>NW_023425355.1:108871163-109380003 GCF_014108415.1 Molossus molossus | reverse complement strand
AAGGTGCCCTGGCAGTTTGGGCTCAGTGGTTAACGTGTGGAACCAGAGAGTCCCAGATTCGGTTTCCACTAAGGGCAGGTAACCTTAGTTGCAGTTGACCCCAGCCTGGTTCGGGTCGTGTGGTGGCAGCCAGTGATGTGACTCTCTCACACCTATGTTTCTCTCTCTCTTCCTCCCTCTCTCCCTCCCCTCTATCTGAAGATAATGAAAAAAAAAATGTCCTCGGGTGAGGTAAAAAAAAAGAAAGGTGACAGAAGAGGAAAAAGAATGGCAGTATTTTTCTATTAATGATTATAGGCAAATGTGTCTCAGGTGAGTTCATGGGTGGGGAGAAATGGTACATAAAAGAAGAAGAAATGGACTGGGTTATCCCATCAGTTATTGCTACAATCATACTGTAAAACAAACCACCCTCAAAATCCAGTGGCTTAAAAAATCATTTCTTTTACTCACCACATCTCAGGCTGGGCTCAGCTGGGCTTGGCTCCATCCTTGGACCAGGTGGTTTCCCAGAGCGGTAATTCGCATGGCAATGGCCAGCAAAAGAAAAGAAGCCCTGCTGTGCAAGCACAATTCAAGCCCCTGCTTGCATCACTTTTGCTAATATCCCTTAGCCAAAGTGAATAACTTGGCTGAGGATGAATTCAAGTAGAAAAAATAGATTCTATCTTAGTGAGAAGAACACAGAAGTGACACAGTAAAGGGTACAGAATAGCAAGGATGAGATTGGAGACAATAATGTCATCTACCACTAAAAAAAAGTGTATTAGCAAGGGGGGAAAAGGGCTTAGTTTCTCTTTTCTTCTAGAAGGGCAAATCATTCCAATCATCTGTGTTGAAGATTTACACTTTTATTTTAATTTTTATTAAGTTTAGAGAAGGAGGATGGGAGAGGAGGAGAGAGAGAGGGAGTGAGAGTTAGAGAGAGAGAGAGAAGACAAGGATTGTTTTGTCTTCCGCATGCACCTGACTGGGAATCAAACCCACAATCCAGGCATGGGCCCTGACTGGGAATTGAACCGGTGACCTTTAGTTGCACTGGACGATGCTCAACCAACTGAGCCACACCAGCCGTGCAATGATTTACACTTTTATTTTCCAAATAATCTGTTAGGCATAATCTTTCTGTACATGGAAAACAGACTGTCCTTAGCTCCTCAGCCCTGTCCTCTCTGCAGAGCCGCTTCACACTAGAAGCAGCATAAGATAAAGAGAGGCTGGGTAGAGTGATGATTTAGAACACAATTAAATTGGTTTCACCACTTACTGGCTATGTGACTCTGGACAAAAGTATTTAACATACCTATGCCTTCATCTCTTCACCTGTAAAGTAGGGATGATTAAAATGTCACCTACTGCACGAGTATGAAAATGAAGTGAGTCAACCTAGACAGTACTGGCATATAGGTAGTACTATGTAAGTGTTCACTATTATTATTACTCTTACTAATTCCAGGAACCCACAGCTCTAGAGTAAATGGCAGTTAAGCTATCTTCAGTGCGGCCCTCCTAAAAGATTCTAAGTATTCCTTATTTTTAAGTCAACCTGCTTTCCAACGGTTCTACTGGGTGTTCATTCAGGCAGTGCATAAGCCAATAAAATAGATGGCTATTTTAATTTTACCAGGTTACAGGAATCAACTCAACAAATAGATCTCATTAATTTCTAAATCTTAATTTATTTACACTAATATGTTCATTCCATGGATAGACAGTTCCTCTAGCAAGAGCAATGGTTTAACTTTTATTAATAGGTTTTAACATTATACTCTAATAACTTCTTTGGCCTCTCTCCCTTAGGTTATGTTTTCTGATTTCATGAACTGAAAAGCACAGCATTGGATATTGCAAGGCATGGGGGAAACATGGCAAGACCTCATTAATTTGGATTCCACTGACTCTGAATTTGTGATCATTTGATACAGGGTAAATAAGAAGTTCTTGATGTTATTATAACAGAAAGGTGCTGCACTTAAATTTTGCCAGGTTAAATTTAAGATGTTGTTTATATCTGAAGTGAGGAGATGAGAAGAGAAGCTTGGAAGAGCAGAAAAGCTATAGATCTTTGAGGAAGACTTGGCCTAATTTTAAGCTTGAACATTCATACAGCAGGTAGAAATAGGAAATAAAAATTATAAAACATTCTGAAAATAAAACAAAGTGACTAAATTAAAACTAAGGTGAGAGCATTTATGACATAATTGGCTCCATGGACAATCAGCAGATTGGAGATTTGAGAACCAGCCTTGCCACAGAATAGCGGATCTACTTGGGCGTGTTGTCTAGCTTCTCTGACTTATCAGTAAAATGGGGCTAATTTTTACCCTGTAGAACTATTAAAAGGATTTATGGGAATAATCTCTGTAAAGTTCCTTACATTGCATCTGGTGAAAACCTAGAGACTCATTCCAATAATACTGTCACTACCCAAATTATTTTTTTCAAACTCTTATTGTTTAAATGATTTCAGATTTGTTTGAGTAACCTGGGAAAGAAAGTTTTATTATTCTAGAGTTTTATTTAATTTTTGACATTAAAAACTATTCTCCAGATTGGTCTTTTGACCTACTTATCAAACATGGGTGGCTTTTGACTATTTCCAAAAATTAAATCACCACTAAAGGACAGAAATGTATTGTAATTCAGGATATTTTAAAAATCACATATCACACTTTGAAGGCAAATCTAACAAAATGTTTTTAAAAGTTACAAAAACGGCCCTACCCGGTTTGGCTCAGCTGTTAGACTGTTGGCCTGCGGTCCAGAGAGACCCGGGTTGGTTCCCGCTAAGGGCATGTACTTCAGTTGCAGTTTGTCCCTGGCCCTGGTTGGGTCGTGTGGGAGGCAGCCACTCAATGTGTCCCTTTCACATCAATGTTTCTCTCTATATATCTTCCTCTCTCCTTCCCACTCTATCTGAATAAAAGATTGAAAATGTCCTCAGGTGAGGATAAAAAAATAAATAAATAAAATAAATTTCAAAAATGTTGGAGTAATGATTTCATCAATCTTGGCATTAGTGAAAAGCCTTGTAAAAAGACTACTTAGAAGGTGTTAGAACTTCTTAGAAGTGTATATTCTAGTGGATTTGTTTATAAAACATATATATAATATAATTTTGCCTGAACTTATATCAGAAACATTGGTTTTCAGTTATAAAAATTATGTCATTTCCCTGATATCACATTTGGTAGGAAACCAATGTCAATTCCCACGCATAAAGAGAATTTATAAAAGCAGTTGTTTCCTTTTAATCATTTGATACAGAAGATAAGGCAAGTTAACAAGAAAATTCCAGAAGTGCCTAGAATCCAAAATACGTGATCCAGGGAAATTATAGAGAAGATATGTGGCCTAAAATAACAGTCATTATATGATCATCAGCGGGAAGATGAGACTACCAAGAGGAAGAGCCAAAATACAAAGCAAGAATGGATTTTTTAAAAATCTTATTGTTTGATTTTTAAAAGAGTTTTATCCAGATATAAATTACATAACACACAATTAAACCATATGAAGTGTACATGCCAATGATTTTGAGTATATTCACAGTGTACAATCATTACTACAATCTAATTTTAGAATATTTTCATTACCCCAAAAAGAAAACCTTTTAGCAGTCACTTCCCATTCTTCCCAACTCTTCCACTTCCCACAGCCCTTGGTAATCATGAATTTACTTTCTGTCTACATATTTGCCAATTCTGGACATTTCATATAAGTGGAATCATACAATATGTGGTCCTTTGAAAATGGCTTATTTCATTCAGCATAATGTTTTCAAAGATAATCCATGTTGTAGCAGTTGTCAGTTCTTCTTCCTTTTCATGGCTGAATAATATTCTATTGCGTGTTGCCAAGATATGGAAGCAATCCAAGTGCCTATCATTAGAAAAGTTGATAAAGAAGATGTGGTACATATATACAATGGAATATTTTACTATTTTTGATGGCATGAATGGACCTAGAGGTTGTTATGCTAAGTGAAATAAGTCAGACAGAGAAAGACAAAACACCACGTGATTTCACTTATATGTAGAATTTAAAGAACCAAATAAACAAACAAACTAGCAATAGACTTGTATATACAGAGAACAGACTGATGGCTGTCAGAGAGGATGGAGGTTAGGGCACTGGGTAAAAAAGGTGAAGAGATTAAGAAAGAGATATAACAAATATATAAAGTATTTCAAGGCTGCTGACAGTGTCATGAGCCTGTTGGATGAAGAACACTCAGGAAAAAAATCCCATGCAAAATAAAATAAAATATTTTAAACATTAGCATTATCAACCAAGATTGCTTGTCGCCACCTGTTCTTTTGTGCTTATTGGAAAAGCAAGACCAACTGTATGTCTCCTTCTTAGGCAGCATGCAT
This sequence comes from Molossus molossus, assembly GCF_014108415.1. Lineage (NCBI taxonomy): Eukaryota > Metazoa > Chordata > Mammalia > Chiroptera > Molossidae > Molossus > Molossus molossus. The sequence goes on along the minus strand of NW_023425355.1, from coordinate 109,375,627 downwards.
ATTTTGAGATTTAAATTAAGAATAAAAACTGGCCCTCGCTGGTTTGGCTCAGTGGTTAGAGTGTCACCCCACAGACCAGAGAGTCCCAGGTTCGGTTCCCGCTAAGGGCATGTACCTCTGTTGAAGTCTGTCCCCGCCCCAGTTGGGGTCGTGTGGGTGGCAACCAGTCGATGTGTCTCTCTCGTACCAATGTTACTCTCTCTTTCTTCCTCTCTGCCTCCTGCTCTATCTGAAGATAAATGCAAAAATATCCTTGGATGAGGATAAAAAATAAATAAAAAGGAAAACTGAAAACAGAGAGAGCTTAATGAAAAATAATAATTGAGAATGATTATAATTGAAAGAGAAAATGGAGAACTATTTATGATATTATTTCAATTTGATGTACTAGAAAGCTAAATGTCCAACTGCTCCTCCCCCACTCCCTTACATAAAACTCTGTTCCAGCCAGTCCCTCAACTCCCACTGTCCCTGTCCCACCATCTGATAACCCTGCTGTCCCATTTACCCTGAATTCTTTGACATCTTCTCCACTTCTGCTTCTGAATACACAGCCTTTATTGCTCAGATTACTCATTTGGCACCTTTTGACATGCACTAATATCTCTTGTAGTTACTTAACTGTTGATGCAGAAATGTATTGCCTCCCTTCATCACCTCCTGATTACCATCAGGGTATTAAATTTGTACTAAACTTTCTAATTCACCAAGCACAGCTTGGAATTATAATGTGAGGCTTTCATAAGGGCATTAAATTTATCTTTGTTGAATGATTTAATTCTGGAGCATGGCATATAAACTTCAGTGACATCACAAAATAGCAAGCCACAAAATTTTTTTCAACTTCTGGACCCTGAAATTGAGCCCAGAGAAATGCCTATTTTTAAAAACAATATATCAATTTCCAAATAGCAATACACATTAGCAGCCAGAAATAAATATTGCCCATAAATTGACAATTAGATGTCTAACTCATCCTGTGTACCATCCATTTCCCATCTGAGTGCGCGCGCGCGTACACACACACACACACACACACACACGCACTCCATCCACACAACTCCAAGAAAACTACCTGTCCTTATCTGCTTTTGAGCATGTAAAACTTGAGCAGCAAAATAAATAAATAAATAAATAAAATAGGAGTTGCCACTTTAACAAAAACCTGAATATCTGTTCCCAGGACTAGGAAGATAATGTTCATCTTCTTAAAACCATTGAGAGATTTTATTTACAGCTTTTGATGCTGCAAAGCTTATGAAATAAGATAATAATGTAACACAGTATACTTTGATTTCATATAGCATCTTTCATCCAGGGATTTTAAAGAAACTTACTCATTACTTATTGACCTTCATAAATATTTTTTATTGAATTAACAAGATAGTGTGTCAAACAAAAGTTAAAAGCAATAACAGTCATATTTTATGGAATGACTGTTCCAAACATTCTAGTTTCCATCTTCTTGACTTACATGAAGTTATTCAACCTCTCATTAGTTTCAACCTCCAGGAGATAAGGCAACAATGAATTGCTGAAATATATACATTAAAAACAACAACAACAACATTATTCAGAGCTTGTGTTGCATTTGACTTCTCCATCTTAGAGCTTTAATTCTGAAGACTGAAAAACCCATGATATATTTCTTACCTTTTCAATGCAATGTATTTCATGTTTTATGACAACTCCATTAAGCCTGTTCCGGGGTTTGAGCTCTTGGGGGAAACTCTGCTGATAAAAAAAGTAGCATATTCCTGGGACGCTACATAATACTTTTATGGCCTAGCCATTTATTCTTTGATCCTGATATTGCAAAGCCCAAGTTTGCTTAATGTATATTTGGGGGGGGGCAGTAGGGAGAATATTTTACCAGCTGAGGAAAAATGCGATGAAGCTACATGAGGATGCTGATTTATACAGTATAATTGCATTGGAGGTCAGTCTTCTCAGAGGTTTCTCTCTATAGCCCTAGGACTCTTAAGACCTGGTATTGGGACTCCAGTAATCTTCATGGATGTTTTCTTGAAGTGGGTACTAACCATTCTAATGAATTGTTTCTTAAATTAACACAAAATCAAGATAATGCTCAAAATTAACATTAAAATATCATTAAAAATGTCTTAGAACTGCTTGCAACAGGTGATAATAAAATGGATTTTCCCTAGGAAAGTAGAAGCATCCACACCTGAGTCACTCTACACTCCCCTCCAGATGTTTCCTCATGTATATTTTTGTTTGTGGTCTGTTTGTTGGGAAAACTTTTTACCTGCTTGGATGTTGAACTTGGCCAGAAACTCTGAAAGTGCTTTGTAATCATACATTCATGAGGCTCTATGCGCTTATAAATGCCAAGGCAAATGTTTAGATGAAAATATTGCCCATAGCTTTATTTTTCTAAAGGCATTATTTTAAATAAATATTTAACAATGTTTAAGTGTTCTAGCTGATGTGTGATTTTAGTACTATTTTAAGTATGCCAAAATAGTTATTTTAGTGGAAAAGAGTACAAAAAGGTCCCACTTATCATTTGGCATGGTGCAAATAAAAAAGAATAAAGATTTGTTGGTTTTAAAATGTTTTATTATAGAACATTAAAAATATACAAAAAGATAGAGAATAATTAACACATATATTATTTACCACACAAAAAAGATATTAACATTGGCTTTGGTGACTTTATAAAATAAAATTTCTTCCTTGGCTAAAGCTTCATTCTTTATCATTACCCTTGTGGATGAAAAAGGGGCCAAATACTAAACCTGACAAGCTCAGGGGAGGTCAACATGGTAGGCCTGACAAACTCAAAGACCAAAAGTAACCACATAGGATGGTCTGAACATAAAAATTTCTAACTATAAGTGGTCATGTTGGGTAGTCACATCCTAGGCCTGTAGCTTCCTTGACAAAGGTTAATCTTTACCTTAAATGAGTCAGTCTCTTGTCTTTTTGCAACTAAGATAATATACCTTTGAAATGTCAGAGTAATCTCCTTTTCCAGAACCCTCAGGGCACACCCACAGAACCAGAGCACCAGATCACAGAACCCCTCATTGTTATCTTGTTTGCCATATACCATCTCTGTGTGCCATAATTATTAGTTATTAACTATCCTGTACCCACCAATGTAAAAGAAGGATGTATGTGCTTCTCTATTTTACCTTTCTATCCAATCCTAGAGATTTCCTGCTTTGATTTCTCCCCCTTTAATCTACTACCATTGGATTTCATGAAACTCTCCTTAAACCTCCTCCATTTATTCTAATGCATAAAATAAGCCACAAAATTGCCATTCTCAATCCGTTGAGATTTTGTTTCCCAGCGACTGTCTTCAGTTTGGCTCAAATAAACTGATAAAAGTTATGTACAGGTTTGGACATTTCTTACAACAACATCCTCTTTTCATAGCAAAAAAAAGTCAGGATCCTAACGTGGGTATGTATCATTCTCATACATATATGAATCAACTGAAAAATTACTATTGTTGGCTATTTATTGATCCCTAAATTGATGGAAGTGAAATTTATTTCCACTTTTTCCCACAATTAGAGTGTAGTAGTTAATACATGTATATGTGTACTTGGGCACTTGTGGGAGAGTCACTTCAGAGTGGATGTGAACATGTGGAATCTTGGGGTTGTTGGGTAGACACATAATCAGTTTTGTTACATATGGTCAACCTGCTATCCAGATTACTCATCTGAAGGCTCTTACAGCTTCAGTTCCTCACTATCACTTAGTGTTTTCAGACTTTCACATTTGTCAAATTTTTGTCAATATGCTGCGAGTAAATGATATTTATTTTACATATTCCTCATAACAAAAGCAGTTCATCTTTGAACATATTTCATGTTTATTGCTAATTTGGGTTTCTTCCTTTGCGAATGGCCTATTCAAACTTATGGCTATTGTTTTAATGACATTTACTTATGGTATTCTTTGTATATAGATATTTGACAATCCTTTATAAATTATATGTGTTACAAAAATATTCTCACATTCTGTGTCTTGACTTTGTTTTTAAGTGTTCTCTATCTTCCCCTTATTAAAACTTCTTTCAATGGAGAATTTCAAATTATACCAAACTAGAGAAAATAATGTGATAAACATCTGTGTACCCATCACCTACCTTTAACAATGAACAATTCCTGGCCAATCTTGTTTGATTTATACCCAACCTACTTCACAGCCTTCACCCCACCTCCCACCAATTCCTACTCTTGCTTTCTGGGTTGTTTTGAAACCAGTCCGAGATACCATATGATTTCATTCATAAATATTTCAGTATGATTGTTTAGTTAGTTAGTTAGTTAGTTAGTTAGTTTTCAATCTTCACCCAAAGATATGTTTTATTGGATTTATATTTTTATTTTATTTTATTTTATTTTATTTTATTCTTTTATTAATTTATTTTTCTTATACATGTTTCCCCTTTTTATCCCCATTGACACCCTTCTCCCCATTCCATCAACCCCATTCCCAGCTTTGTTGTCCATGTCCATCGGATATGCTTCCAGGCATATAAGTCCTGTGGTTTATCACTTCCCTCCGCCACACACACCCCTCTGAGGATTCTCAATATGTACCCTACTTTCATATCTCTGGGTCTGCCCTGTTCCTCACACTGTTAGGTTCATTATATTCCACAAATAAGTGAGATCATTTGATATTTGTCTTTCTCTGCTTGGCTTCTTTTCCTTAGGATAATACTCTCAGGTCCATCCATGTCATCTCAAAGGATAAGAGAACTTTCTTCCTTACAGTTGCATAGTACTCCATTGTGTATATACACCACAACTTTTTATCCATTTGTCTACTGATGAACACTTGGGCTGTTTCCAAATTATAGTTATTTATAATGGTGCTGCTATGAACATAGGGGTACATATATTTTTTGGATTGGTGTTTCGGGTTTCTTAGTGCATATTCCTAGAAGTGGGATCACTGGGTCAAATGGCAATTCAATTTTGAATTTTTTGAGGTAACACAATAGTGTTCTCCACAGTGGCTGCACCAGTCTGCATTCCCTCTAGCAGTGTACTAGAGTCCCCTATTCTCCACACCTTCGCCAACACTTGTTGTTTGATGATTTGTTGATGGCACTCATTCTGACAAGTGTGAGGTGATACCGCATTGTTGTTTATTTTGCATCTCTCTAATGATTAGTGATGTTGATCATTTCTTCATATGTCTCTTGGCCATTTGTATGTCCTGTTAGAAGAGGTGTCTATTTTGCTCCTCTGCCCATTTATTAATTAGGTTCTTTGTCTTCTATTTGTTGAGTTGTATGAGTACTCTACATAGTTTGGAAATTAACCCCTTATATGATGTATCAATTGTAATTATGCTGTCCCTAACAGTGGGCTCCCTTTCCATTCTGATGATTGTTGGTTTTTTTGTTTGTTTGTTTGTTTTTGCTGTGCAGAAGCTTTTGAGTTTGATGTAGTCCCATATGTTCTTTTTTTTTCCTTTGTTTTTGTTGCCTTACATGAGGTATCACTGAAAATTCTTCTGAAAATCTTGAAAAACAAGAACAAAGTAGGAGGGATCACATTACCAGATTTCAGGTTATACTACAAGGCCACTGTAATCAAAACAGCCTAGTACTGGCACAAGAACAGACATATAGACCAGTGGAACAAAACAGAGAACCCAGAAATGGACCCAAGGCAATATGCTCAATTAATATTTGAAAAAGGTGGCAAGAGCATACAGTGGAGTAAAGACAGCCTCTTTAATAAATGGTGTTGCGAAAATTGGAGAGCTATATGCAAAAAAAAAAAAAATGAAACTAGACCATCAACTTACACCATACACAAGAATAAACTCAAAATGGATAAAAGACTTGAATGTGACTCGTGAATCCATAAAAATCCTAAAAGAACCTTTAGGCAACAAAATTTCAGACATCATACACAGCAGAATTCTCATTGATACATCACCTAAGGCAACAGAAAAAAAAGGAGAAAATGAACACCTGACACTACATCAAACTCAAAAGCTTCTGCACAACAAAAGATACAATCATCAAAATGGAAAGGCAACCCACTGTATGGGAGACCATCATGGCCAATGATATATCAGATAAAGGGTTAATTTTCAATATATATGGAGTACCCATACAACTCAACAAAAGGAAGACAAATAACCCAATTAATAAATGGGCAGAGGACCTAAAGAGACACCTCTTCAAACACAACATACAAATGGCTAAGAGACATATGAAGAAATCCTCAACATCACTAATCATCAGAGAGATGCAAATTAAAACAACAATGAGGTATCACCTCACACCTTTCACAATGGCCACCATCAACAAATCATCAAACAACAAGTGTAGGTGAGGGTGTGGAGAAAAGGGGACTCTAGTACACTGCTGGTGGGAATGCAGACTGGTGCAGCCACTATGGAAAACAATATGGCGTTACCACAAAAAATTAAAAATTGAACTGACATTTGACCCAGTGATTCCACTTTTAGGAATAGACACTAAGAAGCCTGAAACACCAATTAAAAAAATATATGTATGCCAACGTTTGTAGTATCAATATTTACAATAGCTAAGATCTGGAAACAGCTCAAATGTCCATCCGTAGACGAATGGATAAAAAAGCTGTGGTACATTGCTCCTTCCCAGGGCTCTGAGAGAGGCAGCAGCCACTCTCTCGGAGATCCAACCCCACCCTGTGAGCCACTGAAGTGCTAATTGAGGCTCACTAACAAACAGCATCTGCCCCACCCTCCTGAAAGCCCCTTGGCTGAGCACCAGAGGAAGTTTTTCAATCAACTGACAACCCAAAACTCATCAAGTAACCTAGACTGCTAACCTCCAGGCAAAAAGCTAGAGGATAACAGTACCTTTCCTGGGCTGGCAACTTTAACCAGGAAAGTAAGACTTGACAGTGGTGTTCAACGTGGGTCCTCCCTCGCTCATCTAAATCCAGGAGAGGGAGCCACAAACAGCAAAACACCAACACGCACAGGGAGAACTTGACAGGCTCCAAAGCCCACAGTGATAGCCAAAATGGTGAAACGCAGAAACAGAAGCCAAATGAAAGAGCAAGAGACCTCCACCGAAGATGAGATCAATGTGGAGCAATTAGGCATGTTAACAGAGCTAGAATTCAGAGCCATGATTTTGAGGAAGCTGAACAGCATGAGTAAGGACATAGAGACACTGAAAATAAGCCAATTGGAAATTAAAAACGAACAAGAAGAGATAAAAAATGACATATCAGAAATGAAAAACACATTGGAAGGTTTAAAAAGCAGAGTAGAGGAAGCTGAGGATCAGTGAATTAGAAGACAGGGTAGAAAAAATCAACCAATCAGAAAAACAAAAGGAAAAAACTATCAAAAAACAGGAAGACAGCTTAAGAGAATTATGGGACAACTGGAAACGTAATAATATTCGCATCATAGGAGTCCCCGAAGAAGAAGAAAACGAGCAAAGGATAGAGAACATATTTAAAAAAATAGTGAGAGAAAACTTCACTAATTTGGTGAAGGAAGAAGGCATTCAAGTTCAAGAAGCACAGAGAGTCCCAAGTAAGAAGAACCCAAACAGGCCCACACCAAGACACATAGTAATTAAAATGCCACAAATTAAAGACAAAGAGAGAATCCTAAAAGCAGCAAGAGATAAGCAACAGGTTACCTACAAAGGGAACCCCATAAGGCTCTCAGCTGACTTCTCACAAGACACACTACAGGCCAGAAGAGAATGGCATGAAGTAATCAAAGTCATGAAAAACAGGAATCTGAATCCAAGACTACTCTACCCAGCAAGGCTATCATTCAAAATAGAAGATCAAATAAAGAGCTTCCCAGACAAAAAAAAAAGGCTAAGGGAATACATTAGCACCAAACCAGCACTGCAAGAAATGTTAAAAGGACTGCTGTAATTAGCAGTAGAAATGGGAAGGAAAATGGAACCACACTAAACAAAAATGGCAATAACTAACTACATATCAATAATCACCTTAAATGTAAATGGATTGAATGCTCCCATAAAAAGACACAGAGTAGCTGATTGGATAAGAAAGCATGACTCATCTATATGTTGTTTACAAGAGACCCACCTCTCAACAACAGACTCACATAGGTTGAAAGTGAAGGGATGGAAAAAAATTTTCCAAGCAAATGGAAAGCAAAAAAAAAGCTGGGGTAGCAATTCCCATATCTGATAAAATAGATTTCAAAATGAAGACCATAACTAGAGACAAAGAAGGCCACTATATAATATTGAAAGGATCTATCCAACGGGAAGATATAATCTTGATAAACATATATGCACCCAATATAGGAGCACCAAAATATATTAAAAATCTTCTGGAGGACGTCCAAGGAGAAATCGACAACAATACAATCATAGCAGGGGATTTAAACACCCCATTGACAGCACTGGATAGATCCTCTAGGCAAAAAATTAGCAAGGAAACAGAGACTCTAAATGAAGCACTAGACCAAATGGATTTAATAGATATCTACAGAGAATTACACCCCAAAACTACAGAATACACATTCTTCTCAAGTGCACATGGGACATCCTCAAAGATAGACCACATGATAGGACACAAACTAAATCTCTACAAGTTCAAGAAGATTGAAATCATATCGAGCATCTTCTCAGATCACAATGGCATGAAACTAGAAATCAATTGCAACAAGAACATGCAAAGACATTTCAACACATGGAGGCTAAATAGCATATTATTAAACAATGAATGGGTCACCATTGAGGAGATAAAGGAAGAAATTAAAAACTTCCTGGAAACCAATGAAAATGAACACACAACAACACAAAATCTATGGGATACAGCGAAAGCAGTTCTGAGAGGGAAGTTCATAGCACTACAGGCCTACCTCAAAAAACAAGAAAAATTTCTAATTGACTGTCTAACCTCACAACTTAAAGAATTAGAAAGCAAACAAAAAGAAAACCCCAGAGCAAGTAGAAGGAAGGAAATAGTAAAGATCAGAGCAGAAATAAATGACATAGAGACCAAAAAAACAATTCAAAGGATCAATGAAACAAAGAGCTGGTTTCTCGAAAAGATAAACAAGATTGATGGACCCTTAGCTAGACTCACCAAGAAACAAAGAGAGAGAATCCAAATACACAAAATCAGAAATGAAAGAGGAGAAGTAACAACCAACACCACAGAAATACAAAAGATCGTTAACAACTACTACAAAAAACTATATGGCAACAAATTCGACAATCTAAGCGAAATGGGCAAATTTCTAGAAACACACAGTCTCCCAAAACTATTCCCGGAAGAGATAGAAAACTTGAACAGACCAATAACAACTAAGGAAATTGAAGAGGTAATCAAGACTCTCCCAGGAAACAAAAAGCCAGGCCCAGATGGCTTCACGGGGGAGTTTTACCGAACATTCAAAAAAGAACTAAAACCCATTCTCCTCAAACTATTTCAAAAAATTCAAGAAGAAGGGAGACTTCCAAACACGTTCTATGAGGCCAGCATAATTCTAATTCCAAAATCAAAAAAAGACACTATGAAGAAAGAAAACTACAGGCCAATATCCCTGATGAACATAGACGCCAAAATCCTGAACAAAATATTAGCAAATCGGATCCAGAAATACATCAAAAAAATTATTCACCATGACCAAGTGGGATTCATTCCAGGGATGCAAGGCTGGTACAATATTCGCAAATCAATAAACGTGATACACCACATAAACAAAATGAAGAATAAAAACCACATGATCTTATCAATAGATGCTCAAAAAGCATTCGACAAAATCCAGCATCCATTTCTGATAAAAACGCTCAGCAATGTAGGAATAGAGGGATCATATCTAGACCTAATAAAGGCCATATACAAAAGACCTATAGCCAACATCATACTCAATGGACAGAAACTAAAAACATTTCCATTAGGAACAGGAACAAGACAGGGATGTCCACTTTCGCCACTCTTGTTTAACATTGTACTGGAAGTCTTAGCCACAGCAATCAGACATGAAGAAAAAATAAAAGGGATCCAAATTGGAAAGGAGGAAGTGAAACTGTCATTATTTGCAGATGACATGATATTGTACATAGAAAACCCTAAAGACTCCATCAAAAAGCTATTAGACTTAATAAATAAATTTGGCAAAGTAGCAGGATACAAAATTAACGTCAAGAAATCGACGGCATTCTTGTACATCAATGATGAACTCACAGAAAGAGAAACTGAAAAACCAATCGCATTTACCATCGCTCCAAAAAAATTACGATACCTAGGAATAAACTTAACCAAAGAAGTAAAGGACCTATTTGCAGAAAACTACAGGTCATTGAAAAAAGAAATAGAGGAAGATATAAAAAAGTGGAAGCACATACCCTGTTCATGGATTGGAAGAATTAACATCATTAAAATGTCCATACTACCCAATCTATAGATTCAATGCAATCCCCATCAAAATACCAACGACATATTTCATAGAACTAGAACAAATACTTCAAAAGTTCATATGGAATCAAAAAAGGCCCTGAATAGCCACAGCAATCCTGAAAAAGAAGAACAAAGTAGGTGGGATCACAATACCAGATATCAGATTATACTACAAAGCGACTGTAACCAAAACAGCCTGGTACTGGCACAAGAACAGGCATATAGACCAGTGGAACAGAACTGAAAACCTAGAAATGGACCTAAGGCAATACGCTCAATTAATATTTGACAAAGGTGGCAAGAGCTTACAGTAGGGTAAAGACAGCTTGTTTAATAAATGGTGTTAGGAAAATTGGACAGCTACATGCAAAAAAATGAAACTAGACCATCAACTTACACCATACACAAAAATAAATTCGAAATGGATAAAAGACTTAAATGTGACCCGTGAATCCATAAAAATTCTAGAAGAAAATGTAGGCAACAAAATTTCGGACATCATACGGAGCAGAATTTTCATTGATACATCACCTAAGGCAACAGAAATAACGGAGAAAATGAACACATGGGACTACATCAAACTAAAAAGCTTCTGCACAGCAAAAGAAACAATCATCAAAGTGGAAAGGCAACCCACTATATGGGAGAACATCATTGCCAATGATGTATCAGATAAGGGGTTAATTTCCAATATATAGAGAGTGCTCATACAACTCCACAAAAGGAAGACAAAGAACCCAATTAAAAAATGGGCAGAGGAGCTGAATAGACACCTCTCCAAACAGGACATACAAATGGCCAAAAGACATATGAAGAAATGCTCAACATCACTAATCATCAGAGAGATGCAAATTAAAACAACAATGAGGTATCACCTCACACCTGTCAGAATGGCCGCCATCAACAAATCATCAAACAACAAGTGTTGGCGAGGGTGTGGAGAAAAGGGGACTCTAATACACTGCTGGTGGGAATGCAGACTGGTGCAGCCGCTATGGAGAACAATATGGTGCTACCTCAAAAAATTAAAAATTGAACTTCCATTTGACCCAGTGATCCCACTGCTGGGAATATACCCTAAGAAGCCTGAAACACCAATCAGGAAGAATATATATACCACCATGTTCATAGCAGCACTATTTACAATAGCTAAGATCTGGAAACAGCCCAAGTGCCCACCAGTAGACGAATGGATAAAAAAGCTGTGGTACATATACACAATAGAGTACTATGCAGAGGTAAGAAAGAAAGATCTCTTATCCTTCGAGACGACATGGAGGGACCTGGAAAGTATTATCCTAAGTGAAAGAAGCCAAGCAGAAAAAGACAAATACCACATGATCTCACTTATATACGGAATATAATGAACATAACAGTCTGAGGAATACAGTAGACCCAGACACATAGAAGTAGGGCACAGACTGACATCCCTCAGAAGAGGGGATGGGGGGTGAGGGGGTGGGAAGAGATAAACCACAGAACTTATATGCATGTGGGCATGACCAATGGACATGGACAACTAAGCCGGGGACGGGGCGGAGGTGGGGTGGGTGGGGGGTGCCAATGGGCTAAAAAGGTAAAATATCTGTAACAAAAATAAATAAAAATTCATTAAAAAAAATAAAATAAAATAAAAATCCTTAAAAAAAAAAAAAAAAAAAAGCTGTGGTACATATACACAATGGAGTACTATGGAGCCATAAAAATGAAAGATTTCTTATCATTTGAGACGACATGGAGGGACCTAGAGAGTATTATCCTAAGCACAACAAGACAAGCAGAGAAAGACAAATATCACATGATTTCACATATTTGTGGAATATAATGAACATAACAGTCTGGGGAACAAGGTAGTCCCAGAGACTTGGAAGTGGAATACAGACTGACAATCCCCTGAAGAGGGGGTGGAGGGGAGATAAACCACAGAACTTATATGCATGTATGTATGAACAATAGAGATGGACAACAAAGGTGGGGACAGTGTGGGGAGGGGGTGAGGGAGAAATCCGTGGGGGGAAAAGGAGAAACATCTGTAACAAAAATAAATTAATTAATTTAAAAATGAAGAAAATTCTGCTGCGTATGATGTCCAAAATTTTGTTGCCTCCATTTTCTTCTAGAATTTTTATGAATTCATGAGTCACATTTAAGTCTTTTATCCATTTTGAGTTTATTCTTATTATGGTGTAAGTTGATGGTCTAGTTTCAATTTTTTGCATGTAGCTGTCCAATTTTCCCATCACCATTTATTAAAAAGGCTGTCTTTATTCCATTTTATGTTCTTCCCACCTTTGTCTAATATTAATTGAGCATAATGTCTTGGGTCCATTTCTGGGTTCTCTGTTCTGTTTCACTGGTCAATATGCCTGTTCTTGTGCCAGTCCCAGGCTGTTTTGATTACAGTAGCTTTGTAGTATAACCTGATATCCGGTGTTGTGATCCCACCTACTTTTCTCTTCCTTCTCCAGATTGCTGTGGCTATTCGGGGTCTTTTTTGGTTCCATATGAACTTTGGAAGTATTTGTTCTATTTCTGTAAAATATGTCATTGGTATTTTTATGAGGATTGCATTAAATCTACAGATTGTTTTGGCTAAAATAAACATTTTAATGATGTTAAGTCCTCCAATCCATGAACAAGGTATATGCTTTCACTTTTTTATGTGTTCTTATATTTCTTTTTTCAATGTCATGTATTTTTCTCCAAATAGGTCCTTTACTTCTTAGCTTAAGTTTATTCCCAGGTATGTTAATTTTTTTTACCGTGATGGTAAATGGGATTGTTTTTTAGTTTTTCTTTCTGTGACTTCATCATTGGTATACAAGAATGCCATTGATTTCTTGACGTTAATTTTGTATCCTGCTACTTATTAAGTCTAGTAGATTTGGGATGGAGTTTTTAGGGTTTTCTATGTATAAAATCATGTCATCTGTGAATAATGACAGTTTTACTTTCTGCTTTCCAATTTGGATTCTTTTGATTTATTCTTACTGTCTGATTGCTGTGTCTAAGACTTCCAGTACTATGTTAAATAAGAGTGGGAAAGTGGGCATCCCTGTCTTATTGCTCTTCCTAAAAAAATGCTTTTAGTTTCTGCCCATTAAATATGATGTTGGCTGCAGGTCTTTCATATATGGCCTTTATTATGTCAAGATATGATCCCTCTATTCCCATATTGCTGAGTGATTTTATCAGAAATGGGTGCTGGATTATGTCGAAAGCTTTTTCAGCATCTATTGATATGATCATGTGGTTTTTATCCTTCATTTTGTTTATGTGATGTACCACATTTATTTATTTGTGAATATTGTACCAGCCTTGCATCCCTGGGATGAATCCCACTTGGTCATGGTGAACAGTTTTTGGGATGTATTGCTAGATCCAATTTGCTAGTATTTTGTTTAGGATTTTGGCATCTATGTTCATTATGGATATTGTCCTGTAGTTTTCTTTCTTTGTAGTGTCTTTTCCTGGTTTTAGAATTAGAATTTTGCTGGCCTCATAAAACGAGTTTGCAAGTCTTCCTTCTTCTTGAATTTTTTGAAATAGTTTGAGGAGAATGGGTGTTAGTTTTTTTTGAATGGTTGGTAAAATTCCCCTCTGAAGTCATCCAGACCTGGGTTTTTGTTTGCTGGGAGAGTCTTGATTACATCTTCGATTTCTTTTGTTGTTATTGGTTTGTTCAAGTTTTCTATCTCTTCCTGGTCCAGTTTTGGGACACTATGTTTTTCTAGAAATTTGTCCATTTTGCTTAGATTGTCAAATTTGTTCCCATATACTTATTCATAGTATTTGTTAATAATCCTTTGTATTTCTGTGGTGAAAGTTGTTACTTCTCTTTTATTTCTGATTTTGTGTATTTGAGTTCTCTCTCATTATTTCTTGATGAGTCTACTTAAGGGTCCATCAGTCTTGTTTATCTTCTTGAAAAATCAGCTCTGTGTTTCATTGATCCTTAGTATTGTTTTTTTGGTTCCTATGTCATTTATTTTTTTCTGTGATCTTTACTATTTTCTTCATTCTACTTGCTCTTGGGTTTTCTTTTTGTTTACTTTCTCGATCTTTAAGGTGCAAGGTTAGATAGTCAATTAGAAATTTTTCTCTTTTCTTGAAATAGGCCTGTAATGCTATGAACTTCCCTCTCAGAAATGCTTTCACTGCATCCTTAGATTTTGTGTTTGTGTATTCATTTTCATTGGTTTCCAGGAAGTTTTTAATTTCTTCCTTGAACTCCTCAGTAACTCATTCATTGTTTAATAACATCCTATATAGCCTCCATGTGTTCAAATGTCTTTCCATGTTCTTGTAGCAATTGGTTTTTAGTTTCAGGTCATTGTGATCTAAGAAGATGCTTGATATGATTTCAATCGTCTTGAACTCGTAGAGACTTAGTTTGTGTCCTAACATGCGGTCTATCTTTGGGAATGTCCCATGTGCACTTGAGAAGCATGTAAATGCTGTAGTTTTGGGGTGTAATTCTCTGCAGATACCTATTAAATCCATTTGGTCTAGTGCTTTATTTAGAGTCTCTGTTTCCTTGCTTATTTTTTGTATAGAGGATCAATCCAGTGATGTTAGCATGTAGTTGAAGTCCCCTACCATGACTGTATTGATCTTCATTTCTCCTTTGAAGTCCTCCAGAAGATTTTTAATATGTTTAGGTACTCCTATATTGGGTACATATATGTTGTATCAAGGTTATATCTTCCTGTTGGATAGACCCTTTCAATATTATGTAGTGGTGTTCTTTGTCTCTAGTTATAGCCTACATTTTGAAACATATTTATCAGATATGAGTATTGTTACCCTAGCTCTATTTTTTTTCTGTTTGCTTGCAAGATATTTTTCCATCCCTTCACTGTCAACCTATGTGAGTCTTTTGTAGTGAGGTGGGTCTTTTGTAAACAACATAGAGATAAGTCATGCTTTCCTATCCAATCAGCTACTCTGTGTCTTCTTATCAAAGCATTCGATCCATTTACATTTAAGGTGATTATTGATATGTACTTATTTATTGCCATTTTTGTTTAGTGTGGTTCTATTTTTCTTTCTATTTCTCCTGCTAATTACAGCAGTCCTTTTAACATTTCTTGCAGTGCTGGTTTGATGCTGATATTCCCTTAGCCTTTTTTTGTCTGTGAAGTTTTTTATTTGACCTTCTATTTTGAATGATAGCCTTATTGGGTAAAGTAGTCTTGGGTTTTTGTTTTTTTTTCATCCTCACCCGAGGAAATTTTTCCATTTTTTGTTCAGGTAGAGTGGGAGGGAGAGAGAGAGAGAGAAACATCGATGTGAAAGGGACACATCGAGTGGCTGCCACCCGCACAACCGACCAGGGCCGGGGACAAACTGCAACCGAGGTACGCGCCCTTAGCGGGAACCGAACCCGGGTCTCTCAGGACCGCAGGCTGACACTCTAACCGCTGAGCCAAACCGGCCAGGGCTAGTCTTGGGTTTAGATCCTTGTTTTTTGTGACCTTGATTACTTCAAATGAGTCCCTTCTGGCCTGTAGTGTTTTTATTGAGAAGTAGCTCAGAGCCTTATGTGTTTTTTGTTTGCTTTTTTGTTTTTTGTTTGTTTGTTTGTTTGTTTGTTTTTTGTAGGTAACCTGTTGCTTATCTCTTGCCATCTTTAGGATTCTCTCTTTGTCTTTAATTTTTGGCTTTTTAATTACTATATGTCTTGGTATGGGCCTGTTTGGGTTCTTCTTACTTGGGGCTCTCTGTGCTTCTTTAACTTGAATGCCATCTTTCTTCACCAAATTACAGTAGTTTTCTGTCACTATTTCTTCAAATATATTCTCTAACCCTTCAAATATATCCTCTTCTTCGGGGACTCTAATGATGTGAATATTATTACATTTCCAGTTGTCCCACAATTCTCTTAAGCTGTCTTCCTGTTTTTTAATTGTGTTTTCCTTTTGGTTTACTGATTGGTTGATTTTTTGCAACCCTGCCTTCTAATTCACTGATCTGGTCCTCAGCTTCCTCGACTTTGCTGTTTAGTCCTTCCAATATGTTCTTTATTTCCACTATGTCATTCTTTATTTTATCTTGGTGATTTTTCATTTTGATTTAGTTTATTTTCAATTTTTCAATTTCTTTACTCATGGTATTGATGTTCTTACTCTTGCTGTTGAGCTTCCACAAGATCATGACTCTGAATTCTAGCTCTATTAATTTTGCTTAACTGCATTATACTTATTTCATCTTTGGTAGAGGTATCTTGTTCTTTCTTATGAAATTTGTTTCTTTGTTTCACCATTTTGGCTATTTCAGTGGTTTTGGAGCCTACCAAATTTTCCCTGATGGTGTTGGTGTTCTATTGTTTGTGGTTGCCTCTGCTGGGTTTGGATGTGCATGGGAGGACACACGTTAAATACCACTGTCAAGTTTTACTTTCCTGGGTACAGTTTTAAGCCCTGAAATGGTTCACTTATCCTATAGCTTTTTGCCTGGAGGCTATTAGTTGAGGTTATGTGGAGAGCCTTGGGTTCTCAGTTGAATGAAAAACTCCCTCAGAATTGCAAAATGGCAGCAAAGTGAATGGAAGCTACACAGACCGTCTCCCAGGACCAAACTGGAATTACAATGAAAATAAAGACAAATCTACAGGAAAGAGCAACAGAAAACCAGCTTGCGAGGATCATATAACCAGGGACACTGATTCGATCCTGGTAGGATTATGCACAAGAGAAGGGCTGGGAGCACACAGACAGCAGTGGCCTTAGCAGTGAACAGCGCCCTTGGGTTAAACTCTCAAAGGGCTCCACAGTGCAGAGCTGGGAGAGACACTAAAATAGCCACAGCCACTCACTTTGGGCTCTGGCAGAGGGAGGGCAGACTGGACTGGAACTGTGTGGCGACATTTAGAATTTGGAGGCGGCTCAAAGCTATTGCTGAGTTGCAGAGACACAGGTCAGTGGGCATCTTACTCCTTCCCAGGGCTCTGAAGAGTGGCAGCAGACCCTCCCTCTGATATTTAATACCACCTAGGTGGGCCATTGAAATGCAAATTGAAGCTCACTAACAACCAGCATCTGCCCCATCCTCAGAAAATCCTCTTACACTGAGCACCTGAAGGAGTTTTTCATTCAACTGAGAACCCAAGGCTCTTCAACTAACCACTCCTGATAGCCTCCAGGCAAATAGCTAGAGAATACCTGTACCATTACAAGACTAGCAACTCTAACCAGGAAAGTAAGACTTGACAGTGGTGTTTAAAGTGGGTCCTCCTTGCCACATCCAAACCTAGAGGAGGGGGCCACAAATAGCAGAACACCACCAACAACAGGGGAAAATGGTCAGGCTCCAAAGCCCACTGTGATAGCCAAAATGGTGAAATACAGAAACAAAAGCCAAATGAAAGAACAAGAGACCTCTACCAAAGAGGACATAAACATGGAGCAGTTAAGCAAGTTAATAGAGCTGGAATTCAGAGCCATGATCTTGAGGAAGCTCAACAGCATGAGTAAGGAGATAGAGATGTTGAAAATCAACCACTTGGAAATTAAAAACCACCAATAAAAATCAAGAATAACATATCAGAAATAAAGAACACATTGGAAGGTCTAAACAGCAAATAGAAAAAGCTGAGGACCGAATCAGTAAAATAGAAGACAGGGTAGAGAAAATGAACCAATCAGAAAACCAAAAGAAAAAAACAATTAGAAAACAGAAAGACAGTTTAAGAGAACTGTGTGACAACTGGAAATGTAATAATATTCACATCATAGGAGCCCCAAAGCAAATGAAAATGAGCAAGTGTTAGAAAATATATTCAAAGAAATAGTGACAAAAAAATATCTCGAATTTGGTGAAGAAAGATGACATTCAACTTTAAGAAGCACAGAGAGCCTCAAGTAAGAAGAACTCAAACAGGCCCACACCAAGACACATAGTAATTAAAATGCCAAAAATTAAACACAAAGAGAGAATCCTAAAGGTAGCAAGAGATAAGCAACAGGTTACCTACAAAGGAAACTGCATAAGGCTCTCAGCTGACTTTTCATCAAAAACACTACAGGCCAGAAGAGAGTGGCATGAAGTATTCAAAGTCGTAAAAAGAAGGGATCTGACTTCTTTACCCAGCAAGGCTGTCATTCAAAACAGAATATCAAATAAAAAGCTTTCCACCCAAAAAAAGAAGGCTAAGAAAATATAGTAACGCCAAACCAGCACTGCAAGATGTACTAAAAGGACTGCTGTCATTAGTAGAAGAAATACAAAAAAATATATAACCACACTAAATAAAAATGGCAATAAATAAGTACATATCAATATTCGCCTTAAATGTAAGTGGACTGAATGCTTCGATAAAAAGACACAAAGTTGCTTATTGGATAAGAAAGCATGACTCATCTATATGTTCTTTACAAGAGACCCACCTCACATCAAAAGACTCACATAGGTTGAAAGTGAAAGGATGGAAAAAAATGTTCCAAATAAATAGAAAGGAAAAATAAACTTGGGTAGCATTACTCATATTTGATAAAATAGACTGCAAAATGAAAACCATAACTAGAGACAAAGTAGGCCACTACATAATATTGAAAGGACCTATCCAACAGGACGATATAACCTTGATGAACATATATGCACCCAATAGAGGAGCAGCAAAATATAATCAAAATCTTCTGGAGGACTTCGAAGGAGAAATCGACAGCAATACAATCATAGCAGAGGACTTCAACAACCCGCTGACACCACTGGGTAGATCCTCTAGAAAAAAAAATTAGCAAGAAAACAGAGTCTCCAAATGAAGCACTAGACCAAAGGGATTTAATAGATATCTACAGAAAATTACAGCCCAAAACTACATAATTCACATTCTTCTCAAGTGCACATGGAACATTCTCAAAGATAGACAACATGATAGGACACAAACTAAATCTCTACAACTTAAAGAAGATTGAAATTATATCAAGCATCTTCTCATATGACAATGGCATGAAACTAGAAATCAATGGCAACAAGAACATGCAAAGACATTTGAATACATGGAGGCAAAATAGCATGTTATTGAACAATCGATGGGTTACTGAGATCAATGAAGAAGTTAAAAACTTCCTGGAAACCAATGAAAATGAACACACAACACGACAAAATCTATGGAATGCAGCGAAAGCAGTTCTGAGAGGGAAGTTCATAGCACTACAGGCCTACCTCAAGAAACAAGAATAATTTCTCATTGGCTGTCTAACCTCACAACTTAAAGAATTCAAAATAAAACTCCAGAGCAAGTACAAGGAAGGAAATAGTAAAGATCAGAGCAGAAATAAATGACATAGAGACAAAAAAAACAATTCAAAGGGTAAATGAAACTAAGCTGGTTTTTCAAAAAGATAATCAAGATTGATGGACCCTTAGATAGACTCACCAAGAAACAAAGAGAGAGAACCCAAATACACAAAATCACAAGTGAAAGAGGAGAAGTAACTACTGACACCACAAATATACAAAAGATTGTTAACAACTACTATGAACAGTTATATGGCAACAAATTTACAACCTAAGCAAAATGTACAAACTTCTAGAAATACACAGTCTCCCAAAACTGGACCGGGAAGAGATAGAAAACATGAACAGACCAATAAAAACTAAGGAAATTGAAGATGTAATCAAGACTCTCCCAGCAAACAAAAGGCCAGGCCCAGGTGGCTTCACGGGGCAGTTTTACCGAACACTCAAAAAAGAATTAACACCCATTCTCCTCAAAATATTGCAAAAAATTCAAGAAGAAGGAAGTCTTCCAAACTCGTATTATGAGGCCAGCATAATTCTAATGCCAAAACCAGAAAAAGACACTACCGAGAAAACTACAAGCCAATATCCCTAATGAACATAGATGCCAAAATCCTGAACAAAATACTAGCAAATTGGATGCAGCAATACATCAAAATAATTATTCACCATGACTAAGTGGGATTCATCCCAGGGATGCAAGGCTGATACAATATTCGCAAATCAATAAATGTCATACACCACATAAACCAAGTGAAGGATAAAAAACACATGATCATATCAATAGATGCCAAAAAAAGCCTTTGCCAAAATACAGTATCCATTCCTGATAAAAATGCTCAGCAATGTGGGAATAGAGGGATCATATCTAGACATAATAAAGTCCATATATGAAAGACCTACAGCCAACATCATACTCAATGGGCCAAAACTAACAGCATTTCCCTTAAGAACAAGAACAAGACAGTGATGCCCACTTTTGCCACTCTTATTTAGCATAGTACTGGATATCTTAGACACAGCAATCAGACATGAAGAAAAAATAAAAGGAATCCAAATTGGAAAGGAGGAAGTGAAACTGTGATTAATTGCAGATGACATGATATTATACATAGAAAACCCTAAAGACTCCATCAAAAATCTACTACACTTAATAAATGAATTTGGCAAAGTAGCAGGATACAAAATTTATGTCAAGATATTGATGACATTCTTATAAACCAATGATGAACTCACAGAAAGAGAAACTGAGAAAACAATATCATTTACCATCGTGGCTAAAAAATTAAGATACCTTGGAATAAACTTAACCAAAAAATTGAAGGACCTATTTGCAGAAAACTACAGAACATTAAAAGAAGAAATAGAGGAAGATATAAAAAAGTGGAAGCACATACCTTTGGATTTAAAGAATTAACATCATTAAAATGTCCATACTACCCAAAGCAATCTATAGATTCAATGAGATCCCCATGAAAATACCTATGACATATTTCACAGAACTAAAACAAATACTTCAAAAGTTCATATGGAACCAAAACCGACCCCGAATAGCCACAGCAATCTTGAAAAAGAAGGACAAAGTAGGTGGGATCACAATACCAGATATCAGGTTATACTACAAAGTGACTGTAATCAAAACAGCCTGGTACTGGCACAAGAACAGGCATATAGATCAGTAGAACAGAATAGAGAACCTATAAATGGACCCAAGACACTATGCTCAATTAATATTTGACAAAGGAGGCAAGAGCATACAATGGAGTAAAGACAGCCTTTTTAATAAATGGTGTTGGGTAAATTGAACAGCTACATGTAAAAAAATGAAAGTAGACCATCAACTTATACCATACACAAATATAAACTTAAAATGGATAAAAGACTTATATGTGACCCATGAATCCATAAAAATTCTACAAGAAAATGCAGGCAACAAAATTTTGGACATCATACGCAGCAGAATTTTCACTGGTACATCACCTAAGGCAACAGAAACAAAAGAGAAAATGACCACACGGGACTATATCAAACTCAAAAGCTTCTGCACAGCAAAAGAAACAACCACCAAAATGGAAAGGCTACCCACTGTATGGGAGAACATCATTGCCAATGATACATCAGATAATGGGTTAATTTTCAAAATATATAGAGTACTCATACAACTCAACAAAAGGAAGACAAAAAACCTATTTAAAAAATGGACAGAGGAGCTGAATTGACACCTCTCCAAACAGGACATACAAATGGCCAAGAGACATATGAAGAAATGCTCAACATCACTAATCATAAGAGAGATGCAAATTAAAACAACAATGAGGTATCACCTCACACCTGTCAGAATGGCTGCCATCAACAAATCATCAAACAACAAGTGTTGGTGAGGGTGTGGAGAAAAGGGATCTCTAGTACACTGCTGTTGGTAATGCAGACTGGTGCAGCCACTATGAAAAACAATATGGTGTTACCTCAAAAAATTAAAAATTGAACTTCCATTTGATCCAGTGTTCTCACTTCTAGGAATATACCCTAAGAAGCCTGAAACACCAGTCAGAAAGAATATATATACCCCCATGTTCGTAGCAGCACTATTTACAATAGCTAAGATCTGGAAACAGCCCAAATGTTCATCTGTAGGTGAATGGATAAAAAAGCTGTGTGGCCCTGGCCAGTTTGGCTCAGCGGTTAGAGCGGCGGCCTGCGGTCCGGAGACACCCGGGTTCGGTTCCCGCTAAGGGCACGTACTTCGGTTGCAGTTTGTCCCCGGCCCTGGTTGGTCGTGCGGGTGGCAGCCACTCAATGTGTCCCTTCACGTCGATGTTTGTCTCTCTCTCTCTCTCTCCCCCCTGCTCTATCTGAACAAAAAATGGAAAAATGTCCTCGGGCAAGGATAAAAAAAAAAAAAAAAAAAAAAAAAAGCTGTGTGGTTCATATACATAATGGAGTACTATGCAGCTATAAGAAAGAAAGATCTCTTATCCTTTGAGACGACATGGAGGGATCTGGAAAGTATTATCCCAAGTTCAACAAGCCAAGCAGAAAAAGACAAATACCACGTGATCTCACTTATTTGTGGAATATAATGAACATAACAGTCTGAGGAATAGGGTAGACCCAGCAACATGGAAATAGGGTACAGACTGACAACCCTCAGAAGAGGGATTGTGGGGGGAGGAAAGAGATAAACCACAGAACTTATATGCATGTACGCATAACCAATGGACATGGACAACAAAGCCAGGGACAGGGCAGGGAGGATGGAGAGGAGGGTGTCAATGGGGTAAAAAAGGAGAAACATCTGTAACAAAAATAAAATTAAAAATAAAAATTAATTAATTAAATATAAAAATTGAATTAAAAAAAAGAAAAGAAAAACTTCCTCAAAGTTTCTCAAAGTTGGGGCAGATGCTGAATATTAATGAGCCTCAATTTGCATTTCAATGGCCCACCTGGGTGGAGTTGAATTTCCGTGGGAGGGGCTACCACCTCTTTCCAGAGCCCTGGAAAGGAGTAAGATGGCCACCAATTTGTATGGCCGCAACTCAGCGAAAGTTCTGAGCTCCCTCCAAATCCCGAGTGTCCCCATACAGTTCTAGTCCAGTCCTCCCTACCTGTACTGGGGCCCCAGTTGAGTGACTGTGGCTATTTTAGTGCTCTGTACTGGGTCTCTGTGCTTTGGATCGCTTGGGAGTTTAACCCTGAGAGCGCTGCTCACAGCTAAGACCACTGTCTGTGGGCTCCCAGGCCCCCTCTCGTGCCTCTGCAATCCTACCAGGATTGATTCAGTGTCCCTGGTTGTATGTTCCTTGAAAGCTGCTTTTCTGTTGCTTTTTCCCGATGATTTGTCTTTATTTTAATTGTAATTCCAGTTTGGTCCTGGAAGATGGTCTGTGTAGCTTCCATTCACTCCGCCACCATTTTGGAATCCAACATTTTCTAATAATAAATTCCAGATCAGCAATGTGGCTCTGTCACACCTGGAAACAAGTCAGTGGCCATAATAGGCATTGCTACAGCAGAAGCCAGTCTGGTCAAACCGAGTCTGCACAGTTAGCAACTGAGCAACTCTGATGTGACTTTGAGAGCTCGGCGGATCCAAATTTCACACTTCTGCAGAACTAATGTGAAGACTTGGTTCTCGAGGACACATTTCCGAGGTGATGGGTGCCTGAAACTGTTGCCCAGGTGGGAGAAAAATGCCCTAAGGAATACCTGATTTCAACCAGTCAAACCCTGATGAACTGGAATTTCTTTGTCTTTTTTTATTGATTTTAGAAAAAGGAAAAGAGAAAGAGAGAGAAACTTCTATCAGTTACTTCTCGTACACACCCCGACCAGGAATCAACCCCAAATCTGGTTATTTGCCCTGACTGGGAATCAAACCTGTTACCCCTAAGTGCATGGGATGATGCTCCAACCAAGTTACATTGGCCAGGGTTTCAGTATATATATTTAAAAGGTGAATACTTTTTTAAAAATTATGTAGCTTGATTTGTCACTTTGTTTTTTGTGTCTTTTTCATACAGAAGTTTTTAAAGTTTTACTATGGTCTAATACATTACTTCAAAGTTTTAGTTTTCACATTTAGGTCTTTAATCAACTGAAATTATTTCTTTTGTATGGAGTGAGGTATGATTATAATGTTTTTAAAAATGTCACCATATTTAGCAAATTGTTCCTGCACCATTTAATGAATAGTTCATCCTTTCTAAACTTATTTAGAATGTCATTTTATCAAATACTAAATTTGAAATTATATGTGGGCCTGTTTCTGTTCTATTCCCATGGCCCATGAATCTAGCTTTGCACCAATAATAATGCTTAAATTACTATAGCTTTATAATAGGTTTTAATATCTGAAAGACATTTTTTCCTTCTTTTTAAGATTGCTTTGGCTGTTCTTGGTTCTCTACGTTTGTTATAAGTTTAAAGTTGAGATTGTCAAGTTCTGTGAAAGCTCCTGTTGAGATTTTGATTAAAATTACACTGGATTTATAGACCAATTTGAGGATACATTACATCTTTATGATGTTGAGAATTCCCATCTACAAATATTGCATATCTTACCATTTGTCATCTTTTATGTTTTTCAGTTAAATTGTATAATTTTTCTTTATGAATGTCTTATGAATTTTTTGTTAGATTTATTTTAAAGGATCTTAGCTTCTACTGCTATCTTAAATGTTATTTTCAAAAATTGCATTTTATACTTTTTTTTAATGCTAGTATAGAAGAAGGCAATTGGTTTTGTTTTTTGTTTTTTATCCTCACCTGAGGACATTTCTGCATTTATCTTCAGATAGAAATGGAGGGAGAGACGGAGGAAGAGAGAGAAAGAAACATCAATGTGAGAAAGACACATCAAGTTGTTGCCACCCACACGACCCCAACCGGGGCTGGGGACAAACTGCAACAGAGGTGCATGCCCTTATCGGTAACCGCACCTGGGACTGTCTGGGCCATGGGCTGACACTCTAACCACTGAGGCAAACCGGCCAGGGTGGCAATTGTTTTTATATTTGAATTTTACATCTAACATATTTGCTGAACAATTTTATTAATTCCAACAGTTTGTCAGTTCTATAAAGATAATCATGTCATCTGCAAATAACCACAGTTTTATTTCTAATATATTTTCACTGCCCCAATTTCCAATATATATTCATGATTTTTCTTTTCTTAATTCACTGGCAAGATTCGTTAATACAATATTAAAACAAATAGTGATAGTGGGGCTCTTGTTCCTAAGAGTAAAGGAAATAATTATAATGTTTCATGTCAATAGTCAGGTTTCAATCAGAGGAGCAGAAACACTAGAAGATATGTATTTGTTATGTAGTTGTTACAAGGATTTGAACTTACACAATTGTAGGAGCTGTTTGAACAGTCTCTTTATGGCTGATGTACTCCTATCCGATGCTGGAGCTTGAAGTCCAGGGCAGACACTGGTAGGAAAGTAAGATTGATGTAACATGAAGAAGTCAAGAAAAAGATTGAATTCATAGTCAATTATATCCCAATAAAACTAGAAAAACAACAGCAACAACAAACAAAACAAAACAACAACAAAAAAAAAAACAAGCACAAGCTGGAGCCCAGAGCGACTAACTGAAATCTATGTTAGTTTTTCTAACCTCTGACCTTGGGGGCCAGCTTCTTTGCTACAGAGCTCAGTACACACAGCTCAACCAGGAGTCAGAAAAGTCCTCCAGGTAAAAAACCATGAGAGCAAAGGGAATATGGAATGAACAATGGAAAAAGGTACTTATAAACACCAGCTATGACCACATGACCAGTTGCAGAAATAAGGACAATAATAATTATTTTTTCCTTATTTTAATCTGAATAAGTTTATGCAAATTAACCAAATTTTTTGTTGTCTTTCCCTTTGGGTTTTAGCCATCAGGGAACTCAGATCCCTCTCACCCATATCCATAACTGTAGTGGCCCTTATTATTGGCATAGTTGTAGTCTCCCCTTTTTTCCCTAAGTGTTTTCCCTATTACTGCATGTGTCTTTTTTTAAAAAAACAATTCATGTATTTTTGTTAATTTATTTTTGTTACAGATGTTTCTCCTTTTCCCCTCATTGACACCATCCTCCAGATCCCACACCCCTCCCACCCCACCATTGCTGTTTATGTCCATACATATATATAAGTTCTACAGTTTATCTCTTCTCTCCCCCATACCCCTCTTTTGAGGTTTGTCAGTCTGTACCCTACTTCTATGTCTCTGGGTCTATTTTATTCATCACCTTGTTTTGTTCATTATATTCCAAAAATAAGTGAGATTATGTGATTGTTGTCTTTCTCTGATTAGCTTATTTCCCTTAGCATAATACTCCCAGGTCCCTCCATGTTGTCTCAAAGGATAAGAGATCTTGCTTTTTTACAGCTGCATGAAATTGCATTGTGTATACGTACCACAGCTTTTTTTTTTTTTTTTTAGTTTATTAATTTATTTTTGTTACAGTTGTTTCTCCTTTCCTCCTCAGATACCCTTCTCCCTATCAGGCCCCCACCAAGCATTGCTATGTCCATTGGTTACCCATACATACATATAAGGTCTTTGATTTATCTCATCCCTCTCCCCCGCCTCTCTCCCCTGAGGTTTGTCAGTCTGAAACATACTCCTTTCTATGTCCTGGGTCTGTTTTGCTCATCAGATTTTTTTTCATTATATTCCAAAAATAAGAGAGATCATGTGGTATTTGTCTTTCTCTGATTGGCTTATATTGCTTAGATTTATACTCTCCAGGTCCCTCCATGTTGTCTCAAAGGATACAAGATCTTTCTTTCTTATAGCTGTATATTGTTCCATTGTGTACATGTACCACAGCTTTTTTATCCACTCATCTATTGATGGACAGTTAAGCTATTTCCAGATCTTAATGATGGTAAATAATGCTGCTATAAACATAGGGGTACATATATTCTTTCTGATTAGTGTTTCATGCTTCTTAGGATATATTCCTAAAAGTGGAATCACTGGATGAAATGGCAGTTCACTTTTTAATTTTTTGAGGTAGCACCATACTGTTTTCCATAGTGGCTGCACCAGTCTGCATTCCCACCAGCAGTGCACTAGAGTCCCCTTTTCTCCACACCCTCGCCAACACTTGTTGTTTGATGATTTGTTGATGGTGGCCATTCTGACAGGTGTGAGGTGATACCTCGTAGCCATTTTAATTTGCATCTCTCTGATGATTAGTGACATCGAGCATTTTTTATTGGTCTCTTGGCCATTTGTATGTCCTGTTTGAAGAGGTGTCTATTTAAGTCCTCTGCTGATTTTTAATTGGATTTTTGTCTTCCTTTTGTTGAGTTGTATGAACACTCTATATATTTTGGAAATTAACCTCTTATCTGATGTTATCGTTCGCAATTATGCTCTCCCATAAGGGGGGTTCCCTTTCCATTTTGATGCTTATTTCTTTTGCTGTGCAGAGCTTTAAGTTTGATGTAGTCCCATGTGTTCATTTTATCCTTTGTTTCTGTTGCCTTAAGCATTGTGTCAGTGAAAATTCTGCTGCATGTGATGTCTGAAATTTTGTTGCCTCCATTTTCTTCTAAGGTTTTTATGGATTCATGAGTCACATTTAAAACTTTTATCCATTTGAGTTAATTCTTGTGTACAGTGTAAGTTGGTGTATAGCTTCACTTCTGTGAATGTAGCTGTCCAATTTTTCCACTACCATTTATTAACGAGGCTGTCTTTACTCCATTGTATATTCTTGCCACCTTTGGCAAATATTACTTGAGCATCATGTCTTGGGTCAATTTCTGTGTTCTCTGTTCTGTTCCATTGATCTACATGCCTGTTCTTGTGCCAGCACCAACCTGTTTTGATTACAATAGCTTTGTAGTATAACTACCTGATATTG
This sequence comes from Molossus molossus, assembly GCF_014108415.1. NCBI lineage: Eukaryota > Metazoa > Chordata > Mammalia > Chiroptera > Molossidae > Molossus > Molossus molossus. Next base: position 109,347,593 of record NW_023425355.1, on the reverse strand, counting down.
TGATCCCTCCCACATTGTTCTTCTTTTTCAAGATTGCTATGGTAATTTGGGGTCGTTTTTAGTTCCATAAAACTTTTGGAGTATTTGTTCTAGGTCTGTGAAATATGTCGTTGGTATTTTGATGGGGATTGCATTGAATCTATAGATTGCTTTAGGTAGTATGGTAGTATGGACATTTTAATAATGTTAATTCTTTCAATCCATGAACAATGTATATGGTTCCACTTTCTATATCTTCCTCTATATCTTTATATATTCCTCTTCCTTTATATCTTTTTTCAATGTCCTGTAAAATTCTGTGAAAAAATCCTTTACTTCTTTGGTTAAATTTATTTCTAGTTATCTTAACTTTTTTTGCCACAATGGTAAATGGGATTTTTTTTTTCAGTTTCTCTTTCTGTGAGTTTATTATTGGTGTATAAGAAAGCCATTGAGACATGGCCAACAATCTGGGGAAGGGGCAGGGAGGGAAGGGGGAGGGGGGAATCAGTGGGGGAAAAAAGGAGAATCATCTGTAACAAAAATTAATCAATAAAATAAAAAATAAAAAAAAGAAAGCCATTGATTTCTTGATGTTATTTTTGTATCCTGCTACTTTGCCAAATTCATTTATTAAATTTAGTTGATTTTTTTATGAAGTCTTTAGAGTTTTCTATGTATAATATTATATCATTTGCAAATAATGACAGTTTTACTTCCTCCTTTACAATTTAGATCCCTTTTATTTTTTCTTCATGTCTGATTGCTGTGGTTAAGACTTCTAGTACTATGATAAATAAGAGTAGCCAAAGTGGACGTCCCCATCTTCTTACTGTTTTTAAGGGAAATGCTTTTAGTTTTGGTCCATTGAGTATGAAGTTGCATAGGATTTTCATATATGGCCTTTATTATGTCGAGATATGATCCCTCTATTGCCACATTGCTGAGCATTTTCATCAGAAATGGGTGCCGGATTTTATCAAATGCTTTTTGAGTGTCTATTGAAATGATCATATGGTTTTCATCTTTCATTTTGTTTATGTGGTGTATCACATTTATCAATTTATGAATATTGTACCAGCCTTGCATTTCTGGGATGAAACCCACTTGGTCATAATGAATAATTTTTTGATGTATTGCTGGAATCGATTTGCTAATATTTTATTAAGAATTTTGACATCTGTGTTCATCACGAATATTGGCCTGTAGTTTTTTCCTTTGCAGTGTCTTTATCTGGTTTGGGAATTAGAATTATGCTAGCCTTATAAAATGAGTTTGGAGTCTTCCTTCTTTGGAATCTTGGAATAGTGTGTGGAGAATGGGTGTTAGATCTTCTTTGACTATTCGGTAAAACTGCCCCATTAATCCATGTGATCCCAGGCTTTTGTTTGCTGGGAGTTTGTTGATTACATCTTCAATTTCCTTAGTTATTATTGGTTTGTTCAACTTTTCTATCTCTGGTTCAGTTTTGGGAGACTGTGTGTTTCTGGAAATTTGTCTGTTTCTCCTAGATTGTCCAATTTGTTGGTGTATCATTGTTCATAGTATGTTTTAATGATCCTTTGTATTTCTGTGGTGTCAGTTGGAACTTCTCTTCTTTTTATCCTGATTTTATTTATTTGGATCCTCACTCTGTGTTTCTTGGTGAGTCTGGCTAGATCCATCTATCTTATCTTTTCAAAGAACTAGGTCTTGGTTTCATTGATCTTTTGAATTGTTTTTTAGTCTGTATGTTGTTTATTTCGGCTCTGACCTTCACTATTTCTATCCCTCTGCTTGCTCTCAATTTTTCTTTTTGTTTACTTTCTAGTTGTGAGGTTAGACAGTCAGTTAGAAATTTTTCTTGTTTCTTGAAATAGCCCTGTAGTGCTATGAACTTCCCTCTCAGGACTGCTTTCGCTGTATCCAATATATTTTGTGTTGTTGTGTGTTCATTTTCTTTGATTTTCAGGAAGTTTTTAATTTTTTCTTTGATCTCCTTGGTAGCCTATTCATTGTTTAATAACATGCTATTTAGCCTCCATGTCTTTGAATTTTTTAGTGTATTTTTGTTGTAATTGATTTCTAGTTTCACACCATTGTGATCTGAGAAGATGCTTGATATGATTTCAATCATTTCTTTAATTTTTTTTCCTTTATTGATTTTTAGAGGGAGAGGAAGGAAGCGAGAGAGAGAGATAAAAATATTGATGAGAAAGAACATCGACTGGCCACCTCCAGCATGCCCCCACTGTGGATCGGGCCCACAACTTGGGCATGTGCCCTGACCAGAAATCAAACTGGCAACCTCTTTGTGCATGGGTCAATGCTCAACCACTGAGCCACACCTGCCAGACTGATTTCAATCTTCTTGAACTTGGAAAGACTTACTTTGTGTTCTCTTCAAGAATGCCCCATGTGCACTTGAGAAGAATGTGAATTCTGCAGTTTTGGGGTGTAATTCTCTGTAGATAGCTATTAAATCCATTTGACCTAGTGTATCATTTAGAGTCTCTATTTCCTTGTTAATTTTTTGTCTAGAGGATCTATCCAGTGATGACAGCAGGGTGTTGAAGTCCTCTGTTATGATTGTATTGCTGTAAGTTTCTCCTTTGAAGTCTTCAAGAAGTTTTAATATGTATTTTTGTGCTCCTCTATTGGGTGCATATATGTTTACCAAGGTTATGTTCTCCTGTTGGATAAATCCTTTCAATATTATATAGTGGCCTTCTTAATGTGCAGTTATGGTCTTCGTTTTGCAGTCTATTTTATTGGATAACAGTATTGCTTCCCCAGCTCTTTTTCCCTTTTTGTTTTCTTGGAAGATTTTTTTCATCCCTTCACTTTCAACCTAAGTGAGTCTTTTGTTGTGAGGTAGGTCTCTTGTGAACAACATATATATGAATCATGCTTTCTTATCCATTCAGCTACTCTGTGTCTTCTGGTCAGAGCTTTTATTCCATTTACATTTAAGGTTATTATTGATAAGTACTCATTTAATGCCATTTTAGTTTATTCTGGTTATTTTCTCTTCCTGTTTCTTCTGCTGATTACAACAGTTCTCTTAGCATTTCTTGCAGTGATAGTGTAGTGCTAATATATTCCCATAGCCTTTTTTGGGGAGGCCGGGAAGCTCTTTATTTCACATTCTATTTTGAATGATAACCTTGCTGGATAAAGTGGTCTTGAAATCAGATCCTTGTTTTTTATTACCTTGATTAATTCATGTCATTACCTTCTGGCCTGTAGTGTTTCTGTTGAGATGTCAGCTGATAGTCTTATGGGAGTTCCTTTGTAGGCAACCTGTTGCTTACCTCTTGCTGCATTTAGGGTTCTCTTTTTGTTTTTAATATTTGTGTTTTAATTATTATAAGTCTTTGTGTTGATGTCTTTGGATTCTTCTTACTTGGGGCTCTCTGTGCTTCTTGAACTTGCATGCCTTTTTTCTTCACCAAGTTAGGGAAGTTTTCTGTCACTATGCCTTCAAATATATTCTCTAACTCTTGCTCATTTTTTTCTTCCTCTAGAAATTGTATGATGCAGATGTTGTTACATTTCATTTTGTTCCAACATTTTTTTAAGCTGTCTTCCTGTTTTTTAACTGTTTTCTCTTTTCGGTTCTCTGATTGGGTGATTTTTTTCTGTGCTGTGTTCTAATTCACTGATCCAATTCTTGGCTTCCTCTACTCTGCTGGATACTCCTTACAATGTGTTCTTTATGTTTGTTATGTCATTCTTTATTTCTGCTTGGTTGTTTTTTATTTCCAATTTATTTCCAATTTATTGATTTTCAGTGTTTCAATATTTTTACTCATTATATTTAGCTTCCTCAGAAATATCGCTCTGAACTCCACCTCTTATATCTTGCTTAATCCCATTTCATTTATTTCTTCTCCTGTAGAATTCCCTTGTTCATTAATTTTGGATTTTTTTCACCATTTTGGCTATCTCTGAGTTTTTGGACCTACTAAATTTTCCCTGTGGGGGTTGCTGTTCCACTGATTGTGGCTCCTTCTGCTGGGTTTGGATGAATATGGGAGGTGAACATTAAACACCAATGTCAAGTCTTACTTTCCTGGGTTGATTTGCTAGCCAAGCAAAGACTCAGTTAACCTCTAGCTTTTGCCTGCAGGCTATTAGTCTGTTACTTGATGAGCCTCAGGTTGTATCCGTCAGGTGTATTCCCTCAGGACATCAAAGTTACAACTAAACTACAGAACAACCATCATTCCAAACCGCCTGAAATCGAGCTGAATGGAAGTCCTACAACTGTGAAATTAAAGCAGCAGCCACATTGAGACTGGTAGGAGGGGCGGAGGCGGACAGGCTGGTCCCACACCCACGTGTGGCAAATAAAAATCAGGAGAATACCTCAGCTGGGAAGGTCCTCCCTGAGGACTGAGGGGTCCCCGTCCCACACCAGATGCCCTGCTCAGGGTTCCAGTGCCAGGGAGAGAAGTCCCCATAATTTCTGGCTAGGAAAACCAGCAGGAACTGAGGCTCGGGAAGGCTGAGGCGGCTGGAGCCCCAGGCAGCTCCTCTTAAAGGGCCCACATATGGACTTATCAGACTCACTCCCTCTAAGCTTGGAGGGGAGGCAGCTCGAGGGGCACCAGAGACATACAGGGAAGAACTGAGCTGTTTGGCATTGGAGCGAGGGCTGGAAAGGGGGCTTTCTCTGGGACAAACGTGCTGTCAGAGGTCTTTGTTCCGTTGGTAAGCCCTTCCCGGGGGCGGCAGACAGTCGCCACATCTGGGACTCCAGCAACCTGGCTCACACTGGTAGCCCTGCCTTGGTGATTACCTGAGGCCCTGCCCCACCCAACTTTCAGGCCCACCCAAGCTGTTGCCAGTTGCTTAACCATAGGATTGGCCTGTCTTGGATCCTGCTTCAGGTTTTCCTAAATTCCTTCAAACAAGCAGCATCTGGTCTCAGATAGCCCCATACCTCTCGTTAAGCAATACACAGAAACAAATACAGAGACGCAGCCAAAATGAGGAGACAAAAAAACAGTTCCCAAATGAAAGAACAGAACAAAACCCCAAGAAAAGAACTAAGCAAAATGGAGATAAGCAACGTAACAGATACTGAGCTCAAAATACTGCTTATAAGGATGCTCAATGAACTTAGTAAGGGCCTCAAGAGCATAAAAAAGGACCAGTCAGAAATGATGGATTCACAGTCAGAAATGAAGGAGGCATTAACTGAAATAAAGAATAATTTACACAGATGCAATAGTAGAGTACGCAAATCCAAGAAGCAAACCATTGATTTGAAATATAGGGAAGCAAAAAACACCCAATCAGAACAGAAAAAAGGAAAAAAGAATCCAAAAGAGTGAGGATAGTGTAAGGAGCCTCTGGGACAACTTTAAGCGTGCCAACATTCGCATTTTCGGGGTGCCAGAAGGAGAAGAGAGAGAACAAGAAATTGAAAACCTGTTTGAAACAATAATGGCAGAAAACTTTCCTAACTTGGTAAAAGAAAGAGACATACAAGTCCAAGAAGCACAGAGAGTCCCAAAAATGATGAACCCCAAGAGGCCCACACCAAGACACATCATCATCAAAATGCAAAAGGTTCAAGACAAAGAGAGAATATTAAAAGTAACAAGAGTAAAGCAGTTAGTTACCTACAAGGGAGTTCCCATAAGGCTGTCAGCTGATTTCTCCAAAGAAACTTTGCAGGCCAGAAGGGAGTGGCAAGAAATATTCAGAGTGATGAAAAGCAAGAACCTACAACCAAGATTACTCTATCCTGCAAAGCTGTCATTTAGAATCCATAGCTATATAAAGAGTTTCCCAGACAAGAAAAAGTGAAAGGAGTTCATCACCACCAAACCATTATTATATTAAATGATGAAGGGTCTTTTGGAAGAAAAAGATAAAATATATGAACAAACAAAATGGCAATGAATACATATTTATCGACAATGGAATCTACAAACAAAATGAACAGACAGAACAGAAACATTCTCATAGATACAGAGAACATTTTGTTGGTTGCCAGATGGGAGGGGGTTGGAATGGGTGAAAAAGATGAAGGGATTAAGAAGTACAAATTCATTCCTAGACTGACAAACCTCAAAGTGAAAGGAGTTGGGGGATGGGAAGAAATAAACCAAAGAAACCAAAGAACTTATATGCATAACCAATGGACACAGACAATAGTGTGGGAAAAGGTGGCAGGGGGGCGGGAGGGGACAGGAGGGGGTCAGTGGGGGAAAAATAAGGAACATCTGTAATACATTCAACAATAAAGATTTTAATATAAATAAAAGAAAAAAGAAAAATCCTTCAGGTATACAGGATAAGAGGGTTTCCGGCGGGTGGGACAATTGCTTGCTGGCAGTCACTCGCTATCAGTGTGCCTCAATTTGCGTTTCTCTGGCCTGGCCTGGTGTTGTTAAATTCCTGAGGTTGTTGCTTTTCCCTGGGGCTCCCGAAGGGGCTCTTTGAGTAAAATAGTTACTGTCCTTGAAGGTAGTGATTCAGCATAAAACTCCCAGTGTCCTCCTTTCTAGCTCTCTCCTGAGCCAGGAGCCTCAGGTTCTCTTCACACAGTTCCAGTCCCATCCGCCCTCCCTCTGCAGGATCCCAAGGTGAAGGGCTATAGCTGACTTAGTGCTCTGGTCCTTCAGGTAACTGCCTTTTTCCCTTTGCCTCTCCTTGCTAGACAAAGCCTCAGCTCTCAGACAGGTGTTATGTAGGTTCCTTTCCTTGTCCCACCACTGTGTGCAGTGGAGCCAGCTTGGGTTTTTAACCCCTGACTTCTCAGAGGGAATTGCTCACAGCTAAAACTGCCCTCAGCTGCTCTTCTTGGGTTCCCAGTCTTCCCTCTTGCACCTCCACAGTTCCTACCAGGCTCGATTTGTTGTCCTCTTTCAGTTCCTGGTTATAAGGGTTATCTCTAACTGCTTTTCAGTTGTTTCTTTTTCTGATGATGTATCTTTATTTTAGTTGTAAGTCCAGTTTGGTCCTGGGAGACAGTCTGAGTAGTTTCCATCCACTCTGCCACTATTTTTCCCCTCATTTAATTCTTATGAAATGTAGCTAATTAGCAGTAGAATGGGAATTTTAACCCAGCCAACTATTTCCAGGGCCTAGGTTCTGTCAGTGGGTTACACTGCTTTCTTCAAAGGCTGTATTCCATTAACAACATATTCCCCTTTTTCAAGTGAGAAAAATGAGCTTAGATGTTGGGCCACTAGGTCACATTAGTTAGTCAATGCTGGGATTTGGATCTGCTGCTTTAGGGGTTCCACTTAATGGGTCTTGGTCCTGGTCCTGCTAAATGTTTCAACTATCATTGTATGTAATTCCCATGACTCCGGGTATTATTCCTACCTTGCTGATGAGTAAACTGGGCCACATAAACAGTCAATACAAGCACCCAGCTAGTAAATGTGGGAGCCAAGACTGAAATCCTCATTTTCCAGCCATCTTGCAAAGCAAAGTTCTCTCCACCTCTCTTCACCAACAAAAACTCTAGGGTCAGGACTAAAAGTTAATGAGAGCTTTGAACCAAATAAACAAAGTAGATGATGCTAAATTTTGCTCAAAATTAAGGAAATATAAATTAAAACTCTACTGAGATACTATCTTCTACCTATGAAATTGGCAAAAATGTAAAAGTTTAATAATATACTGTGTTGATGAAGATGTGAGGAAATAGTCTCACATATTACTAATGAGAAAACAAATTGATATATAACATCTTTGGAAGGTAATTTAGTAACAGATATAAAATTATAAATGTATTTGCCCTTCAAAGGGCAATTAAATTTGGGGGGATTTATTCTACAGATATACTGCACACATGGAAAATGATATAAGCACAGGTTACTCAATACATCACTGTTTGTAACTGCAAAAGTTTGAAAAAAATGGAAATGCCCATTAATAGAAAACCGGTGAAATAAATGTTTGCATATCCATCCAATGGAATATCACGCAGATGTCAAAAACAGAGTGGTAGGAGAGAAACTCTCTATGTACTGATTTAGAAAGAGCTCCAAAATACATTCAGTGAAAAAAATGCAACAGTTTCTATATGCCAAACAGCTATTATGCTATCCTATCTTTGGTATAGAAGGAAGGAGACTAAAAGTCTATATGCATATTTGTTTGTATGTCCATCTAAAAACTAATAACAGTAGTGAGGGGAGACATGTGTTGGCAGATAGGGGACAAGGATTTGTAAGAGGCTTTCATTGTGTATCCTTTTGTACTTTCAGGTTTTTTAATCATATGTATGTAATACTTATTCAAAATCTAAATTTAAAAATAACCAGAATGAACAGAAAATGGTAACAAACACAAACAAAAAAAGATTCTGTTTCCTTTCCTGCCTACCTAAAACATTATAACTTTAACTGACTAGTGCAGGAGTATGAAATCCTAGCTCCTTGCCTCTGGTCTGAACGAACTTGAAGGGATAATTTATGTTCCAGAGTTCTCCACTGGATCCGGCTGAGACTAGCACTTTGCTTGTACCTGCACACTTACTAGGTTTCTTCCTCTTCCATGCCCTACTTTTCCCACTACCTTACTGGTTTCTCCTATGAGGTCTTCCTTAGTAAATCATTTGTATATGAATCCATGTCTCAGGATCCCTTTCTGGAGAGCATCTCCAAAACCGTATTATTAATTAGATTTGGAATGGCTATAACATGATACCAAAATTTGGTATTTCCTAACAGATAGTTTGAGAAACTAGGACATTATTATTATAAATTCCAATCCTACCTTTTATACATTACAGAAACTCCAGATTCTACTTCATTATGTAATTATTTTATAATGTACAATAATATTAATGCCTTGCTTCTATGAGCAAATGGGCTTTACCATGCACCTAATCATATTACCAATTTAGTTAACGTGAAAGTCCTGCCCCTAGGATTTAGCATTTTAAAAGACTGTATAGATGGAATTTACAGTGTTTTAGGTAGAAGAATACAGAAGTAACAACAACAATTTTTCCATATCACCTTGGGTTATCTGCTAACCTCTTGAAGCATGAGATCTGATTATTTCTATCATTATGTCATTAAAGCTCAAAGTAGAATGCAGCTAATTTAACAACTGCATATTTGCATATTTTCAAATGTAACACATCTTTGATCTTACAAAAGGACCAATTTTCTGAGCAAAATTTCTCTTTCCCGCTTCTCCATTAACATAACCTTAGTATCCACATTTTCTGACAGATAAAAGCTTTGGTTAAATGTTTGATCATTTTAAGAAGCATCCACAGTGCAGCAAAAGTCAGAGAGAACATTTTGCCCCTTTTAGCCATATGATCTGATACAAGAGGGATTAATATTCAGTTTAGTGGTCTACAAACTTCTGGCTACAGACCAAGAATACTGCTTGTTTTTGTTTTTGCTTTTCTTTCTTTGTTTGTTTTATTTTTTATTAATCAATTTATTTATATTTGTTACAGATGTTTCTCCTGTTTTCCCCACTGATTCCCCATTCTGCCTGCCTCCCCGCCCTGTCCCTAGCTTTGTTGTCCATGTCCATTGTTCATGCACACACGCATATAAGTTCTGTGGTTTATCTCTCCCCCACGACCCCCTCTTCTGGGGATTGTCAGTCCGTACCCCACTTCCATGTCTCTAAGACTACCCCATTCCTCAGACTGTTATGTTCATTATATTCCACAAATAAGTGAGATCATATACTTCTCTTTCTCAGTATGGCTTTTTTGCTTACGAAAATACTTTCCAGGTCCCTCCATGTTGTCTCAAAGGAAAAGAAATCTTACTTTTGTACAGCAGCATAGTATTCCACTGTGTATATGTACCACTACTTTTTTATCTACTCATCTACTGATAGACATTCAGGCTGTTTCCAGACCTTAGCTATTGTAAACAGTGCAGATATTAAGATGTGGGTACATATATTCTTTCTGACTGGAGTTTCAGGCTTCTTAGGAATTATTCCTAGAATTGGGATCACTGGGTCAAAGGAAGCTTAATTTTTAATTTTTTGAGGTAACACCATATTGTTTTCCATAGGGGCTGCACCTCTGCAGTCCCCCCAGCAGTGTACTAGAGTCCCCTTCTCTCCACACCCTCGCCAACACTTGTTTGATGATTTGTGGATGGCGGCCATTCTGAAAGGTGTGAGGTGATACCTCGTTGTTTTAATTTTCATCTCTCTGATGATTAGTGATGTTGATCACTTCTTCATATGTCTCTCAGTAATTTGTAAGTCCTGTTTGGAGAGGTGTCTATTTAGTTCCTCTGCCCATTTTTGAATTGGGTTCTTTGTTTTCCTTTTGTGAATTGTATGAGCACTCTATATATATTGGAAATAAACCCCTTATCCGATATATCATTGTCAAAGGTGCTCTCCCATACAGTGGGTTGCCTTTCCATTTTGGTGGTTGTTTCTTTTGTTGTGCAGAAGCTTTTGAGTTTGATGTAGTCCCACGGGTTTATTTTCTCCTTTGTTTCTGTTGCTTTAGGTGATGTATCAGTGAAAAATCTGATGCGCATGATATCTGAAATTTTATTGCCTACATTTTCTTCTAAGATTTTTATGGATTGATGAGTCATATTCAAGTATGTTATCCATTTTGAGTTGATTCTTGTGTAGGGTGTAAGTTGATGGTCTAGTTTCATTTTTTTGCATGTAGCTGTCCAATTTTCCCAAGACCATTTATTAAAGAGGCTGTCTTTACTGCACTGTATGCTCTTGCCAACTTTGTCAAATATTTATTGAGCATATTGCCTTGGGTCCATTTCTGGGTTCTCTATTCTGTTCCACTGGTCTATCTGCCTGTTTTGTGCCAGTACCAGGCTGTTTTGAATACAGTGGCTTTGTAGTATAACCTGAAATCTAGTAATGTGATCCCTCCAACTTTGTCCTTCTTTTTCAAGATTTGTGTGGCTATTTGAGGTCATTTTTGGTTCCATATGCACTTTTGAAGTACTTGTTCTAATTCTGTGAAGTATGCCGTTGATATATTGATGGGGCTTGAATTGTATCTACAGATTGCCTTGGGTACAATGAACATTTTAATGATGTTTATTCTTCCAATCCATGAACAAGGTATATGTTTCCACTTTTTTATATTTTCCTCTTTTTTTTTTTTTTTCAATGACCTATAGTTTTCTGCAAATAGTTCCTTTATTTCTTTGGTTAAGTTTATTCCTAGGTATCTTAATTTTTTTGTCATGATGGTAAATGGGATTGATTTTTTTTAGTTTCTCTTTCTGTGAGTTCATCATTGGTGTATAAAAATGCTTTCAAATTCTTGACATTAATTTTGTATCCTGCTACTTTGCAAAATTCATTTATTAAGTCTAGTAAATTTTTGATGGAGTCTTTGGGGTTTTCTCGGTATAGTATCATGTCATCTGTGAATAATGACAGTTCACTTCCTCCTTTCTCATTTGGATTTCTTTTTTTTTTTTTTTCTTTCCTCTCTGATTGCTATGGCTAAGACTTTCAGTACTATGTTAAATGAGAGTAATGAAAGTGGGCATTCTTGCCCTGGCCGGTTTGGCTCAGCGGTTAGAGCGTCGGCCTGAGGTCCGGAGGAAAGTGGGCATTCTTGTCTTGTTCCTGTACTTAGGGGAAATGCTTATATTTTTTGCCCATTGAGTATGATGTTGGCTGTAGGTCTTCCATATATGGCCTTTATTATGTTGAGATATGATTCCTCTATTCTCACATTGCTGAGCATTTTTGTCAGAAATGGCTGCTGGATTTTGTCAAATGATTTTTCAGCATCTATTGATATGACGATATAATTTTTATCTTTCACTTTGTTTACGTGGAGTATCACATTTATTGATTTGAGAATATTGTACCAGCCTTGCATCCCTGGGATGAATCCCACTCGGTCATGGTAAATAATTTTTTTTGATGTATTGCTGGATCCAATTTGCAAGTATTTTGTTCCGGATTTTGGCATCTATGTTCATCAGTGATATTGGTCTGTAGTTTTCTTTCTCTGTAGTGTTTTTTCTGGTTTTGGAATTAGAATTATTCTGGCCTCATAAAACAAGTTTGGAAGTCTTTCTTCTTCTTGAATTTTTTGAAATAGTTTGAGGAGAATGGGTGTTAGTTTTTCTTTGAATGTTCGGTCAAATTCCCCTCTGACGCCATCCAGGCCTGGGCTTTTGTTTGCTGGAAAAGTCTTGATTACATCTTCAATTTCTTTTGTTGTTATTGGTCTGTTCAAGTTTTCTGTCTCTTCCCGGTCCAGTTTTGGGAGACTGGGTGTTTCTAGAAATTTATCCATTTTGCTTAGATTGTCAAATTTGTTATATAATTGTTCATAATATCTGTTAACAATCCTTTGTATTTCTGTCATGTCAGTTATTATTTCTCTTCTTTCATTTCTGATTTTGTGTATTTGGGTTCTCTCTCTTTGTTTCATGGTGAGTCTAGCTAATGGTCCATCAATTTTGTTTATCTTTTCAAAGAACCAGGTTTTGTTTCACTGATCCTTTGAACTGTTTTTTTGGTCTCCATACCATTTATTTCTGCTCTGGTCTTTACTATTTCCTTCCTTCTACTTGCTCTGGGGTTTTCTTTGTGTTTGCTCTTTAGTTGTTTATGTTGTGAGGTTAGATAGTCTATTAGAAATTTTTCTTGCTTCTTGAGGTAGGCCTGTACTGCTATGAAATTCCCTCTCAGAACTGTTTTCGCTGCATACCATAGATTTCGTGTGGTTCTGTGTTCATTTTCATTGGATTGCAGGACGTTTTTAATTTCTTCCTTGATCTCCATGGTAACCCATTCATTGTTCAATAACATGCTATTTAGCCTCCATGTTTTAAAATGTATTTGCAGACTTCCGGTCAAGATGGCGGCGTAGGTAAACACGGTATCGCGTCCTCCCACAACCACATCAAAGTTACAACTAAACTACAGAACAACCATCATTCAAAACCGCCTGAAATCAAGCTGAATGGAAGTCCTACAACTACGGAACTAAGAAAAAAAAAGGCAGCTACATCCAGACCGGTAGGACAGGCAGTCGCGCGAGGGGGGGCGGTGGCGCGGCGGCGAGATGGGCTGGTCCCACACCCAAGCGTGGTGGATTAAAATCAGGAGGACACCTCAGCTGGGAAGGTCCTCCCTGAGGACTGAGGGGTCCCCGTCCCACACCAGGTGCCCCGTTCAGGGTTCCAGTGCCAGGAAGAGAAGTCCCCATAACTTCTGGCTGGAAAAACCAGTGGGAACTGAGGCTCAGGGAAGCTGAAGCGGCTGGAGCCCCAGGCAGCTCCCTAAAGGGCCGGCACACAGACTTATCGGACTCACTCCCTCTGAGCTAGAAGGGGAGGCGGCTCAAGGGGCGCCAGAGACATACAGGGAAGAACTGAGCTGTTTGGCACTGGAGCGATGGCTGGACAGGGGGCTTCCTCGGGGACAAACGTGCTGTCAGAGGCCTTTGTTCCTTTGGTGAGCCTTTCCCGGGGGCGGCAGACAGTCGCCATATCTGGGACTCCAGCAACCTGGCTCACACTGGTAGCCCCGCCCTGCTGACTCCCTGAGGCCCCACCCTGCCTCACCCAACTTTCAAGCTCACCCAAGCTGTTGCCACTTGCTTAACCATAGGATTGGCCAGTCTTGGATCCTGCTTCAGGTTTTTCCTAAATTCTTTCAAAGGAGCAGCATCGGGTCTCACCGAGCCCCATACCTCTCATTAAGTAATACACTGAAACAAACACAGGGAGGCAGCCAAAATGAGGATACAAAGTAACAGGTCCCAAATGAAAGAACAGAACAAAATCCCAATAAAAGAACTAAGCGAAAGGGAGATAAGCAACCTAACAGATACTGAGTTCAACATACTGCTTATAAGGATGCTCAATGAACTTAGTGAGAACCTCAGTGAACTTAGGGAGGGCCTCAAGAGCATAAAAAAGGACCAGTTAGAAATCATGGATACACAATCAGAAATGAAGGAGGCACTAACTGAAATAAAGAATAATTTACACAGCTTCAATAATAGAGTATGTAAATCCAAGGAGCAAACCATCGATTTGGAATATAAGGAAGCAAAAAATCCCCAATCAGAACAGCAAAAAGAAAAAAGAATCCAAAAAAATGAGGATAGTGTAAGGAGCCTCTGGGACAACTTAAAGCATGCCAACATTCGCATCTTGGGGGTGCCGGAAGGAGAAGAGAGAGAACAAGAAATCGAAAACCTGTTTGAAACAATAATGGCAGAAAACTTTCCTAATTTGGTGAAGGAAACAGACATACAAGTCCAGGAAACACAGAGAGTCCCAAACAAGATGAACCCCAAGAGGCACACACCAAGACACATCATCATCAAAATGCAAAAGGTTCAAGACAAAGAGAGAATATTAAAAGCAGCAAGAGAAAGGCAGCTAGTTACCTACAAGGGAGTACCCATTAGGCTGTCAGCTGATTTCTCAAAAGAAACTTTGCAGGCCAGAAAGGAGTGGCAAGAAATATTCAGAGTGATGAAAACCAAGAACCTACAACCAAAATTACTCTATCCTGCAAAGTTGTCATTTAGAATTGATGGACATATAAAAACTTTCCCAGACAAGAAAAAGTTAAAGGAGTTCATCACTACCAAACTGTTATTATATGAAATGATGAAGGGTCTTTTTGAAGAAAAAGATAAAATGTATGAACAAACAAAATGGCAATGAATACATATCTATCAACAATGGAATCTACAAACAAAATGAACAGGAAGAACAGAAACATTCTCATAGATACAGAGAACATTTTGTTGGTTACCAGTTGGGAAGGGGGTAGGGGGAATGGGTGAAAAAGGTGAAGGGATTAAGAAGCACAAATTCATTGCTAGACTGACAAACCTCAAAGGGAAAGGGGTTGGGGGGGTGGGAAGAAATAAACCAAAGAACTTATATGCATAACCAATGGACACAGACAATAGTGTGGGAAAAGGTGGGAGGGGGGCGGGAGTGGGGAGGAGGGGGTCAATGGGGGAAAAATGTGGAACATCTGTAATACATTTTACATCCAACAATAAAGATTTGGAAAAAAAAATAATAAAAAAATAAATAAATAAAATAAAATGTCTTTGCATGTTCTTGTTGCAAGTTATTTCTAATTTCATGCCATTGTGATCTGAGAAGATACTTGATATGATTTCAATCTTCTTAAACTTGTAGAGACTCAGTTTGTGCCCTAACACGTGTTCTATTTTTCAGAAAGTCCCATGTGCACTTCAGAAGAATATGAATCTTGCGGTTTTGGGGTGTAATTCTCTGTAGATATCTATTAAATCCATTTTATCTAGTGCTTCATTTAGAGTCTGTCTCCTTGTTAATTTTTTATCTAGAAGATCTATCCAGTGATGTCAGCAGGGTGTTGAAGTTCTCTGCTATGTTTGTATTGCTGTTGATTTCTCTTTTAAAGTCCTCCATAAAACTTTTAATATATGTTGGTGCTCCTATATTGGGTGCATATAAGTTTACCAAGGTTATATCTTCCTGTTGGATAGATCCTTTTCATATTACGTAGTGGCCTTCTTTGTCTCTAGTTATGGCCTTCATTTTGATATCTACTTTATCAGATATGAGTATTGTTACCCCAGCTTTTTTTTGCTTTCCATTTGCTTGAAAGATTTTTTTCCAGCCCTTCACTTTCAACCTATGTGAGTTTTTGTTGTGAGGTGGGTTTCTTGTAAACAACATACTGTATATGTGAGTAATGCTTTCTTATCCAGTCAGCTACTCTGTCTTTTTGTGAGAACATTCAAACCATTCACATTTAAGGTGATAATTGATATGTACCTATTTATTTCCATTTTTGTTTAGTGTGGTTTTATTTTCTTCCTATCTCTTCTACTAATTACAGCAGTCCTTTTAGCATATCTTGCAGTGCTGGTATGGTGTTTAATATATTCGTTAGCCTTTTTTTTTTTTTTTTTTTTGTCTGGGAAGCTCTTTATTTGACCTTCTATTTTGAATGAGAGCCTTGCTGGATAGAGTAGTCTTGGATTCAGATCCTTGTTTTTCATGACCTTGATTACTTCATGCCACTCCCTTCTGGCCTGTAGTATTTCTGTTGAGAAGTCAGCTGAGAACCTAATGGGGTTTCCTTTGTAGGTAACCTGTTGCTTATCTCTTGCTGCTTTTAACATTCTCTCTTTGTGTGAACCTGTTCAGGTTCTTCTTACTTGAGGCTCTTTGTGCTTCTTGAACTTGTATGCCTTCTTCCTTCACCAAGTTAGGAAAGTTTTCTGTCACTATTTCTTCAATTATATTCTCTTACCCTTGCCCATTTTCTTCCTCTTCGGAGACTCCTATGATGTAAATGTTATTACGTTTCCAGTTGTCCCACAGTTCTCTTAAGCTGTCTTCCTGTTTTGTAATTGTTTTTTCCTTTTGGTTTTCTGATTTGGTTTTCTACCCTGTCCTCTAATTTACTGATCTGGTCCTCAGCTTCCTTTACTCTGCTGGTTAGTCCTTCCCATGTATTTTTAATTTCTGCTATGTCATTCTTCTTTTCCACTTGGTGGGTTTCAGGATTTCTATATCTTTGCTCATGGTGCTTATGTTCTTACTCATGCTGTTGAGCTTCCTCAAGATGATGGTTCTGAACTCTACCTCTGATAATTTTCTTTGCTGCATTTCATTTATCTCATCTTCGATAGAGTTCTCTTGTTCTTTCATTTGGGATTTGTTTCTTTGTTTCACCATTTTGGCTATCTCAGTGGATTTTGCAGCCTGCCAAATTTTCCCTTTGGTTGTTGGTGTTCTGCTGTTTGTGGCTCCCTCTGCTGCATTTTGATGAGCCCAGGTGGGCCCACATTAAACACCACTGTCAAGTCTTACTTTCCTGAGTAGATTTGCAAGCCCAGGAAAGGTTCAGTTATCCTCTAGCTTTTTCCTGGTGGCTAGTAGTTTCAGTTACTCAGTGCCTTGAAATGTAGCCCTGGTGTTCTGCATAAGAGGATTTCCAGAGGGTGGGATAGATGCTTGTTATTAATGATCCTCAATTACAATTTCTTTGCCTTACCTAGGAAAGGCCGAAACTCTGATGGGGGGAAGGGCTGCTTCTTTTCCCCACAACTTGGGGAAGGAGCACACTGGCCACCATCCTTTGTGGCTGCAACTCAGCAAAAACTCTGAGTGCCCTTCAAATCCCAGGTGTCTCCAGAGTTCCAGCCCAGTCTGCCCTCCCTTTGCCATAGCCCCCAGATGAGTGGCTGTGGCTATTTTATCACTCTGTTCTGGCTCTCTGCGCTGTGGAGTGGGCTTGGTCTTTATTCCCCAGTAGCGCTGCTCACACCTAAGACTGTTTCTGTTCATGGGCTCCCAGGCTGTCACCCTCTCACGCCTCCACAGATCCTACCAGTGTGCCTGGTTATATGGTCCTGTCCTCCTGCTTTTCTGTTGCTTTTTTCCGAGGATTTGTCTTTATTTTAGTTGTAATTCCTGTTTGGTCCTGGGTGATCCTCTGCATGGCTTCTATTCACTCTGCCTCCGTTTTTCACATCTTCTATGCCTATCTTGTGTGCAGCTGGGTCACACAGGGCTTCCTGGTGCCCTAGCACCCTACAGGTCCCGCGGGTAACTGGATCGCACAGTTCCTCTGGGGACCAGGCTCTATGCCGATGTTATGGGCTGCTGGGTTGCACAGGCCTCTCTGGTGCATCAGCACCCTGCAGATCCTGTGGGTAACTGGATCCCACAATCCCTGCTGGGTAGCGCAGGCCTCTCTGGTGCTTCAGCACCCCACAGGCCTCATGGGTAACTAGATCGCCCAGTCCCTGCTGCGTCACACCGGCATCTCTGGTGCCCCCACATGCTGCAGTTCCCGTGGGCGGGCAGCTGAATCGCACCAGTCTCTCTGGGGCTCAGGCTTCCCACTGCTCTTGTGAGCTACTAGACCACACAGGCCTTTGTGGAGCCCCACGTCCCCCGCTGGCAGCTGAGGAGTGCTGCTGCCCCATGGGGCTCAACTCCTGCTCAGCTTTTGTTGTAGTTTTGAGGGGTGGGTCTCAGATGCTGATCTGTGCTTCTGTTGCCTGGGGATGGATGTCTGCTCCCCAACCTCTGTTGCTGAGGGTATATCTGGACTCTGATCGGGCTTCTACTATGGGGGATGGTGCTGGTCTCTGGGCTGTCTGCGGCTTCGGTGACTGGCACCTTGGCAGCTCCACTACTGTGCACCGGTCTGTGTTGACACAGAGTGTCCAGTGTTCTGATGGAGCCAGGTGTGCTGGTGGGCTCTGGTTGCTTTGCCCTAGCCGCTCCCACTGCCTCTTCCCAGGGCAGGCCCGGGATCTTCCAAAAATACTGCCTGTTTTTGTACCCAGCTACTTAAACCACCCCCATGAGCTAAGAAATAATTTTTACATTTTTGAATCACCAAAAACATCAAATGAAGAATATTATTTTGTGACACATAAAAATTATGTGAAATTCAGATTTCAGTGTCTATAAATAATTTATTATTGGAACATCACCTCACTCATTTGCTTACATGTTGTCTCGGGCAGCTTCCAGCTGAGTTGTGATAGAGAAAACTGTCCTTGACAATGGCCTTCAGCGGTAAGCAAAACAATGTCCCCTCCCCCATCTTTATCCCTGGAAACTGTTAATATGCTACTTTACATCACAAAAGGGATTTAGCAAATGTAATTAACAGTTATGGACTCTGAGATGAGATTATGCTGAATTATTCTGGTAGGCCCAATCTAATCATATGAGCACTTAAAAGCAGGAAACT
Organism: Molossus molossus; assembly: GCF_014108415.1. Taxonomy (NCBI): domain Eukaryota; kingdom Metazoa; phylum Chordata; class Mammalia; order Chiroptera; family Molossidae; genus Molossus; species Molossus molossus. Next base: position 109,328,924 of record NW_023425355.1, on the reverse strand, counting down.
TGCTCCAGGTAGAGTTAAAGAGATGTGACAAAAGGAAAAGTTAGAGAAATTCAGTGTGAGAAGGATCTGACATGCTGTTGCTAGTTTGAAGATGGAGGGGACAACGTGGCAAGGAATGCAGGCTGCCTTGAGGAAGAGATGAGAGAAGTTGACAGCCAGCAAGAAAGTAGAGGCATCCAGCCACATTGAACTGCATTCTGCCAGCCATATGAATGAGCGTGGAAGTAGATTTTTCCCCTAGAGACTCCAGGAACATGGCTCTGCCACCATCTTGACTTTGGTCTTTTGAAACGATAACCAGCTGGGCCCCCCAGTGCTGGACTTTGGACCAAAGAACTCTGAGGTCATAAATGACTGTTGTTTTAAGCCACTAAATTTTTACTAATTTGTTTCAGCAATAATAGGAAATTAATACATCCTCAAAGCCTACAATATTTTCTATCTTGCCTTTTCCAGAGAAATTTTTGCCAAACCCCAATCTGAATCCTTGCTCCTCAGACCACCAGCATTAGTGTTACCTAGGAACTTGACAGAAATGCAGAATTTCTTCATTAACTAAATGGGGGAAATCCTTTCACAATGTATATGTATATCAAATCACCATAATGTATACTTTATTTTTAAATTTGTTTTTATTGATTATAGAGAGACATGAAGGGAGACGGAGAGAGACATAGAAACGTCAATGAGAGAGCAACATCATCGATGGGCTACCTCCTGCACACCCCTCACTGGGGATTGAGCCTTCACCTCGAGCTTGTGCCCTGACCAGAATTGAACTGGTGACTTCTTGGTGCAGTCACACCAGCCAGGCCATAATGTACACTTTAAATATCTTACAATTTTATATGTCAATTACACTGCAATAAAGCTGAAATTTTAATATATTAAAATAAAAACTTAAAATAAAAAAACCTCAATACCCATATGATATTTGCCTATTGTGTGAGTTTATCCAATTAAAAAAAGAAAAAAAATGCAGAATCTCAGACCTCACTGAGACATACTTTAATAAGATTCCCTAGAGTAATCTTTTGTGCGTTAAAATATAAGAAACACTAGTGAGGCAGGAAAGTTAGAACAGGGAACAAAGGCCTCAAGCTCTACCCTTCCCCTTTTCTCTCCTGGCTGGAACATCAGGGACATGACTTTTATTGACCATCTCTTCCTGATATTCCCCTTCCCCAATTTCCTGCATTTGAGAAAATAAAAAACCATTCTCAACCAGATGCGGCAGTCATATTGACCTATAATTGACCAATAGGGCCACTATATCTTTATAATAAATTTGCTTTGTGCTTTCAGGACTTCCACCCTCTGAATCACCATGGAAGTTCCAGGAGGACCGAAAAACAAATCATCATCTGGAAAAGAAGGACTAAGATGAGCCACACTGGTAGTCACCCTACCATCATCAGAAACCAAGGACCACCCTGCAACTCCTTTGCCTATGTTTAGTAAAATGCTTCCAGCCCAGCTGTTGTGGCTCAGTGGTTGAGCGTCGTCCCATACGCCAAGAGGTCACTGGTTAGATTCCTGTTCAGGGCATCTGCCCAGGTTGTGGACTCAATCCCCAGCAGGGACAGGGAGGGGGGTTCATGCAGGAGGCAGCCCATCAATCTTATCATTGATGTTTCTATCTCTTTCTCCCTCTCCCTTCCTCTCTCTCTCTAAAATTGGTTAAAAAAAAAACCTTTTTTTTTAATTAAAAAATAAAAACCTTCCACTCAGACCTTATTGGGGCATCTCATTTTACAAGGTTGCCCACTCTCACTTCTTGAATGTGTACTTTTGCTTTAATAAATTGACTGTGCTTTGCAAAATATTTGTCTTGTTCTCAAATCCTTTTTTGTGTGGTGACAAGAACCTGGACTCTGGTATTGGGTTGAGGCCTTCATTGGCCTCCCTGGGTTCCATTTGGCATCACTAGTCTGGAATTTATCTTGTTACCAAAATGTCCTTAGCTTCTTTTGTCTGGATAGAGAGATGAGCAGAGGTGTACACAGAAATAATGACGTTAGGGGAAAGCTGGAAATTGGACTTAGCTGGATATTCATAGTTATCATCACAGTCACAAGCACCTTCATCTTCATCCTCAGCATTATATAACCATTTTCATCGCACCAAAGCAGCATCAAGCACCTACTTCCAGTCCCTGAACTACTGTAAATGCTTACTGCACATATTACTTGGGTCTTTTAACTTCCCAGAAAACCATTGTATTAGTTCCTTAAAGCTGCTGTAACAAATTACCACAACTAGATGGCTTCAAACAACAGAAATTTATTCTCTTCACAGGTCCAAGGCTGGAAGTCAGAAATTAATATGTTAGGAGGGTTGATTTTTTTTTCTATAAGTTCTAAGGGAGAATCTGTTCCAGGCCTCTCTCCTAGGTTCTGGTGATTGCTGGCAATCTTTAGCATTCGTTGGCTAGTACATTCATCACTCCAACCTGTGCCTCCATCTTTATAGTACCTTCTTCTCTGTATCTCAAATCTCACTTTGCCTTTCTTTTATAAGAACAACTGTCATTGGATTTAAGGCCCACTGTAAATACAGGATAACCTCATCTCAAGATACTTAATTACATCTATGAAGATTCTCTTTCCAAATAAGGACACATTCAAAGCTGACTCACTACAGTGAAGAAGAACCCACTCTTAATGAGTCTTAATGAGTATCTCAAAAAGGGGAAATGAGCAAAGGCTAGTTAGAGGGTTTTAAGGCCTAGAGTAGGTGATTGTAAGAGGAGTCTTATAAGGTGAAGTATTGATTGAGAATGAACAGTTTATAACATAACAAATTTGGATCAGAGAACACAGTAACTCACTTAACAGCCTGGGTTCCCACAAAGATAATCTCCTTTCAAGCCTCAGGCTCAGTTTTCTGTATAATGAAAACCTTGCTAGAAAGTATGCAGATGAAACCTTTTCAGTCATATATGTCCTGACAGGAATGAGTTTATTTGACAGTTTTCTGGAGTTCAGTTTGATAGGGAAAAATTAACTTGAACCATGGTCCAGACTAAGGGAAGAGGAAACCTCACAGTTTTTTCTTGGCCTGATCCTACATTTGGTTATCCAGCCAAGCGACCTCTTTCTATGCAATAAAGTAAAATTCTAGTCTCGCATTATTCTGTTGGCATTATTTACATATTATATGTACCTGAGGAAAAAAATGTATGTTTCAGCCACTCATCACTTTAAAAACAGTGTGGATGAAAAGGGCCCACATACCAAACCTGACAAGCTAAGGGGAAGCCTGCATGGTAGCCTTGCAAACTCAGAGACCTAAAATTACCACAAAGGATGGTCTGAAATTAAAACATTTTAATTAAAGTAGTTCATGGCAGGTACTCATGTCCTGGGCGAGAATATTTCCTGACAAAATTCAATCTTTATCTTAACTGAGCCTGTCTATTGTTTTTTGCCTCTACCATAACATACATTTGGAATGTCAGGGTAACTCCCCTTTTCCAGACAACTCTGGGCACAACCAATGCATCAGAGTAGAGACCATAAATCTTCTCATTGTTATTGTTATCAAGTTAATTGTTGGCTGTTAACTATCCTGTACCCACCTAGGTAAAAGACGTATATGTCTTATCATTTTATTTTTCATCCAATGCCAGAGGTTTCCCCCACTTTGCTTTCTCCAATCCCAAATTTATAACCAATGGATTTCATGTAACCCACTTGTGTCCTCTCTTTTGATTATAATGTATAAAATAAGATGCAACACTGCTATTCTCTGGAGCAGTATCTCAATCCGTTGAGATTTTGCTTCTCGGCAATTGTCAATAGTTTGACTCAAATAAACACAAAAATACTCCATAGGCTTGAATGTTTCTTACATTGACAACAGAATATTAATTTATTATCCATTTTTTTCTACTGGTACATATTCTTCCTTGGTAAGGGACTTTGTCTTTTTCATCATTTAAACCCCAGAACTGTGCCTGGCACAAATAGGGTGCTTGATCAATATTTGTAAGATGGATGAAAATAGACTATAGCCATTTGTATAAATACATTAAAATACCCTAGAATATATAAACATAAGAGTCAGGCAGAAAATGTCTCCTGCTCATTTATATATGTCTTGCTGGTCAAGTAAGTCAATTTCTAGTTAAGGTCTATTCAAATGCCACTTATTATAATAGTAGGGGTTTTTGAAAGAGAAAGGTGGTAATGGAAGTTTGAAATAGAAATATATAATTTGGTTCCTATTCTATTCTTAGATTTAAGGTAGGGTACACTGTAACTGCATCTAAACTGCAGATTGAAGACAAATTTCGAAAACCAAATTAAAATATGTATGATTCAGACTGTTTTTCATAACAAAAATAGAAGCTAGGTTGCACAATCCTCTTTGAAGCAGCCAGTATGTATTAAAACAGAGAAAATTATTGAAATGATTGATTTTAATTTAGCACAATTCTGTCTTTAATGAATTAAATTTTCTCTTAAAAGAAATCTAAAATATCTTGAAGAGGTTGTCAAGAGAGGAGAGAGCTAAGCTTTGTAGGAAAAAAGATAGAATGATGCTCTTATGGGGAATTCTGAGGAGTTTTAAAATTGACTAATTCATTAGAACAGCCTTTTGTGAGCTTATTATAAGTTCTTCATTATTGCAGGTCTTCCAAAGAGCTTAAAGAGCTTTTTAATACAAAATGAACAATATATCATACTTTGATGTTTCCTAAATAACTGACTTTTTGAAAATAGAATAAGTAGATATAAAACCATACATACTTCCAGGTTTCCCAACGATTTAAATGTTATTGTGTATGATTCATATAATTTAGCACTTTGTTTGTTGCTATTTCATTTTTTCCATAAAGTTTTATCTCATACACAAAATATTTGTATTAGTGTATACAAACATGCTTTACTGACTTCTAACATACTCCAAGTTTAAAAGGCAATTCAATCCTTCTGTGATATTAGCACCTATCACAATTTCCCTCATTCCTCAACAAGACCATGGTTAGTGTAAAACAATGTAAATGCAAAGAAAGGATCTTTTTCCTCATTGTGTTGTTGCTATTGGGTCAACTCTTCAGGCCTCTGATGCACTTAAGACTATTTGGAAACTAGTCTTAGTGCAAATCTTACATCTTCTCTTTAATAGATTTCAATTCATATGCCCCAAAATGATATACATCTTCCCTCTCATCACTGCTAAAAAAAAATCGTACAACACTTGGAGACAGGCAAAATGTTAGATGTCACATCCTGTCAATATCATGTGGAGAAGACACACATAAAGATTATTTAGGGGAATGTACCTTGGTTACTCACTTTTATCACTGATTAAGGGTCAAAGATTACATGAAGTTACATAAAAACTTAAAGAATTTTGTCCAATAGAGATGCATATAATTTCTGTCCAGTTAAAAAAAATTAAACCCAAGAGTTGTAGGTTTTTGGTCCTGTAGCAAAGTTTTGTATTTAACCCAGCCATTTTATTCTAATATTCCTTTATCAAATACCTATATATATATCAAGCTCCTCACATGCTCTTCAAACCAGTCTTAATGTTCTACTGGTTCCCACATTAATTAATGACTATATACAGAGAGAGTCAAGATTTTACCATTTGTGGAAGTTATACCTTAGTGCCACTTAATACCTCACACCTCCACCTACAGGCAAGTAGGTTTTGGACTACCCCTATGGAAAATAATGCAAATCAAAGAGAAATTCAATATGAAAAACAAAATGAAAAATTACTGAGGTAAGGGAAAAATTACCTTCAATCTTCAAAGAGAAAAATAAATAAATCAGTCACCATAGAAAGCAATGTGGTAAAAACATATATTCAGCCCTTATTTTGTTCCTTTTGTTAGGAAAAGGGAAGGACTGGCTTCAAGGGTGAGGAGATGCCCTGTTTATAAACTACAAGTATTTGGTTCTCAGATTTGGTTACAGATCTTTTCTCTTCTCATTGAAATCCCTAGGATCCTTTAGCTGATGTACTGAGAGCACTTTATTTCCTCTTCACTCATTAAAAAAAGTTAAGTCATCACTCAATTTCATGAGTTACAACTCTCATCTCCTTGTCTATGCCCATTTTCAAAGATCACCTGAGTCATATTTCAGTCTTTAGCGAGCATTTAGTTATTGCTTACCAGTGTCAGTCAAATGAGGATGATATGTTTCCTCCCCTCAAGGAAGTCATAGTCTCAGAGAAAAAAAAGGGCAACAAAGGACCAGAGTGGACACATGTTAGTGGAAGACAGAGAGTCTGGAAGGATCTGCTAAGATTTGTTTACAACTAAGAGTACTTAAGTCTAAAGAGAGAAAGTAGGGTAAGGGGTTCCACATTAAGGAGAGTTCCACCCTAAAGAATAAAGACAGTGGGTTTACATCCACTGGACTTCCAGTTATTTTTTTAAGAAATGAGTCAAGCAACTATGGATTAGACACCCTAATTTTAGAGACTGTAAGAGCTCTTAAGCCATTTACACATTTAGCAAACATTTCCTGGGAGGTCCTATTTTGTGTTATTTTAATTATTTCAATTAGTGAAGAGCATTAACACACTCTTAGCTGAAGTGGTCTTATGTGTTAAACTTTGGCCTTTTCTTCACCTCTGGGGCTGAGAATGGGGAACCAAGCCGCAGAGCACCTACCAGTGAGACAGCAGCTTTAGAGATGAGACAAAAGTCAGGTCTGTGGCATAAAGGGAACCAAAAGCCTGGGATTCAGACTGGAGCAAAAAGCATCTCCTTGGTACACAAATAATATAAGCCCACATATCGATGTTATTTACATCAATGAGCTTGCCTCTTTGTTATACCCATCCCTCAGGCTGCCCAAGGTTGACTTCCTCCTTCTATTGCCTTAAGGTTCATTTGAAAAAACCATTTTCTCATTTGTTCTGATGTAAACGTATACAAGCTAGCAAATGAAAAATATAAAATAAAAATTACTCATAGTATCACCTCACAGAAGTCACATTCAGTATCCTGATATAAGTCCTCCTTCTGTGTGTATTTTTTACATACCTATATTAGTTTTCCGGGGCTGACACAACAAGTTATCAAAAGTTGGATAGCTTAGACAACAGAGATTTATTACTTTATACTTATGGAGGCTAAAAGTAAAAAAATTAAGGTGCCAAGAGAGCAGCTTTCTTCTGAGGGCTGTGAGGAAAAGGTCTGTTTCAGGCCTCTCTCCTTGGCTTGTAGATAGCCTTCTTCACCATGTTTCTTCACATCATCATCACTCTGAGTGACTGTCTCTGTGTCCAAATGTCCCCTTTTATAAAGACATTAGTCATATTGGATCAGGGTTTACCCTAATGGCCTTATTTGAAATTAATTACCTCTTTAATACCCTATGTCCAAATAAGGTCATATTCTGAGGTACTGGGGGTTGGAACTCCAGCATATCTTTTTTTTTTGGGGGGGGGGGGACACAATTCAAGCCATTACAATAACTGACATATTAACTGAGATGATTATTCTCTGTTTGCACCCCAATTTTCACCTCTCAATCTTGCTCTGTGCCTAGAGAGATGGACCTCTTCTTCAGGCTTCCAGTTGGGTTTAGCTAATAAGAGATGCTGGCAAAAAAAAAGGCAGAAGGAGGGAGAGATGTGTTATTTATTTATTCCATTTTCCCCCACCTTTGTCACTTCATACCTAGGGGTAGAAAATCACTGTTCCATCCCTTATTGGTCTTCTTAACCCTATCCACTACTACTCTGTAAGTAGTCTATTTTGTTAAATGCTTCTCAGTTAAGTCCTTTGGTATGGCATGAATTTCCTTCCAAGACCAAGACTAATACTTAAACATACAACATATTTATATAGTTGCCATACTATTTGTTAAGAAAAATATGCAAAGAATAAGTCAAGGAGTAGGGAAGGCATGTCCTTTCAACATTATACTGGGAGCATTGTATAACATAATTATTTCATTCTCTAGGAGAATGTATCTGTATTTGACTTGACTATTTACTGCTTGATTAGAGCCCAGGCACTTGAAGGTATATGTTAACTTGTAGGTTATTTTTGTCTGGTAGAAAAGATAATTCCAAAAGTTTGGTTTTATTGCCCTGTGAAATATTGAATCAGTTTGTATTTTACATAGCATTATTCTAACATTCTTTTTTATTAATGCCTATAGATACCCAGTTCATTTAATGCTCTTTGAACCGGTTTATATGATCCCACTGATTCCCTCACTAATAAATCAGATAAATCTTAGAAACATGTTTACTCCATATTTATATGTTTGACTTTTAATTTTTTGAAAATTATGCTTTAACATACTTCACACAGTTTTGCATTATATTTTTTTTACACCTAACATATTATCATCTAATTTTACTCGATCATTCCCCAAATTTTGAAGATTTAGGTTGTTCTAGCCTTTAGCTATTATAAATAAGCTTTGCTGATTATATTCACTTCTACCTATAGTTCACATGTAAGCAAATGTTTGTGGGAAGAATGGTAAAAAGTTTACACCAGGCCTTCACCTCCTATATTCAGGATGATTCTGCCCTCCCTTCCTTGCTTGTTCTACCCTTCATCTCATCTCACTCCCAGTATAGCCACCAAGGTATTTTTCTGGGACTTATAGCCAGTTTGGCCATGGTTAGTTTGGGTCATGGCCTGAGCATACTCCTTGCTAACAATAGCACCTGATATGTAATGAGCCCTTACTATATACAGACACTGTGCTAAGTACCTGATATGCATTATCTCTTTTGGTCCTCATGACTATCAGTCAGCCAGGCCCTGTTATTGTCTCCTGTTATCCCTGTGAGGAGGATAAGTTAATATTTAAACCCAGGTCTGACCATAAAGTCTGTGCTCTTAAGCACCAAGGTAGGAATTGACATATGTTTTGAATTATCTGAGTTAATGAATAAATGAATGGTCAAAATCCTCCTTAATAAGCTTAGCTGGTGGGACAGAGTAACAGAGTCTCATGAGCTGGGCACAATGCTGATTGGGGCTGCCTTCTCAGGCCTCTTCCTGGCCTTTCTACAGTTGTCTACATGTTTTGTTGACCGGCCTTCTGGTTTAGGGGTTGGCAAATGTTTCTAAAAGGCCAGACAATAAATATTTTAGGCTTTGCAAATCAAATATAATCTCTGTCTCTTATTCTTTATTTCTTGTTTTTTAACACTTTCGTTATTTTTTATTGATTTCAGAGAGAGAGAAAGGGACAGGGGGAGAGAGAGAGAAATCGATGAGAGAGAACATCGATTGGCTCCTTCTTGCATGTCCCCCACTGGGGTTCTGGCCCACAATCTGGGCATGTGCCCTGACCGGGAATTGAACCGGCAACCTCTTGGTGCATGGGTTGACGTTCAACCACTGAGCTACACTGACCGGGATTTTTTAAACACTTTTAAAATGTAAAAACCATTAGCTCACAGACCATGTAAAAATAGGTCAAGACCCAGATTTGGCCCACAGGTTTTTGTTTACTAATCCCTGTTCCAGGTCACTGCTTCTCCTTATAGATTTGTCCAGTCTTCTGTCCAATCCAACCACTGCATTCTTAACTTTGGTTATTGTACTTTTTTAGTTCTAGAATTTTTTTAGTTATTTTTTTATTATTAATTGAATTATTTTTGTGCCCAGCTGGTGTGGCTCAGTGGTTGGGTGTCAACCCATGCACCAAGATGTCGTCGGTTCAATTCCTGGTCAGGGCACATGCCCAGGTGGTGGGCCTGAGCTCCAGTGGGGGGCATGCAGGAGGTGGCCAGTCGATGTTCTCTCTCATCAATGTTTCTCTCTCTCTCTCTCTCCCTTCCTCTCTCTCTAAAATCAATTTTAAAAAAGTTTTTTAATCATTTTTGTTACAGTTGTTTGGTTCTTTCTCATTGTTGCCAATTCTCTATTGAATTCTTAATTTTGTCTTTTATCTCCTTGGGATAAGTCAGAATCCAGAGATAAATTCTCCATGCAAAGGAATTTGGACCTTATCATTGAAAGAGATAGTTGTGGAGAGGCTTATACTGTCCTTCAAAAATTCCAAATAAACACATCAAGCCAACAAACAAATGAAAAAAAAACAAAACAAAAAACCATTAACACATACCTGATAATTTTGTTTGCATTTCCTACTGTAGCATATTTCAGTATACACAGTTGTTTAATCTTTAATAAATAAAATCATTTCTAGGTTATTATCATATGTTATACTCTAAAACCAACAAGGATTGATTATATTTTGAGGTTCTTGTTGAAAAATCAAAGTTAAACAAACCAAATGAAAATTATTTTCTTTGTGAAACAATTTTGAATTATAATTTTAACAAGATCCTTTAATTTTTTTTTTATTATTTTTTTTCAAATCTTTATTGTTGGATGTAAAATGTATTATATATGTTCCACATTTTTCCCCCATTGACCCCCTCATCCCCACTCCCGCCCCCCCCCACCTTTTTCCACACTATTGTCTGTGTCCATTGGTTATGCATATAAGTTCTTTGGTTTATTTCTTCCCACCCCCCCCCCCCAACCCCTTTCCCTTTGAGGTTTGTCTAGCAATAAATTTGTACTTCTTAATCCCTTCACCTTGTTCACCCATTCCCCCAACCCCCCTCCCAACTGGCAACCAACAAAATGTTCTCTGTATCTATGAGAATGTATCTGTTCTACCTGTTCATTTTGTTTGCAGATTCCATTGTCGATAGATATGTATTCATTGCCATTTTGTTTGTTCATACATTTTATCTTTTTCTTCAAAAAGACCCTTCATCAAAAAAAAATTAAAAAATAAAATAAAATAAAAAAGACCCTTCATCATTTCATATAATAACGGTTTGGTAGTGATGAACTCCTTTAACTTTTTCTTTTCTGGAAAAGTTTTTATATGTCCATCGATTCTAAATGACAGCTTTGCAGGATAGAGTAATCTTGGTTGTAGGTTCTTGGTTTACATCACTCTGAATATTTCTTGTCACTCCTTTCTGGCCTGCAAAGTTTCTTTTGAGAAATCAGCTGACAGCCTAATGGGAACTCCCTTGTAGGTAACTAGCTGCCTTTCTCTTGCTGCTTTTAATAATCTCTCTTTGTCTTGAACCTTTTGCATTTTGATGATGATGTGTCTTGGTGTGTGCCTCTTGGGGTTCATCTTGTTTGGGACTCTCTGTGCTTCCTGGACTTGTACGTCTGTTTCCTTCACCAAGTTAGGGAAATTTTCTGCCATTATTGTTTCAAACAGGTTTTCGATTTCTTGTTCTCTCTTTTCTCCTTCTGGCACCCCCAAGATGCGAATGTTGGCACACTTGAAGTTGTCCCAGAGGCTCCTTACACTATCCTCATTTTTTTGGATTCTTTTTTCTTTTTGCTGTTCTGATTAGGGATTTTTTGCTTCCTTATATTCCAAATCGATGGTTTGCTCCTTGGATTTACATACTCTATTATTGAAGCTGTGTAAATTATTCTTTATTTCAGTTAATGCCTCCTTCAATTCTAACTGTGTATCCATGATTTCTAACTGGTCCTTTTTTATGCTCTTGAGGCCCTCCCTAAGTTCACTGAGGTTCTCACTAAGTTCATTGAGCATCCTTATAAGCAGTATTTTGAACTCAGTATCTGTTAGGTTGCTTATCTCCCTTTTGCTTAGTTCTTTTATTGGGGTTTTGTTCTGTTCTTTCATTTGGGACCTGTTTCTTTGTGTCCTAATTTTGGCTGCCTCCCTGTGTTTGTTTCAGTGTATTACTTAATGAGAGGTATAGGGCTCGGTGAGACCCAACGCTGCTCGTTTGAAAGAATTTAGGAAAAACCTGAAGCAGGATCCAAGACTGGCCAATCCTATGGTTAAGCAAGTGGCAACAGCTTGGGTGGGCTTGAAAGTTGGGTGGGGCATGGCGGGGCCTCAGGGAGTCAGCAGGGCGGGGCTACCAGTGTGAGCCAGGTTGCTGGAGTCCCAGATGTGGAGACTGTCTGCCGCCTCAGGGAAGGGCTCACCAAAGGAACAAAGGCCTCTGACAGCACGTTTGTCCCCGAGGAAGCCCCCTTTCCAGCCCTTGCTCCAATGCCAAACAGCTCAGTTCTTCCCTGTGTGTCTCTGGCGCCCCTCGAGCTGCCTCCCCTCCAAGCTTAGAGGGAGAGAGTCCAAAAAGTCCGTGCCGGGCCCTTTAAGGAGCTGCCTGGGGCTCCAGCCGCTTCAGCTTCCCTGAGCCTCAGTTTCCGCTGGTTTTTCCAGCCAGAGTTATGGGGACTTCTCTTCCTGGCACTGGAACCCTGAGCGGGGTACCTGGTGTGGGACGGGGACCCCTCAGTCCTCAGGAAGGACCTTCCCAGCCGCGAGAGCCTCCTGATTTTTATCCACCACACGTGGGTATGGGACCAGCCCGTCTTGCCGCCGCCGCCTCCCCTCGCACCACCGCCCCTCCTACCAGTCTGGATGTGGCTGCTTTCTTAAATTCCGTAGTTGTAGGACTTCCATTCAGCTTGATTTCAGGCGGTTTTGAATGATGGTTGTTCTGTATTTTGGTTGTAACTTTGATGTGGTTGTGGGAGGACGCGATACCGCGTTTACCTATGCCACCATCTTGACCGGAAGTCAGATCCTTTAATTTTTTTAAAAAAATTCATATTAAAGATGATTTTCCTCTTCTCTAACATATATTCCATCTATTCAGATATTCTCCATACTTGCTGTGATGCCTGGGAGGTTTTGCTTCATAAAGTCCTGCAACACTAAAAAAGAAGATACCTAATAAAAAGGTGGCTAGCTGGACTAAAAATTTTTTTAAAAAGAAAAGAAAACAGAGCCTAGCAGCCATTTCTACACAGGAAAATCTCATGCGAACTGCACTTCAGAGAGAAGCCTGCCCTGAACTACATGCCTCTGTGCAGAACTGCCATCTAAGCCAGCCCTTATAAAGGAATCCTATTTCAGCCAATAGGACTGAGGGTTTTCTCATTCAGTCAGGCTGTATAGCTATATCTTCATCAACATCTTCACCAATCAATCAGAGCGGCTCCATTCTGACCAATCAGGACAGTGCTTTTTGGATCAATCATTTGCATGATAATGGAACAATTAGGGACCGGGGGCAGGGACTTCTGTTTATATAAGTCAGCTCCCTTCTGGCTCTAGGAGTGCACTTTCCCTTTCCACCAAAGACTCAGGACTACATTTCCCAGCTGGAGCTGAAACACCAAAGATGTCTTGGCGGATCAGAGTAGAGCAGACCAGCACAGAGTGGAGCAGACCAGTGCAGGGCAAACCAGACCATCATGGAGCAGAGCTGAGTAGACCAGCAAAGAGAAGAGCAGAGCTGTCTAGCTGAGAAGGACCTGGCCCCAGGGCTGCCTCACAGCTGTGCTGAATTCAGTCATGCTGAATCACAATTGATCTGTTTTGCAATTAACAAAGTTTTCTTTTTCACCACACCCCAAACCAGGGATTTCTGTTCACATTGAATTGGTACCAACAACCTTAGGTTGACAGTTGTTTATTAGTATCTTGTTCTCTTTCAATGCACAATGCAAGTGCAACCTTTTAAGAATACAATAAGACCACCCTGGCCATTTGGCTTAGCAGTTAGAGCTCAGCCTGCAGACCAAAGAATCCCGGGCTCGATTCCAGCCAAGGGCACATACCTCGGTTGCAATTTGCCACCCCCAGCCCTGGTTGGGGTAGTGTGGGAGGCAACCAATCGATGTGTCTCTCTCACATTGATGTTTCTCTCTCTCTTCTTCCCTCCCACTCTATCTGAAGATAAATAGAAAAATATCCTCCAGTGAGGATTAAAAAGAATAATAATACAATAAGACCAAAAAAATGTTATATTCTCTAACGTTGCTGGGAGAGGAAAAAACAAACCTCTACCTTCACTCATAAGACAGGGTGAGACCCTGATTAGGGAGCAGCCATAACCATATGGATTGTGGGCACTCTCTAGCCTGAGCAAAAGTTCACCACAACAAGGGACCCCAGAGGACATGGGAAGGAACCCACACAGTATTAGTCTAGCAATTGCTTGTTGGCTACTGTCCTACAGTTGTCCCTTTGAGAGAGACATGGCAACTGTGGTCTTCATCATTGGCTGAAAGAAAGTCTCTGTTTATAAAAATAAAAACAAAGATAAAAACTTATTACCTGAGCCCAGCCGGTGTGGCTCAGTGGTAGAGCATCGACCCATGCACCAAGAGGTCACCGGTTTAATTCTGGGCCAAACACCCAGTGAGAGGCATGCTGGAGATGGCCAATCGATGTTCTCTCTCATGGATGTTTCTATCTTTCTCTCTCCCTCTCCTTTCCTCTTTCTCTAAAATCAATAAAGAAAAAAAAAGTTGTTACCTGAGGTGACCTCTTTCTCCCCACTAACCCAGTGATTAGAGGGAAGAATGGGAAGTTTGGAACATCTCCATAGTTGGAGGAACATGTTCAACTCATACAATTTCCACCTTGCAACTGCCACCTGTCTGTCCCTCTTCTCCACTACCTACTGTTTCTGATTCTAATATATGGGGTTGGAAAAAGTAGGTTAACAGTTATGAGTATGCAAAACACAGAGTTTATACTTGTATTATTATTAATTAATTATTGTATTATTTTCCATACGAACAACTGTGAACTTACTTTTGCCCAACCCTGTACTGGCCAAAGTGGGTGGGTGTGGGTCTCACTAGGTCATTTGAATTTGCTGAGCTTCCCTTGTCATGTCCAAGCCACATCTTCACTTTTTTCGGAGAAGCACTGGTCTGATCTTTTATTGTTTTTCTTCTACTGAGCATTCTTTCTCTTGACCTATATTTGCCTGGTCATTTAAAAATGGAAAGGAACTTTAGCCTGCACGGTGTGGCTCAGTGGTTGTGTGTTGACCCATGCACTAGGAGGTCGCTGGTTGTGGGCCAAATCCCCAGTGGGAGGCATGCAGGAGGCGGCCAATAGATGTTCTCTTTCATTGATGTTTCTATCTCTAAAATCAATAAAGAAAAAAATTAAAAATAAAATGGGCAGGAACTTTATAAAAACTTCTTCCTTCCCCAGCATTTGATTTTAGTTCATCCATTTACCCTGTGACACACACTGTCTTGCATCTAGTTGAAGTGTATTTGTAAAGATGCCACTTGTAGACAAGAAGAGCCAAGGACCTGAAGCAATGTTCCAAATATGTTTTCTTTATTTAATATTTTTCTAATTCTGATTTTCTATTCCAAAGGTTAATTTATATAACAATAAAATTCACTCTTTTTGGTGAACTTTTCTATGAATTTTAATAAATGCATAAGGTTCTGAAATTACACTATAATAGAAACATGAAAAATTCCCATGGCCCCAAAGATAGCCTCAGGCTCCACTGTAGTCAAATCTTCCCCCTTCTACCAGACCCTGGCAACTATTAATCTGTTCACTGTCCCTATATGCTTGCCTTCTCCAGATAGTCATATAAATGGAATCATAGAGTATGTATGATTTTGTGTCTGATTTCCTCCAAGTTTTTGCAGGTATCAGTAGTTTGTTCCATTTTTATTGCTGAAGAGTATTCTGTGTACCTCAGTTTATATAAATATTCATCCATTGAGGGATATTTGGGTTGCTTCTACTTTTTAGCAATTATGGATAAGGCCTAAGTTTATTAGTGAACAGGTTTTTGTGTAAACATAAAATTTCCCTTTTCCACGATAAACACCCAGGTTTGAGATTGCTGGGTTTCATAGGAGGTATATGTCTAAACTTACAAGAAACTACCAAATCATTTGCCAGAGTGGTTGAATCATTTTCAATTCCCAACAGAAAAGGACGAGAGAACAAGTTGCTCTTTATCCTCACCAGAACTTGGCATTATCGTGATTGTTATGAATGGTATCCATTATAATAGAAGTGGAGTAGTATTTCATTGTGGTTTTCACTTAAATTTTCCTAATGACTAATGATGCTAGGCTTCTTTTCTTGTGCTTATTTGACATCAATGTATTTTCATTAATGAACTGTCTCTTCAAAATCTTAGCCCATTTATCAAGTGGGTTGCTTGTATTCTTATTACTAAGTTTTGAGAAGTTTTTATTTTTTTTAATAACTCATATACTATAAAATTCCCCACATCTGTCCACAGTTCAGTGGTTTTTAGTATATTCACAAAGTTGTATAATCATCCCCACCATCTAATTTCAGAACATCTTCATCACCTCAACAAGAAACCTCTTATCCATTAGCAGAACAATTTTTGTTTTCCCTTCCACTGCCTTTGGCAACCACTAATTTACTTTTTCAAATTTATTTATTTGTTTTTGTTAGAGATGTTTCTCATTTTTCCCCCATTGACACCCTCCTCCACTCCCCCATCCCTGCCCCATCCACAGCTTTGTTGTCTATGTTCATTGGTCATGCATACATGCTTGTAACTTCTGCGGTTTATCTCTTCCCCCACAACCTCCCCTCCTCCGAAGCTTCTCTAAGTCTCTGGGTTAATTTTGTTCATCACTTTGTTTAGTTCATTATATTCCACAAATAAGTGAGATCATGTGATATTTGTCTTTTTCTGCTTGGCTTGTTTCACTTAGCATAATACTCTCCAGGTACTTCCAAGCCATCTCAAAAGATAAGAGTTCTTTCTTTCTTACAGCTGCATAATATTCCATTGTGTACATGTACCACAGCTTTTTTATCTACTCATCTACTAATGGACACTTGGGTTGTTTCCAGATCTTAGCGACTGTAAGTAGTGCTTCTATGAACATAGGGGCACATATATTCTTTCTGATGGATGTTTCAAGTTTCTTAGGGAATATTCTTAGAAGTGGGATCACTGGGTCAAATGGCAGTTCAATTGTTAACTTTTTGAGGTAACACCATAGTGTTTTCCAGGGGGGCCACACCAGTCTGCATTCCCACCAGCAGTGTACTAGAGTTCCCTTTTCCCCACAACTTCGCCAACACTTGTAGTTTGATGATTTGTTGATAGCGGTCATTCTGACAGGTGTGAGGTGATACCTCATTGTTGTTTTAATTTGCATCTCTCTGATGATTAGTGATGTTGAGCATTTCTTCATGTCTCTTGGCCATTTGTATGTCATGTTTGGAAAGGTGCCTATTCAGCTCCTCTGCCCATTTTTTAATTGGGGTCTTTGTTTTCCTTTTGTTGAGTTGTATGAGCACTCTATATATATTGGAAATTAACCCCTTATCTGATGTATCATTGGCAATTATGATCTCCCATATACTGGGATCCCTTTCTATTTTGATGATTGTTTCTTTTGCTGTGCAGAAGATTTTTAGTTTGATGTAGTCCCATGTGTTCATTTTTTTTCTTTGTTTCTCTTGCCTTAGTTATTGAATCAGTGAAAACTCTGCTGCATATAATGTCTGAAATTTTGTTTCCTGCACTTTCTTTTAGAATTTTCATGGATTCACGAATTACATTTAAGTCTTTTATTCATTTTGAGTTTATTTTCGTGTATGGTGTAAGTTGGTGTTGTAGCTTCATTATTTTGTAAGTAGTGATCCAATTTTCCCAACACCATTTATTGAAGAGGCTGTCTTAACTCCACTGTATGCTCTTGCCTCCTTTGTCAAATATTAATTGAGCATATTGTCTTGGGTCAATTTCTGGGTTCTCTATTCTGTTCCATTGATCTATCTGCCTGTTCTTGTGCCAGTACCAGGCTCTTTTGATTACAGTGGCTTTGTAGTATAACCTGAAATCTGGTAATGTGATTCCTTCTACTTTGTTCTTCTTTTTCAAGATTGCTGTGGCTATTCAGGGCCTTTTTTGGTCCTATATATACTTTTGGAATATTTGTTCTAGTTTTGTGAAGCATATCATTGGTATTTTGATGGGGATTGCATTAAATCTATATATAGCTTTGGGAAGTATGAACGTTTTAATGATGTTAATTCTTCTAATCCACAAACAAGGTATATGCTTTCACTTTTTTATATCTTTCTCTATTTATTTTTTATAATGACCTGTAGTTTTCTGTGAAGAACTCTTCTACTTCTTTGGTTAAGTTTATTTCTAGGTATCTTAATTTTTTTTGCCACAATGGTAAATGGGATTGTTTTCTTAGGTTCTCTTTCTGTGAGTTTATTGTTGGTGTATAAGAATGCCATCTAGATCCAGAAAAAAATGGCGGTGAAGTGAATGGAGCGACACAGACCATCTCCCAAGACCAAACTGGATTTACAACGAATATAAAGGCAAACCGTCAGGAAAGGGCAGCCGAAAGACATCTTGGAGGACCACTTAACCCGAAACACCCACTCAATCCTGGTAGGCTTGCGAGGACGGAGAGGGGACCAAGAGCCCAGGGTCCGCAGCGGCCTGGGCAGGGGCCAGGGAACTCGGCGGGAAGTTAATCCTACCGTCTCCCTGCCCACCGTGCACGGGCCCTGGAAACTCTGTAGCCGGCTAAACTCTCCGCTGGAGCCACACAGACTCGCGGCCCCCAGGGAACTCGGCGAGACCAGGGAACTGGGCAGGAAGTTAATCCTACCGTCTCCCTTGCCACCCTGCACGGGCCCTGGAAACTCTGTAGCCAGCTAAACTCTCCGCAGGAGCCACACAGACTCTCGGGCCCCAGGGAACTCGGCGGGACCAGGGAACTCGGTGGGACCAGGGAACTCGGCGGGAAGTTAATCCTACCGCCTCCCTTGCCACCCTGCATGGGCCCTGGGAACCCTGTAGCTGGCTAAATTCTCCACTGGAGCCACACAGACTCGAGGGCCACAGGGAACTCGGCGGGAACAGGGAACTCAGCGGGACCAGGGAACTTGGCGGGACCAGGGAACGTGGCAGGAAGTTAATCCTACCCTCTCCCTTGTGAACCTGCATGGGCCCTGGGAACTCTGAAGCCTGATAAGCTCTCGGTTGGAGCCGCACAGTCTACCGAAGGCCAGGGGACTCGGCGGGGCCAGGGAACTCAGCCGGAAGACAATCCTACCGCTTCCCTTGCCACCCTGCATGGGCCCTGGGAACGCTGTAGCCTGCTAAACTCTCGGCTGAGGCCCACAGACTCGCAGAAACCAGGGGACTTGGCTGTACCAGGGAACTCAGCGGGAAATTACTCCCACCGCCTCCCTTGCCACCCTGAACGGGCCCTGGGAACGCTGTAGCCTGCTAAACTTTCGGCTGGAGCCACATAGACTCCCGGAGAACAGGGGACTTGGCGGGATTAAAGTGGGTCCTCCCTGGTGCATCCAAACCCAGGAGAGGGAGCCACAAACAGCAGAACACCAACACCCACTGGGAAAACTTGGCAGACTCCAAAGCCCACTGTGATAACCAAAATGGTGAGAAACAGAAAAAAAAGCCAAATGAAAGATCAAGAGACCTCTACAGAAGATGAAATAAATGAGGTGCAGTTAAGCAAGTTAACAGAACTAGAATTTAGAGCCATGATGTTGCGGAAGCTCAAAAGCATGTGTAAGGACATGAGCAACATGAGTAAAGACATAGAAATGTTGAAAATAAACCATCTGGAAATGAAAAACCAACAGGAAGAAATGAAGAATGACATATCAGAAATGAAAAACACACTGGAAGGTCTAAAAAGCAGAGTACGGGAAGCTGAGGACCAGATCAGTAAATTAGAAGACAGGCTAGAAGAAATCAACCAATCAGAAAACCAAAAGGAAAAAACGATTAAAAACCAGGAAGAGAGCTTAAGAGAATTGTGGGACAACTGGAAACGGAATAATATTCGTATCATAGGAGTCCCTGAAGAAGAAGAAAGTAAGCGAGGGCTAGAGAATATATTCAAAGAAATAGTGACAGGAAACTTCCCTAATTTGGTGAAGGAAGAAGGCATTCAAGTTCAAGAAGCTCAGAGAGCCCCAAGAAAGAAGAACCCAAACAGGCCCACACCAAGACACATAGTAATCAAACTGCCAAAAATTAAAGACAAAGAGAGAATCCTAAAAGCAGCAAGAGATAAGCAACAGGTTACCTACAAAGGAAACCCCATAAGGCTGTCAGCTGACTTTTCACAAGAAATACTACAGGCTAGAAGGGAATGGCATGAAGTAATCAAGGTCATGAAAAACAGGGATCTGAATCCAATACTACTCTACCCAGCAAGGCTATCATTCAAAATAGACGGTCAAATAAAGAGCTTCCCAGACAAAAAAAAAAGGCTAAGGGAATACATTAGCACCAAACCAGCTCTGCAAGAAATGTTAAAAGGACTGCTGTAATTACCAGGAGAAATGGGAAGGAAAATAGAACCACACTAAACAAAAATGGCAATAAATAAGTACATATCAATAACCACCTTAAATGTAAATGGACTGAATGCTCCCATAAAAAGATAGAGTAGCTGATTGGATAAGAAAGCATGACTCATCTATATGCTGTTTACAAGAGACCAACCTCACAACAAAAGACTCACATAGGTTGAAAGGAAAGGGAAGGGAAAAAATCTTTCAAGCAAATGGAAAAGAAAAAAAACCTGGGGTAGCAATACTTATATCTGATAAAATAGACTTCAGATTGAAGGCCATAACTAGAGACAAAGAAGACCACTACATAATATTGAAACGATCTATCCAAAAGGAAGATATAACCTTAATAAACATATATGCAACCAATATAGGAGCACCAAAATATATTAAAATCTATTGGAGGAATTCAAAGGAGAAACCGATAGCAATACAATCATAGCAGGGGACTTCCACACCCCTCTCACATCACTGGATAGATCCTCTAGACAAAAAATTAGCAAGGAAACAGAGACTCTAAATGAAGCACTAGACCAAATGGATTTAATAGATATCTACAGAGAACTACACCCCAAAACTACAGAATTCACATTCTTCTCAAGTGCACATGGAACATTCTCAAAAATAGACCACATGTTAGGGCACAAACTAAGTATCTACAAGTTCAAGAAGATTGAAATTGTAACAAGCATCTTCTCAGACCACAATGGTATGAAACTAGAAATCAATTGCAAGAAGAACATACAAAGACATTTTAACACATGGAAGCTAAATAGAATATTATTAAACAATGAATGGGACACCGAGGAGATCAAGGAAGAAATCAAAAACTTCCTGGAAACCAATGAAAATGAGGACACAACAATACAAAATCTATGGGATGCAGCAAAAGCAGTTCTGAGAGGGAAGTGCATAGCACTACAGGCCTACCTCAAAAAATAAGAAAAGTCCCTAATAGACCACCTAACCTCACAATGTAAAGAACTAGAAAGTAAACAAAAAGAAAACCCCAGAGCAAGTAGAAGAAAGGAAATAGTAAAGATCAGAGCAGAAATCAATGACATAGAGACCAAAAAAAAATTCAGAGGATCAATAAAAAAAAGAGCTAGTTTTTCGAAAAGATAAACAAGATGGATGGACCCTTAGCTAGACTCACCAAGCAACAAAGAGAGAGAACCCAAATACATAAAATCAGAAATGAAACAGGAGAGATAACAACTGACACCACAGAAATACAAAAGATCGTTAACAACTACTATGAACAATTATACGGCAACAAATTCAAAAATCTAAGCAAAATGGACAAATTTCTAGAAACACACAGTCTCCCAAAACTGGATCAGGAAGAGATTGAAAACTTGAACAGAACAATAACAACAGAAGAAATTGAAGATGTAATCAAGACTCTTCCAGCAAACAAAAGCCCAGGCCCAGATGGCCTCTCGGTGGAGTTTTACGGAACATTCAAAGAAGAACTAATACCCATTCTCCTCAAACTACTTCAAAAAATTCAAGAAGAAGGAAGACTTCCAAACTCGTTTTATGAAGCCAGCATAATTCTAATTCCAAAACCAGAAAAAGACACAACAAAGAAAGAAAACTACAGGCCAATATCCCTGATGAACATAGATGCCAAAATCCTGAACAAAATAATAGCAAATCGAATCCAGCAATACACCAGAAAAATTATCCACCATGACCAAGTGGGATTCATCCCAGGGATGCAAGGCTGGTACAATATTCGCAAACCCATAAATGTGATACACCACATAAATAAATTGAAGAATAAAAACCACATGATCATTTCAATAGATGCTGAAAAAGCCTTCGACAAAATCCAGCATCCATTTCTGATAAAAACGCTCAGCAGTGTGGGAATAGAGGGATCATATATAGACATAATAAAAGCCATATATGAAAGACCTACAGCCAACATCATACTCAATGGGCAAATACTAAAAGCATTTCCCTTAAGAACAGAAACAAGGCAAGGATGCCCACTTTCGCCACTCCTATTTAACATAGTACTGGAAGTCTTAGCCACAGCAATCAGACAGGAAGAAAAAATAAAAGGGATCCAAATTGGAAAGGAGGAAGTGAAATTGTCATTATTTGCAGATGACATGATACTGTACATAGAAAACCCCAAAGACTCCACCAAAAACTTACTAGACTTTTTTTTTTTTATGAATATTTATTTATTTTTTTGTTACAGATATTTTACCTTTTTACCCCATTGGCACCACCCACCCCACCCCCCCTCCACCCTGTCCCCGGCTTAGTTGTCCATGGCCATTGGTCATGCACACATGCATATAAGTTCTGTGGTTTATCTCTTCCCACCCCCCCACCCCCCATCCCCTCTTCTGAGGGATGTCAGTCTGTGCCCTACTTCCATGTTTCTGGGTCTACTGTATTCCTCAGACTGTTATGTTCCTTATATTCCGTATATAAGTGAGATCATGTGGTATTTGTCTTTTTCTGCTTGGCTTCTTTCACTTAGGATAATACTTTCCAGGTCCCTCCATGTCCTCTCAAAGGATAACAGATCTTTCTTTCTTACCGCTGCATAGTACTCCATTGTATATATGTACCACAATTTTTATCCATTCGTCTACTGGTGGACACTTGGGCTGTTTCCAGATCTTAGCTATAGTAAATAGTGCTGCTATGAACATGGGAGTACATATATTCTTTCTGATTGGTGTTTCAGGCTTCTTAGGGTATACTCCCAGCAGTGGGATCACTGGGTCAAATGGAAGTTCAATTTTTAATTTTTTGAGGTAGCACCATATTGTTTTCCATAGCGGCTGCACCAGTCTGCATTCCCACCAGCAGTGTATTAGAGTCCCCTTTTCTCCACACCCTGGCCAACACTTGTTGTTTGATGATTTGTTGATGGCGGCCATTCTGACAGGTGTGAGGTGATACCTCATTGTTGTTTTAATTTGCATCTCTCTGATGATTAGTGATGTTGAGTATTTCTTTATATGTCTCTTGGCCATTTCTATGTCCTGTTTGGAGAGGTGTCTATTCAGCTCCTCTGCCCATTTTTTAATTGGTTTCTTTGTCTTCCTTTTGTGGAGTTGTATGCGCACTCTATATATATTGCAGATTAACCCCTTATCTGATACATCATTGGCAATGATGTTCTCCCATACAGTGGGTTGCCTTTCCATTTTGATGATTGTTTCTTTTGCTGTGCAGAATCTTTTTATTTTGATGTAGTCCCATGTGTTCATTTTCTCCTTTATTTCTGTTGCCTTAGGTGATGTATCAGTGAAAATTCTGCTCCGTATGATGTCCGAAATTTTGTTGCCTACATTTTCTTCTAGAATTTTTATGGATTCACGGGTCACATTTAAGTCTTTTATCCATTTTGAGTTTATTTTTGTGTATGGTGTAAGTTGATGGTCTAGTTTCATTTTTTTGCAT
Source organism: Molossus molossus (assembly GCF_014108415.1). Classification (NCBI taxonomy): domain Eukaryota; kingdom Metazoa; phylum Chordata; class Mammalia; order Chiroptera; family Molossidae; genus Molossus; species Molossus molossus. The sequence continues at coordinate 109,305,336 of NW_023425355.1, read as the reverse complement.
GTAGCTGTCCAATTTTCCCAACACCATTTATTAAAGAGGCTGTCTTTAGTCCACTGTATGCTCTTGCCACCTTTGTCAAATATTAATTGAGCGTATTGCCTTGGGTCCATTTCTGGGTTTTCAGTTCTGTTCCACTGGTCTATATGCCTGTTCTTGTGCCAGTACTAGGCTGTTTTGGTTACAGTCGCTTTGTAGTATAACCTGATATCGAGTATTGTGACCCCACCTACTTTGTTCCTCTTTTTCAAGATTGCTGTGGCTATTCGGGGCCTTTTTTGGTTCCATATGAACTTTTGAATTATTTTTTCTAGTTCTATGAAATATGTCGTTGGTATTTTGATGGGGATTGCATTGAATCTATAGATTGCTTTGGGTAGTATGGACATTTTAATGATGTTAATTCTTCCAATCCATGAACAGGGTATGTGCTTCCACTTTTTTATATCGTCCTCTATTTCTTTTTTCAATGACCTGTAGTTTTCTGCAAATAGGTCCTTTACTTCTTTGGTTAAGTTTATTCCTAGGTATCGTAATTTTTTTGGCGCGATGGTAAATGGGATTGTTTTTTCAGTTTCTCTTTCTGTGAGTTCATCATTGATGTACAAGAATGCCGTCGATTTCTTGACGTTAATTTTGTATCCTGCTACTTTGCCAAATTCATTTATTAAGTCTAATAGATTTTTGATGGAGTCTTTAGGGTTTACTATGTACAATATCATGTCATCTGCAAATAATGACAGTTTCACTTCTTCCTTTCCAATTTGGATCCCTTTTATTTTTTCTTCATGTCTGATTGCTGTGGCTAAGACTTCCAGTACAATGTTAAATAAGAGTGGCGAAAGTGGACATCCCTGTCTAGTTCCTGTTCTTAATGGAAATGTTTTTAGTTTCTGTCCATTGAGTATGATGTTGGCTATAGGTCTTTCATATATGGCCTTTATTATGTCTAGATATGATCCCTCTATTCCTACATTGCTGAGCGTTTTTATCAGATATGGATGCTGGATTTTGTCGAATGCTTTTTCAGCATCAATTGATATGATCATGTGGTTTTTATTCTTCATTTTTTTTATGTGGTGTATCACGTTTATTGATTTGCGAATATTGTACCAGCCTTGCATCCCTGGAATGAATCCCACTTGGTCATGGTGAATAATTTTTTTGATGTATTTCTGGATCCGATTTGCTAATATTTTGTTCAGGATTTTGGCGTCTATGTTCATCAGGGATATTGGCCTGCAGTTTTCTTTCTTCGTAGTGTCTTTTTTTGGTTTTGGAATTAGAATTATGCTGGCCTCATAGAATGTGTTTGGAAGTCTTCCTTCTTCTTGAATTTTTTGAAATAGTTTGAGGAGAATGGGTGTTAGTTCTTTTTTGAATGTTCGGTATAACTCCCCCGTGAAACCATCTGGGCCTGGGCTTTTGTTTGCTGGGAGTCTTGATTACTTCTTCAATTTCCTTAGTTGTTATTGTTCTGTTCAAGTTTTCTATCTCTTCCGGGAATAGTTTTGGGAGACTGTGTGTTTCTAGAAATTTGTCCATTTCGCTTAGATTGTCGAATTTGTTGCCATATAGTTGTTCATAGTAGTTGTTAACGATCTTTTGTATTTCCGTGGTGTTGGTTGTTACTTCTCCTCTTTCATTTCTGATTTTGTGTATTTGGGTTCTCTCTCTTTGTTTCTTGGTGAGTCTAGCTAAGGGTCCATCAATCTTGTTTATCTTTTCGAAAAACCAGCTCTTTGTTTCATTGATCCTTTGAATTGTTTTTTTGGTCTCTATGTCATTTATTTCTGCTCTGATCTTTACTATTTCCTTCCTTCTTCTTGCTCTGGGGTTTTCTTTTTGTTTGCTTTCTAATTCTTTAAGTTGTGAGGTTAGACAGTCAATTAGAAATTTTTCTTGTTTTTTGAGGTAGGCCTGTAGTGCTATGCACTTCCCTCTCAGAACTGCTTTCACTGCATCCCATAGATTTTGTGTTGTTGTGTGTTCATTTTCATTGGTTTCCAGGAAGTTTTTAATTTCTTCCTTGATCTCCTCATTGACCCATTCATTGTTTAATAACATGCTATTTAGCCTCCATGTGTTGAAATGTCTTTGCATGTTCCTGTTGCAATTGATTTCTAGTTTCATATCATTGTGATCTGAGAAGATGCTTGATATGATTTCAATCTTCTTGAACTTGTAGAGATTTTGTTTGTGTCCTATCATGTGGTCTATCTTTGAGAATGTCCCATGTGCACTTGAGAAGAATGTGTATTCTGTAGTTTTGGGGTGTAATTCTCTGTAGATATCTATTAAATCCATTTGGTCTAGTGTTTCTTTTAGAGTCTCTGTCTCCTTGCTAATTTTTTGCCTAGAGGATCTATCCAGTGCTGACAACGGGGTGTTGAAGTCCCCTGCTATGATTGTAGTGTTGTCGATTTCTCCTTGGAAGTCCTCCAGAAGATTTTTAATGTATTTTGGTGCTCCTATATTGGGTGCATATATGTTTATCAAGGTTATATCTTGCTGTTGGATAGATCCTTTCAATATTATGTAGTGGTTGTCTTTGTCTCTAGTTATGGTCTTCATTTTGAAATCTATTTTATCAGATATGAGAATTGTTACCCCAGCTTTTTTTTGCTTTCCATTTGCTTGCAAAATTTTTTTCCATCCCTTCACTTTCAACCTATGTGAGTCTTTTGTTGAGAGGTGGGTCTCTTGTAAACAACATATAGATGAGTCATGCTTTCTTATCCACTCAACTACTCTGTGTCTCTTTATGGGAGCATTCAATCCATTTACGTTTAAGGTGATTATTGATATGTACTTATTTATTGCCATTTTTGTTTAGTGTGGTTCTATTTTTTTTCCCATTTTCACTGCTAATTACAGCAGTCCTTTTAACATTTCTTGCAGTACTGGTTTGGTGCTAATGTATTCCCTTAGCCTTTTTTTTGTCTGGGAAGCTCTTTATTTGATCTTCTATTTTGAATGATAGCCTTGCTGGGTAGAGTAGTCTTGGATTCAGATTCTTGTTTTTCATGACTTTGATTACTTCATGCCATTCCCTTCTGGCCTGTAGTGTTTCTTGTGAGAAGTCAGCTGAGAGCCTTATGGGGTTCCCTTTGTAGGTAACCTGTTGCTTATCTCTTGCTGCTTTTAGGATTCTCTCTTTGTCTTTAATTTGTGGCATTTTAATTACTATGTGTCTTGGTGTGGGCCTGTTTGGGTTCTTCTTACTTGGGACTCTCTGTGTTTCCTGAACTTGAATGCTTTCTTCCTTCACCAAATTAGGGAAGTTTTCTCTCACTATTTTTTTGAATATATTCTCTATCCCTTGCTCATTTTCGTCTTCTTCGGGGACTCTTATGATGCGAATATTATTACGTTTCCAGTTGTCCCATAGTTCTCTTAAGCTGTCTTCCTGTTTTTTAATAGTTTTTTCCTTTTGTTTTTCTGATTGGTTGATTTTTTCTACCCTGTCTTCTAATTCACTGATCCGGTCCTCAGCTTCCCCTACTCTGCTTTTTAAACCTTCCAATGTGTTTTTCATTTCTGATATGTCATTTTTTATCTCTTCTTGTTTGTTTTTAATTTCCAATTGGCTTATTTTCAGTGTCTCTATGTCCTTACTCATGCTGTTCAGCTTCCTCAAGATCATGGCTCTGAATTCTAGCTCTGTTAACATGCCTAATTGCTCCACATTGATCTCATCTTCGGTGGAGGTGTCTTGCTCTTTCATTTGGCTTCTGTTTCTGTGTTTCAACATTTTGGTTATCACTGGGGGTTTTGGAGCCTGTCAGGTTCTCCCTGTGGGTGTTGGTGTTCTGCTGTTTGTGGCTCCCTCTCCTGTGTTTAGATGAGTGAGGGAGGACCCACGTTGAACACCACTGTCAAGTCTTCCTTTCCTGGTTAAAGTTGCCAGCCCAGGAAACCTACTGTTATCCTCTACCTTTTTGCCTGGAGGCTAGCAGGCTAGGTTAATTGATGAGTTTTTGGGTTGTCAGTTGATTGAAAAACTCCCTCTGGTGCTCAGCCAAGGGGGCTTTCACGAGTGTGGGGCAGATGCTGGTTGTTAGTGAGCCTCAATTAGCACTTCAATGGCCCACAGGGTGGGGTTGGATCTCCGAGGGAGGCGCTGCTGCCTCTCCTCAGAGCCCTGGGAAGGAGCAATGTGGCCACCGTCCTGAGTGGCTGCACTCAGCCAAAGCTCTGAGTGCCCTCCAAACCCCGAGTGTCCCGACAGAGTTCCAGTCCAGTCCGCCCTCCCTCTGCCAGAGCCCAAGGTGAGTGGCTGTGGCTGTTTCAGCCTCTGTCCCGGCTGCGCTGTGGAGCCGCCTGGGAGTGTAACCCAAGGGCGCCACTTACAGCTAAGGCTGCTGCCGAGCTGCCGACCGTGGGCTCCCAGCCCCGTCTTGCGCCTTCGCAAGCCTACCGGGATGGAGTCAGTGTCCCTCGTTGTATGGTCCTCGCAAGCTGCTTTTCTGTTGGTTTTTCCTGTCGATTTGTCTGTGTTATAGTTGTAACTCCAGTTTGGTTCTGGGAGATGGTCTGTGTAGCTCCGTTCACTCCGCCGCCATTTTTCGGTTCCGCTTACTAGACTTAATAAATGAATTTGGCAAAGTAGCAGGATACAAAATAAATGTCAAGAAATCGATGGCATTCTTATACACCAATGATGAACTCACAGAAAGAGAAACTAAGAAAACAATCCCATTTACCATTGCGGCAAAAAAATTAAGATACCTAGGCATAAACTTAACCACAGAAATAAAGGACCTATTCGCAGAAAACTACAGGTCTTTGAAAAAAGAAATAGGGCAAGATGTAAAAAAGTGGAAGCACATACCCTGTTCATGGATTGGGAGAATTAAAATCATTAAAATGCCCATATTACCCAAAGCAATCTATAGATTCAACGCAATCCCCATCAAAATACCAACGGCATACTTCACAGAATTAGAACAATTACTTCAAAAGTTCATATGGAACCAAAAAAGGCCTCGAATAGACACACCAATCTTGAAAAGGAAGAACCAAGTTGGAGGGATCACAATACCAGATTTCAGGTTATACTACAAAGCCACCATAATCAAAACAGCCTGGTACTGGCGCAAGAACAGGTATATAGACCAGTGGAACAGAATAGAGAACCCAGAAATGGACCCAAGGCAATTTGCTCAATTAATATTTGACAAAGGTGGCAAGAGCATACAGTGGAGTAAGGACAGCCTCTTTAATAAATGGTGCTGGGAAAATTGGACAGCTACTTGCTGAAAAATGAAACTAGACCATCACTTACACCCTACACCAAAATAAACTCAAAATGGATAAAAGACTTAAATGTAACTCATGAATCCATAAAAATCCTAGAGGAGACTGTGGGCAACAAAATCTCAGACATCATACGCAGCAGAATTTTTACTGACACATCACCTAAGGCAATAGAAACAAAGGAGAAAATGAACACATGTGACTACATCAAACTCAAAAGCTTCTGCACAGCAAAAGATACAATCATCAAAACGGAAAGGCTACCCACTGTATGGGAGAGCATAATTGCCAATGATATATCAGATAAGGGGTTAATTTCCAACACATATAGAGTGCTCATACAATTCAACAAAAGGAAGACAAAGAATCTAATTAAAAAATGGGCAGAGGAACTGAATAGACACCTCTCCAAACAGGACATACAAATGGCTAAGAGACATATGAAGAAATGTTCATCATCACTAATCATCAGAGAGATGCAAATCAAAACAACAATGAGGTATCACCTCACACCTGTCAGAATGGCCGCCATCAACAAATCATCAAACAACAAGTGTTGGCGAGGGTGTGGAGAAAAGGGGTCTCTGGTACACTGCTGGTGGGAATGCAGACTGGTGCAGCCACTATGGAAAACAATATGGTGTCACCTCAAAAAATTAAAAAATGATCTTCCATTTGACCCAGTGATCCCATTTCTAGGCATATACCCTAAGAAGCATAAAACACCAATAAGAAAGAATATACGTACCCCCATCTTTGTAGCAGCACTATTTACAATTGCTAAAATCTGGAAACAGTCCAAGTGCCCATCAGTAGATGAATGGATCAAAAAGCTGTGGCACATATACACAATGGAGTACTACGCAGCGGTAAGAAAGAAAGATCTCTTATCCTTTGAGACTACATGGAGGGACCTGGAAAGTATCATCCTAAGTGAAACAAGCCAAACAGAGAAAGACAAATTTCATATGATCTCACTGATTTGTGGAATATAATGAACATAACAGTTTGAGGACAATCCCCTAAGGAGTGGGGAGGTGGGAGAGGGATGAACCACAGAACTTATATGCATGTATGCATGAACAGTGGACATGGACAACAATCTGGGGAAGGGGCAGGGAGGGAAGGGGGAGGGGGGAATCAGTGGTGGAAAAAAGGAGAATCATCTGTAACAAAAATTAATCAATAAAAAAAGAAAAATAAAAAAATAAAATAAAATACTAGAAACTAGAAAGATTACAAACACACATACTGTTAACTACAACCACAATTTATTTATTGTACAAGTAACTCTTCCCATTATCTATTAAAATGATAAAATTGTGGAAGATATTTAAACTCTCAAAAAATAAATAAATAAAGGAGAGCAAAAAAAAAAAAAAAGAATGCCATCTATTTCTTGACGTTAATTTGTATCCTACTACTTTACCAAATTCATTTAAGTCTAGTAGATTTTTGATGGAGTCTTCAGGGTTTTCTATGTACTATATCATGTCATCTGCAAATAATGACAGTTTCACTTCCTCCTTTCCAATTTGGATCCCTTTCATTTTTTCTTCTTGTCTAATTGCTGTGGCTAAGACTTCCAATACTATGTTAAATAAGAGTGGCGAAAGTGGACATCCCTGTCTTGTACCAATTCTTAAAGGAAATGTTTTTAGTTTTTCCCATTTAGTGTGATATTGGCTGTAGGTTTTTCATATATGGTCTTTATTATGTTGAGGTGTGATCTCTCTATTCCCACATTGTTGAGCATTTTTATCAGAAATAGGTGCTGGATTTTGTTGAATGCTTTTTCAGTGTCAACTGATATGATCATATGAATTTTATTTTTTATTTTGTTTATGTGGTGTATCACGTTTATTGATTTGCAAATATTGTACCATCCTTGCATTACTGGGATGAATCCCACTTAGTCATGGTGAATAATTTTTTTGATGTATTGCTGGATCTGATTAGCTAATATTTGTTAAGTATTTTGGCATCTGTATTTATCAGGGATATTGGCCTGTAGTTTTCTTTCTTTGTAGTATCTTTATTCTGTTTTGGAATTAGGATTATGCTGGTCTCATAAAATGAGATTGAAAGTCTCCCGTCTTCTTGGATTTTCTAGAATAGTTTGAGAAAAATGGGTATTAGATCTCTGAATGTTCGGTAAAACTCCCCCGTGAAGCCATCTGGGCCTGGGCTTTTGTTTGTTGAGAGTTTCTTATTTACATCTTCAATTTTTGTTGTTGTTGTTATTGGTCTGTTCAAGTTTCTATCTCTTCCAGGTTCAGTTTTGGGAGACTGTGTGTTTCTAGAAATTTATCCATTTCACCTAGATTGTCCAATTGGTTGTCATATAATTGTTCATAATATGTTTCAATGATCCTTTGTATTTCTGTGGTGTCAGTTGTTAATTCTCTTCTTTCATTTCTGATTTTGTTTCTTTGGGTCCTGCCTTTTTGTTTCTTGATGAGTCTGGCTAAAGGTCGATCAATCTTTTTATCTTTTCAAAGAACCAGATTTTTGTTTCATTGATCTTTTGAACTGTTTTTTAAGTCTCTATCTCATTTATTTCTGCTCTGACCTTTACCATTTCTTTCCTTCTACTTGCTCTGGGTATTTCTTTTTGTTTTCTTTCTAGATCTTTAAGTTGTAAGGTTAAAGGGTAAATTAAGAATTTTTCTTGTTTCTTGAGTTAGGCCTGTAGTGCTATGAACTTCCCTCTCAAGACTGCTTTTGCTGCGTCCCATAGATTTTGTGTTGTGTGTTTATTTTTATTGGTTTCCAGGAAGTTTTTAATTTTTTTTTTATCTCGTTGGTAACCCATTCATTGTTTCATAACATGCTATTTATCCTCAATATGTTCAAATGTCTTTGCATGTTCTTGTAGCAATTGGTTTCTAATATCATGCCAGTGTGGTCTGAGATGATACTTAATATTTCAATTTTCTTGAATTTGTAGAGACTTACTTTGTGTCCTAATATGTGGTCTATCTTCAAGAATGTCCTGTGTACACTTGAGAAGAATTTATATTCTGCAGCTTTGGGGTGAAATGTTCTGTAAATATCAATTAAGTCCAACTGATCTAGGTAGTCATTTAAGGCCTCTATGTCCTTGTTAAGTTTTTGTCTGGAAGATCTATCCAGTGGTGTAAGTAGAGTGTTAAAATCACCCACTAAGATTGTATTGCTATTGATCTCTCCCTTGAAGTCCTCCAGAAGTTTTTAATATATTTTGGAGCTCCCATATTTGGTGAATATATGTTTACCAGTGTTATATTCTCTTGTCGGATTGACCCTTTTAATATTATGTAGTGACCTTCTTTCTTCTTTGTCTCTTATTATGGCCCTTATTTTGAAGTTTATCTTGTCAGATATGAGTATTGCTACAATAGCTTTTTTTTCATTTTCGTTTGCTTAGTAAATTTTTTTCTATCCCTTCACTTTCATCCTGTGGGAGTGTTTTGTTGTGAGGTGAGTTTCTTGTAGATAGCATATATATGGGTCATGCTTTTCTATCCAATCAGCTATCATATGTCTTTTGATTGGAGCATTTAAGCCATTTACATTTAAGGTAATTATTAATAGATTGTTATTAGTTGCCATTTTTATTTTATGGCTATGTTCTTCCTCTCTCTCTGTTTTTTGGGTTTTTTTCCTTCTTCTTCTTGCAACAGTCCCTTCAGCATTTCTTGCAGTGCTGGTTTTGTGGTGGTAAATTAAAAATATGAAACACTTCACAAATTTACGTGTAATCCTTGTCAGGGACCATGTTAATCTCTGTATCATTCCAATTTTAGTATATGTGCTTCCAAAGTGAGCACTTAAGGTAATTATTGATAGATAGTTATTAGTTGCCATTTTAATTTTATGATTGTGTTCCTCTCTCTCTCTTTCTCTCTCTGTTTCTTCTTCTTCTTACAACAGTCCCTTCAGCATTTCTTGCAATGCTGGTTTGGTGCTGGTAAATTCCTTTAGCTTTTTTTTATCCATGAAACTTTTTATTTCTCCTTCAATTTTGAATGATAGCCTTGCTGGATAGAGTAGTCTTGAATTCAGGCCCTTGCCTTGCATTACTTTGTACACTTCATGCCACTCTCTTCTGGACTGCATTGTTTCTATTGAGAAATCAGCTGACAGTCTAATAGGAGCAGCTCCCTTGTAGGTAACTTTCTGTCTCTCTCTTGCTTCCTTTAAGATTCTTTCTTTGTCTTTAATGTATGCCATTTTTATTATGATGTGTTTAGATGTGGGTCTCCTGGGGTTCATCTTGCTTGGGACTCTCTGTGTTTCTTGGACTTGTGTGACTTTTTCCTTCACCAGTTTAGGGAAGTTTTCTGTCATTATTTCTTCAAACAGGTTCTCTATTCCTTTCTGTGATTCTTCTCCTTCCAGTATCCCTATAATGCTAATGTTGTTATGTTTTGTATTGTCCCAAAGCTCCCTTAAACTTTCCTCCTGCCTTTTTAAAATTTTCTTTCCATTTGCTGCTCTATTTGAGTGTTTTTCTTAACCTTGTCTTCTAAGTCTGTGATTTGGTCTTCAGCTTCTTCCAATCTACTATTGAACCCTTCTAAGGTATTTTTCATAACTGCTATGTCATTCTTTATTTCCTCTTGATTTTTATGCATAGCTTCTACCTTTTTTAAAAGCTGAAGTAGTTCCAAGTGAGCTCTTCATAATTCTTATTAAGTTGTTTGTAGTACTCACCAAATTGTTTGAGCATCCTTAAAATTATTGCTTTGAATTCTTTATCTGACAAGTTGCTGTCTTCCATTTTCTGCAGTTCCTTTTCTGGTGGTTCCTCTTTTCTTTCCTTTGGGTGTTGTTTCTTTGTCTTCATTTTAGCCGCCTGGTAGCTCTAGACCTGCTGAGGGATGTTTGGATGTGTATGCACCTCACTGTATATCAAATTAGGGTACTGTGTGTCCCAGACTGTTTTATTGTGTGTCATCTCTTGCCTGCTATGTATCCTGGAGGACTGACCACTGGGGGGCTGGTATTGGTATGTCCTGATAGGTGCTGTTGCTGGATCATGTGGGCCCCTCTAGAGCTGGTGCCTGTAGCTGTATAGCTCAGGCCCTGTTGGAGCCATGCTCCCTGCTCGTACAATGGGCAGCTAGATCACACAGTCCCTTTGGAGACCCAGCTCTACCCCTATGTTGTGGGTAACTGTGTTGTGCAGACCTCTCTGGTGCCCCAGCACTCCGCAGGTCCCATGGGCAGCTAGATCACATGGGTCCCTCTCTGGCTCTGGCTTCCCACTGCTCTTGTGGGCTTCTGGATCGCACAGACCTCTGTGGAGCCCCAGGTCCCACCACTGGTGGCTGGGGAGTGCTGCTGCCCCTTGGGGATCAACTCCTGCTCAGCCTGTGCTGTAGTTTTTGGGGATGGGTCTCAGCTATTGGTCTGTGCTTCTGCTGCCTGGGGATGGATTCTGTTCCCAAGCCTCTGTTGCTGGGGGTATATCTCGACTCTGATCAGGCTTCTACTGTGGGGATAGTGCTGGGCTCCCGACCATTTGCAGCTTTCACAACTAGCCCCTTGGCAGCTTTACTACTGTGCATTGGTCTGTGTTGACACAGGGTGTCCACTGGTCCGATGGTGCCAGGTGCACTGGTGGGCTCAGGTTGCTGGGCCCTTGCCACTCCCACTGCCTCCTCCCAGGAAAGACCCAGCATCTTCCAAAATGGTGGGACCTCCCCATGGTGCAGGAAGAAGTGCCCTGAAGAGCTACTTCCCGTGGTAGCTGGCTACTCCCGTTCACAGCACAGGAACCTTCTGCTCCATGTCTCTGTACTGCATGAGTTTGGTCGTCCACCTTTACATCCACTCACACTTTCTCACACACTAGTTTACTCTCTCACCCACTCACGCTCCCTCAGGTCCTACATGCTGCCATCTTTCCAACAAATTTACTTTTTGTCTGTATAGATTTGCCTATTCTGGACATTTCAAATGAATGAAATCAGACAATATGTAGCTTTTGTGTGTGGCTTTATATACTTAGTATAATGTTTCCAAGGTGTATCCATGTTGCAGCATGTATCAATACTTCCTTTTTTTTTTTTCTTTTGTTAATCCTCACCTGAGTATATTTTTCCATTGATTTTTAGATAAAATGGAAGGGAGGGAGAAAGAGAGAGAGATTGATGTGACAGAGACACACCGATTGGTTGCCGCCCGACTGGGGCCAAGAATCAAATCTGAATCTCAGGTTTGTACCCTTGACCGGAAATCAAACTCTACAGTCCACAGGCCGATGATCTAACTGCTGAACCAAACCAGCTAGGACCAGTATTTCCTTTCTATGGGTGCATAATCATCCATTGTATGGACATACAACATGTTTATCCATTCCTAAGTTGATGGACATTTGGGTTGCTTTCACTTTTCCACGGTTATAAATAATGTTACTATGAACATCCATGCCCAAATTTTTATGTGCACTTATGTTTTTATTTCTCTTTGGTATACAACTAAGAGTGGAATTGCTGAGTCATATAGTAACTCTATGTTTAATGTTTTGAAGAAGTGCAAAACTGTTTTTTACAGTAGCTGTGCCATTTTACATTCTCACCAGCAATGTATGAGGGTTTTGATTTTTCCCCATCCTTGCTAACAGTTGTTTTGTTTTGTTTTTTTCTTATTATAGCCATCCCAGTGGGTGGGAAGTGGTATCTTACTATAGTTTTGGTTTGCATTTTTCTAGACTAATGATATTGAAGATCTTTTCTTCTGCTACTTGAATATCTTCTTTGAAGAACATCTACTCAAATCCTTTCTCCTATTAATTCAGTTATTTGTTTTTATTGTTTAGGTTTAAGAGTTCTTTATATATTTTTGGTACAAGTTTCTTATCAGATATAAGATTTTCAAGTATTTTTCCATTCTGTGGATTGTCTTTTTACTCTCTTGATGGTGTACTTTAAAGCACAAAAGTTTTGCCTGGCTGGTGTGGCTCAGTGATTGAGCGTGCAAGGGGTCGCCAGTTTAACTCTTGGTCAGGGCACATGCCCAGGTTGTGAGCCCCATCCCCAGTTGGGGGAATGCAGGAGGCAGCCAATCTATGTTCTCTCTCATCAATGTTTCTATCCCTCTCTCCCTCTCCTTTATTCTCGCTCTAGAAATCAATAAAGAAAAAACTTTAAAAAAATATAAAGCACAGAAGTTTTTAATTTTGATAAAGCTTAGTTTCTTTTGTTGTTTTTTTCTTTTGGTGCCTCTACTAAGAAAGCATTGCTTAAACTAAGGTCATGAATATTTATGTCTGCTTTTTCCTAACAGTTTTATAGTTTTAGCTCTTGCATTTAGGTCTTTGATCCATTAATTGATTTTCCTATGTTGAACCATCCTCACAGTCTGAGATAAATTCTACTTGGTCATGGTGTATAATCCTTTTTGTATGTTACTATATTTAGTTTCTTGGTATTTTTGTTGTTGTTGAAAATTTTTACATCTACATTCATAAAAGATATTGGGTCTGTAATTTTCTCTACTTGTGATGTCTTTGGTTTTGATGTCAGAATAATCCTGGACTCATAGAATGAAATAGGAAATGTTTCCTCCTCTTCTATTTTTTTTAGAAGAGTTTCTCAAGTATTTGTGTTAATTCTTTAAATTTTTTGTAGAATTTATCCACAAAGGTATCTGGATCCAAAATTTCATTTGTGGAATGTTTTTTGATCACTAATTCAATTTTTTTTACTTGTTACATGTCTATTCACATTTTCAGTTTTTTCTTGAGGTAGTTTTGATAGTTTGTATCTTTCTAGGAATTAGTTCATTTCATCCCAGTTATCTAGTTTGTTGGTATATAATTGTTTATAGAATTCCCTTATAATCCTTTTTTTTATTTCTGTAAAGGTAGCAGTGATGTCTCCCTCTTTCATTCATTTTTAGTAAGTTTTTTTCTTTTTTTGGTTAATCTAGCTAAAGGTTTGTAAATTTTGTTGATCTATTCAAAGGGCTCACTTCTGATTTTTAAAAATTTTTCTCTGTTTATTTTTTTTTTACTATTTCACTCCGTTCAATTGTGCAAATTTCATGTCTTATATTTTGGAGCTCTGTTGTTAGCTTTACACACAGGGGTGGGTAAAAGTAGGTTTACAGTTGTTTGTATGTAAAAAGACATACAAGTCATAATTACGAATAATACACCAATAAACTCTGCTTTGCATACTCACAACATTTGCCCACACCTGAATATTTAAAGTTATTATTATATCTTTTTGCTGAATTGATCTTTTATCATTATAAAATGTCTTCTTTGTTGCTAGTAAAAATTTTTGTCGTAAAGAGTATTTTGTCTAATAGTAAAGCCACTCCAGCTCTTTTGGTTACTGTTTGTATATATTTTTCCATCCTTTTAAAACTTTCAAAGTACTGGTGTCCTTGAAACTAATATTTATCTCTTGTAGACACCATAGATTTGAATCAGATTTTCTTAGTCATTCGGCCAATCTCTGCCTTTTGATTAGAGTGTTTCCAGGGAATTGCTAGGAGAAAATTGAATAATGGCAATTCTCTTGGGATGGGGCTCCTGAGGAACTCAAAATTACTTCTGTCCCCAAGAGATGATAGGATGATAGTTTTCACAGGTACTTTTGTTTTGAGACTGGAGTATTTCAAGGCTTCTACTTAACTAGAAAGAGGAAGATATTATGAGGCAAGTTAAGGTATCACAAAGCTCACTATACTTATTGTGATTCCATGCTTTTCCTTAAATAAATATTTTTGGAATTGTTGCAAAATTTTAGTTATTTTCCAACCCAACTTTTCTGAAAAAGTTAATTGAGACAATTTATGTCAGTATTCTCATTATTCTTATGGAGAAGCGAAATTTCAGAGGTCTTTTTATTTTAAATTTTTTTCTTATTTGATTATCTTTTTTGTTACAGATGTTTCTCCTTTTTCCCCCACTGGTAATCCTCTCCCCAACCCTCCCCGCCCTGTCCCCAGCTTTGTTGTCCATGTATATTGATCATGCATACATGCATATAAATTCTGTGGATTATCTCTCCCCCACCAACCCCTCTCCTGTAGATTGCCAGTCTGTACCCCAATTCCATGTTTCTGGTACTGTCCCATTCCTCAGCAGTTATGTTCATTATATTCCACAAATAACTTAGCTCATATGATACTTGTCTTTCTCTGTTTGGCTTGTTTCACTTAGGATGACACTTTCAAGATCGTTCCATGTCATCTCAAAAAATAAGAGATCTTTCATTCTTACAGCTGCATAATATTCCATTGTGTATATGTACCACAGCTTTTTTATCTATTCATCTACTGACGGACATTTGGGCTGTTTCCAGATCTTAGCTATTGTAAATAGTGTGGCTACAAACATGGGGGTAAATATATTCTTTCTGATTGGTGTTTCAGGCCTCTTAGGGTATATTCCTAGAAGTGGGATCACTGGGTCAAATGGAAGTTCAATTTTTAATTTGTGAGCTACCACAATATTGTTTTCCATAGTGGCTGCCCCAGAATGCATTCCACCAGCAATGTACTAGAGTCCTCTTTTCTCCACACCCTCGACAAAACTTGTTGCTTGATGATTTGTTGATGGTGGCCATTCTGACAGGTATAAGGTGATACCTCACTGTTGTTTTAATTTGCATCTCTCTGATGATTAGTGATGTTGAGCATTTCTTCATATGTCTCTTAGCCATTTGTATGTCCTGTTTGGAGAGGTTTCTATTTAGTTCCTCTGCCCATTTTTTAATTAGGTTCTTTGTCTTCCTTTTGTTGAGTTGTATAAACACTCTATATATATTGGAAATTAACCCCTCATCTGATATATTTTTGGCAATTATGCTTTCCCACCCAGTGGATTTCCATTCCATTTTCATGATTGTATCTTTTGCTGTGCAGAAGCTTTTGAGATTGATGTGGTCCCATGTGTTCATTTTTTCCTTAGTTTCTGTTGCCTTAGAAAATGTATCAGTGAAAGTTCTGCTGCATATGATGTCTCAAATTTTGTTGCCTGCAGTTTCTACTAAGATTTTTATGGATTCATGAGTCACATTTAAATCTTTTATTCATTTTGAGTTTGTTTTTGTGTGTGGTGTAAATTGATGATCTAGTTTCACTTTTTTTTTGTTATTTGTTGTTGTTTGTTTTTTTTTGCATGTAGCTGTCCAATTTTCCCAACACCATATATTAAAGAAGCTGTCCTTACTCCACTGTATGCTCTTGCCACCTTTGTCAAATATTAATTGAGCATATTGCCTTGGGTCCATTTCTGGGTTCTCTGATGTGTTCCACTGGTCCATATGCCTGTTCTTGTGTCCGTACCAGTCTGTTTTGATTACAGGGGCTTTGTACTATAACCTGAAATCTGTTAATGTGACCCCTCCTACGTTGTTCTTTTTCAAGATTGCTGTGGCTTTTCGAGGTCTTTTTTGGTTACATATGAACTTTTGAAGTATTTGTTCTACTTCTGTGAAGTATGTCATTGGTATTTTAATGGGGATTGCATTGAATCTATAGATTGCTTTGGGTAATATGGACATTTTAATGATGTTAATTCTCCTAATTCATGAACAGGGTATGTGCTTCCACTTTTTTATACCTTCCTCTATTTCCTTTTTCAATGACCTGTAGTTTTCTGCAAATAGGTCC
This sequence comes from Molossus molossus, assembly GCF_014108415.1. Classification (NCBI taxonomy): domain Eukaryota; kingdom Metazoa; phylum Chordata; class Mammalia; order Chiroptera; family Molossidae; genus Molossus; species Molossus molossus. Next base: position 109,289,463 of record NW_023425355.1, on the reverse strand, counting down.
TTTATTTCTTTGGTTAAGTTTATTCCTAGGTATCTTAATTTTTTTGCAGCAATGGTAAATGGGATTGTTTTCTTAGTTTCTCTTTCTGAGAGTTCATCATTGGTGTATAAGAATGCTGTCGATTTCTTGATGTTAATTTTGTATCCTGCTACTTTGCCAAGTTCATTTATTAAGTCTAGTAAATTGTTGATGGAGTCTTTGGGGTTTTTTCTACATATAGTATCATGTCATCTGCGAATAATGACAGTTTCACTTCTTCTTTTTCAATTTGGATTCCTTTTATTTTTTTCTTCCTGTGTGATTGCTGTGCCTAAGGCTTCCAGTACTATGTTAAATAAGAGTGGTGAAAGTGGCCATCCTTGTCTTGTTCCAGTTTGTAAGGAAAGTACTTTTAGGTTTTGCCCATTAAGTATGATGTTGGCTGTAGGTCTTTCATACATGGCCTTTATTATGTCGAGATATGATCCCTCTATTCCCACATTGCAGAGCATTTTTATCAAGAATGGATGCTGGATTTTGTTGAATGCTTTTTCAGCATTTATTGATATAATCATGTGGTTTTTATTCTTAATTTTGTTTATGTGATGAATCACATTTATTGATTTGAGAATATTGCAACCCTTTGAGGAATCCCACTTGGTCGTGGTGAATAATTTTGCTGATGTATTGCTGGATCCAATTTGCTAGTATTTTGTTCAGGATTTTGGCATCTATGTTCATCAGGGATATTGGCCTGTAGTTTTCTTTCTTTGTAATGTCTTTTTCTGGTTTTAAAATTAGAACTATACTGGCTTCATAAAATGAGTTTGGAAGTCTTCATTCTTCTTGAATTTTTAAAATACTTTGAGGAGAATGGGTGTTAGTTCTTCTTTGAATGTTCGATAAAACTTCCCCATGACGCCATCCGGGCCTGGGCTTTTGTTTGCTGGGAGAGTCTTGATTACATTTTCAATTTCTTCTGCTGTTATTGGTCTGCTCAAGTTTTCTATCTCTTTCCTGTTCAGTTTTGGGAGACTATATGTTTCTAGAAATTGGTCCATTTCACTTAGATTGTCAAATTTGTTGCCATATAATTGTTCATAGTAGTTGTTAACAATCTGTGGTATTTCTGTGGTGTCAGTTGTTACCTCTCCTCTTTCATTTCTGATTTTGTGTATTTGGGTTCTCTCTCTTTGTTTCTTGGTGAGTCTAGCTAAGGGTCCATCAATCTTGTTTATCTTTTCAAAGAACCAACTCTTTGTTTCATTGATCCTTTGAATTGTTTTTTTGGACTCTATGTCATTTATTTTTGCTCCAATCTTTACTATTTTCTTTCTTCTACTAGCTCTAGGGTTTTCTTTTGGTTGCTCTCTAGTTCTTAAGTTGTGATGTTAGATAGTCTATTAGAGATTTTTCTTGTTTCTTGAAGTAGACCTGTAGTGCTATGAACTTCCACCTCAGAACTGCTTTCACTGCATCCCATAGATTTTGTGTTGTTGTGTGTTCATTTTCATTGGTTTCCAGGAAGTTTTTAATGTCTTCCTTGATCTCCTTGGTAATCCATTTGTTGTTTAATAACATGCTATTTAGCTTCCTTGTGTTCAAATGTCTTTGCATGTTCTTGATGCAATTGATTTCTTGTTTCATGCCATTGTGATCTGAGAAGATGTTTGATATTATTTCAATCATTTTGAACTTGTAGAGACTTAATTTGTGTCCTAACATGTGGTCTATCTTAGAGAATGTCCCATGTGCACTTGAGAAGAATGTGAATTCTGTGGTTCAGAATGTAATAATCTGTACATATCTATTAAATCCCTGTGGTCTAGTGCTTCATTTAGAGTCTCTGTTTTCTTGCTAATTTTTTGTCTAGACGATCTATCCAGTGATGTCAGCGGGGTGTTGAAGTCCCTTGCTATGATTGTATTGTTATCGATTTCTCCTTTGAAGTCTTCCAGAAGATTTTTAATATATCTTGGAGCTCCTATATTGGGTGCATATATGTTTACCAAGGTTATATCTTACTGTTGGATAGAACCATTCAATATTATGTAATGGCCATCTTTGTCTCTAGTTATGGCCTTCATTTTGAAGTCTATTTTATGAGATATGAGTATTGCTACCCCAGCTTCTTTTTTCTTTCCGTTTGCTTGAAAGATATTTTTTTATCCCTTTACTTTCAACCTATGTGAGTGTTTTGTTGTGAGGTGGGTCTCTTGTAAACAACATATAGATGAGTCATGCTTTCTTATCCTGTCCGCTATTTTGTGTCTTTTTATTGGAGCATTCAATCTATTTACATTTAAGGTGAATATTGATATGTACTTATTTATTGCCATTTTCATTTTGTGTGGTTCTATTTTTTTTCCTATTTCTTCTACTAATTACAGCAGTCCTTTTAACATTTCTTATAGTGCTGGTTTGCTGGTTTGGTGTCAATATATTCCCTTAGCCTTTTTTTTTTTTTTTTTTTGTCTGGCAAGCATTTTATTTGAGCTTCTATTTTGAATGATAGCCTTGCTGGGTAGAGTAGTCTTGGATTCAGATCTTTGTTTTTCATGACCTTGATTACTTCATTGCCACTCCCTTCTGGCCTGTAGTGTTTCTGTTGAGAAGTCAGCTGAGAGCCTTATGGGGTTTACTTTGTAGGTAACCTGTTGCTTATCTCTTGATGCGTTTAGAATTCTTTCTTTGTCTTTAATTTTTGGCATTTTGATTACTATGTGTCTTGGTGTGGGCCTGTTTGGGTTCTTCTTACTTGGGGCTCTCTCTGCTTCTTGAACTTGAATGACTTCTTCCTTCACCAAATTAGGGAAGTTTTCTGTCACTATTTCTTCACATATATTCTCTAATCCTTACTCATTTTCTTCTTCTTCAGGGACTCCTATGATGTGAATCTTAATATGATTCCAGTTGTCCCACAGTCTCTTAAGCTGTCTTCCTATTTTTTAATTGATTTTTCTTTTTGGTTTTCTGATTGGTTGATTTTTTTCTACCCTATCTTCTAATTCACTGATCCGATCTTCCGCTTCTTCTACTCTGCTATTTAGACTTTCCAATGTGTTCTTTGTTTGTGGTATATCGTTCTTTATTTCTTCTTGGTGGTTTTTAATTTCTAACTGGTTGATTTTCAACATTTCTATATCCTTAGTCATGCTGTTGAGCTTCATCAAGATCACGACTCTGAATTCTAGGTCTGTTAACCTCCTTATCTACTCCACATTTATCTCATCTTCAGTAGAAGTCTCTTGTTTTTTCATTTGGCTTTTGTTTCTTTGTTTCACCATTTTGGCTATCACAGTGGGCTTTGGATCCTGACAAATTTTCCCTGTGGGTGTTGGTGTTCTGCTGTTTGTGGCTCCCTCTCTTGGGTTTGGGTGAGCGAGGGAGCACCCACCTTAAACACCACTGTCAAGTCTTACTTTCCTGGTTCAAGTTGCTAGCCCAGGAATGGTACAGTTATCCTCTAGCTATTTCCCTGGAGGCTATCAGTAGTGGTTATTTGAAGAGCCTTGGGTTCTCAGTTGAATAAAAACTCCCTCAGGTGCTCAGCATATAGGTATTTCCCGAGGGTGAGGAAGATGATGGTTGTTAATGAGCTTCAATTTGCATTTCAATGGCCCACCTGGGTGGGGTTGAATCTCCATGGGAGGGGCTACTGCCTCTATCCAGAGCCCTGGGAAGGAGTAAGATGGCCACCATCTTGTGTGGCCACAACTCAGCAAAATCTCTGAGCCCCCTCCAAATCCCTAGTGCCCCCTGAGAGTTCCAGGCCAGTCTGCTTTCCCTCTGCTGGAGCCCAAGTTGAGTGGTTGTGACTATTTTAGTGTCTGTCCTGGCTCTGTGCTGTGGAGCCACTTGGGAGTTTAACCCTAGGGCACTGCTCACAGCTATGGCCACTGCTGTCTGTGGGCTCCCAGCACCCCTCTCGCCACTTCACAATTCTAAAGGATAGAGTCAGTGTCCCTGGTTATATGATCCTCGCAAGCTTCTTTTTTTTTTTTGCTTTTTCCTGTAGATTTGTCTTTTTTTGTTGTTGTAATTCCAGTTTGGTCCTGGGAGACGGTCTGTGTAGCTTCCATTCATTCTGCTGCCATTTTGGAATCTCCAAGTTTATTTTTGTGTATGGTGTAAGTTGATGGTCTAGTTTCATTTCTAAATCCAATTTTGTTTTTTTATAATTCTTTTTAAAGTAACCTGGCTTTCTGCAATAGAAAACACTCTATAGTTTCTCAGCAGAACTCATTCAGCAATTCCGTTTCCTTGCTCCCAGAAAACAATAGGTACATTCATTGAAATATTTCAGATTCACCAGCACTATATTCTTTAACAGTAAATAAAAGTTATTTGCAAACCCATCAGGGTTCCAAAGAAAGGAACTATAAAATTGCTGTTCTCCTCTTGTCTGAAACCAGCCTTTCTGGGTTTGTTGTTGTTCTTGTTATGTAATTGACCTGTATTCCTTTCAGGAGCTTCTAATTTGCAATGAAGATAAGCATTTCATTTCTTTAAGTCAGGAGTGTCCATGGGGGCTGGGAATTTCTGGCTGCAAAAGCACAAATCCCCATGTTGATTTTCATTTTATTTTGAGATCTGTAGAGTCCAAATAAACTTCCAGATATACTATGTACTAGATTAAATGTGTTGCCTGTGTGCTGAGCTCCAAGTCATTGCAAATCTCCTCACTTGTCTTAGCCTTCCCTTCCCATGGTCCCATCCCTTACTGCCTAACCTGCCTCTATCTTCTCAATACCACCCGGACCTTCCTAAGATACTATGTTATTGTTTTCTATTGCTGACATAACAAATTATGACAAACCAATGGCTTAAAACAACACCATTTATTTGCGCACCATTCTGATATCAAAAGTCTAGTCAAGTTCAGGTATTTTCTCTGTTCTGGGTCTCATAAGAATGACATTAGGGTTTTTGCTAGGCTGCATTTCTCTAGGGAGGCTCTGGAGTAGATTCTACTTTCAAACCCATTAAATTATTGATGAAATTCAGTTCATATGAATAGATTAAGGTCACTGGATAATCTCCCTATTTTAAGGCTAACTGTGCTACATACCATAAAAATTAGGGGAGTGATCTCATCATATTCACAGGATCAGGGAAGGATTAGGGCACAGAATCTTGAGGGAGCCATTATTAGAGTTCTGCCTACCTAAGTGAAAGCCAATTTGTTTGCAGACTGGTCTAACCCCAAACTTGAAGCCACTATATGCCTACACAGAAAAAAAATTCCTTCAAATTATTACTTTGGAAATCTGAGAACATACAAAAAAGTGGAAAGAATGCTATTATATATATATCTACAAACTAGGTTAAAGAGGTTTAAAAAGTTTGCCATATTTGCTCTATCTATCTATCTAGCTATCATCTATCTATTATTTATCTATATACATGCATACATACATTACAAGTATCATATCACACTCTTTAACATTTGAACACACAACTCACAAGAAAAAGGATATTTTGCTACAACACCACAAAGCCATTATCATACCTAAGAAAAGTAATGATAATTTCCTTATAATATCTACTATGTAGTTCATATTTAAAATTATCCAATTGTTCAAACATGTTTTATGACTACTTTCTTTTTTTAAGTATCTAATATTTATGAAATGTATTTTTCATGATATCTCTTTTGTGTCTTTTAACCTAGAACTGTCTTCATATCTTTTATTTGCATTTCATAGACTTTGAAGAGACAACATTGACTTGTAGTCTTGTGGAATGCCTTACATGATTCTGGATTTGACTGACTATTCCCTTGTAGATCATTTAATTCGTTTCCCTGGCCCCTGTATTCCATGTAAAAAGTTTATTTCAGAGGTTATGCTATTTACTTCATATTGTATCATACTAGGAGTGCCTATTGTCAGACTGATCCACTATTAGTGTCATTAAGTTTGATTTTTGAGTTAAAGTGACAACCACAGGATTTTCCCACTGCAAAGGAATGTTTTTCCCTTTATAACAAACACATTTTCTGTGAGGTGACAATTTGGCACCATTCAGCTATCCTGTTCACCAACAGCTTGACATATAATGATTGTGCCATCAACTGAAAATTCTTTCTTTAATAAATTGTGTCACCAGGGTTTGCACAATGATGATTCTTTAATTCTATCATTCTACTATGTTTATCTATTTAATTCTTCTGTAAAAAAGATGCTTCTATGATAAAATAAAATAGGGGAAATACTTGATCTTTTCTAATTACAAATTTTTAGAGAAAAAGTTGATGTAAAATATTCAGTGGTGGCAAATGAGTGGTTTTTCTTCCTTTTGCTTTTCTTTTTTATCATCAATATAAGCTTAACAATTTTATTTATTTATTTTTGTATTTACACTCAATTACATTTTTATTATTATCATCATCATAATGATTATTTAATGCTCAAATTTCTCAGTCAACTTGGCCAGTAGGAACCCCTTCAATGTGAGGCCAATGTCTTTTTGAGAGGACTCAATTAATCTTGGGGGGGTCTTTGTATTCATGTTGCTTTCTGATATAACACAATCAAAGCTCATCTTGAACTTTTCCAGCCATAGATCTTAAATTACCTATCTCTCTAAGAAGTCTTGATTTTTTTTCAGTGGGTAATAGAATTCAGAAATCAACATGTAGGTGTAAAATGTTATCATTTCTGTTGGAAGTAAGTACATGGATTCTAGAGAGCAAGTCACCAAATATAACAAACTGTGGTCCTTAACCCAAATCAATTTAACTACCTGCTTTTGAAAATTATTTTACTGGATCAAAGTCACACACATTAGTTTACATATTCTGTGGCTGCTTTCATAAAATAGCAATGGAGTTGAATAATTTCAACAGAGGGTAGGTATGACCTGCAAAGCCTAAACTATTAACAACTTATCCATTTACAGAAAAAGTTTCCAAACCATGGTATAAGCATCTAGAAATTATATTTTGTAATAATAATTCACATTTGTTTTTAACTAAAATTGGAGCACCATGAAAAACAAGGATCTGAATTCAAGACTACTCTACCCAGCAAGGCTATCATTCAAAATAGAAGGTCAAATAAAGAGCTTCCCAGACAAAAAAGGCTAAGGGAATACATTAGCACCAAACCAGCACTGCAAGAAATGTTAAAAGGACTGCTGTAATTAGCAAGAGAAATGGGAAGAAAAATAGAACCACACTTAACAAAAATGGCAATAAATAAGTACATATCAATAATCACTTTAAATGTAAATGATTGAATGCTCCTGTGAAACAAACACAGAGTAGTTGATTGGATAAGAAAACATGACTCGTCTATATATTGTTTACAAGAGACCCACCTTACAACAAAGGACTCATATAGGCTGAAAGAAAAGGGATGGAAAAAAATCTTCCAAGCAAACGGAAAGGAAATGAAAAGCTGGACTAGCAATACTCATATCTGATAAAATAGACTTCAAAATAAAGGCCATAACTAGAGACAAAGATGGCCACTACATAACATTGAAAAGATCTATTCAACAGGAAGACATAACCTTGATAAACATATATCTACCCAATATAGGAGCAACAAGATATAATAAAAATCTTCTGGAAGACTTCAAAGGATAAATCAATAGCAATACAATCATAGCAGGGATTTCAACACCCTGAGGACATCACTGGATAGATCCTCTAGACAAAAAAAAATTAACAAGGAAACACAGACTCTAAATGAAGCACTACACTACATGAATTTAATAGATATCTATAGAGAATTACACCCCAAAACTACAGAATTCACATTCTTCTAAAGTGCACATGGGACATTCTCAAAGATAGACCACATGTTAGGACACAAACTAAGTCTCTACAACTTCAAGAAGATTCAAATCATATCAAGCATCTTTATCAGATCACAATGGCATGCAACTTGAAATCAATTGCAACAAGAACATGCAAAGACATTTGAACACATGGAAGATAAATAGCATGCTATTAAACAACGAATAGGTTACCAAGGAGATCAAGTAAGAAATTAAAAACTTCCTGGAAACCAATGAAAATGAACACACAACAAGACAAAATCTATGGTATGCAGGTAAAGCAGTTCTGAGAGGGAAGTTCATTGCACTATGGGCCTACTTCAAGAAACAAGAAAAATCTCTAATATGCTATCTAACCTCACAACTAAAAGAACTAGAGAGAACACACACACACACAAAAAAAAAACATAGAGCAGGGTTGAAAAAAAATGGCGGCAGAGTGAATGGAGCTACACAGACCATCTCCCAGGACCAAACTGGATTTACAACGAAAATAAAGACAAATCATCAGGAAGGGGCAACCGAAAGGCGGCCTGAAGGACAACATAACCAGGGACACTGACACAGTCCTGGTAGGCTTGTGAGGATGCGGGAGGGGGCCAGGAGCCCACGGTCCACAGCGGCCTGGACTGGGACCAGCGGACTCAGCTGTGACCAGGGGACTTGGCTGGAAGCTGTTGCAGCCTTGACTGCGACTGCGGCTGAGTCCTGCAAACCCGGCTGGGTGCCACGAGCTCCGCTGGTGCCGCAGACTCTGCCGGCCTTAGCTGGGAGCAGCGCCATCGGGTTAAAAGTCCCAGGCAGCTTCACAGCACAGAGTCTGGACAGAGGCTAAATTGGGAGCAGCCACTGACCTTGGGCTCCGGCAGATGGCGGGCAGACTGGACTGGAACTGTGTGGGGACACTTGAGATTCGGAGGGTGCTCAGAGATTTTGCTGAGTGCAGCCACGCAGGAATGTGGTCATCTTACTCCTTCCCAAGGCCCTAGGGAGAGGTGGTGGCTCCTCCCTCAGAGATTCAACCCCACCTGGCGGCCATTGAAATGCTAATTGAGGCCCATTAACAATCAGCATCTGCCCCACCCTTAGGATCCTCTTACACTGAGTACCTGAGGGAGTTTTTCAGGCAACTCAGAAACCAACATTCTTCAGGTGACCTCTACTAATAGCCTCCAGGCAAAAAAAGCTAGAGGACAGTTAAGACTTCACAGTGGTGGGTAAAGTGGGTCCTCCCTGCCTCATCCAAGCCTAGGAGAGGGTGCCACAAACAGCAGAACACAAACACGCACAGGAACAATTGGCCAAACTCCAAGGCCCACTGTGACAGCCAAAATGGTGAAAAACAGAAAGAAAAGCCAAATGAAAGAACAAGAGACCTCTACCGAGGATGAGATAAATGATGTGCAGTTAAGCAAGTTAACAGAAGTAGAATTCAGAGCCATGATCTTGAGGAAGCACAACAGCATGTGTAAGGACATGAGCACCATGAGTAAAGACATAGAAATGATGAAAATCAACCAGTTGGAAATTAAAAACAACATATCAGAAATGAAAAACACATTGGAAGGTCTAAAAAGCAGAGTAGAGGAAGCTGAGGACCGCATCAGTGAATTAGAAGACGGTAAAAAAAAATCAACCAATCAGAAAACCAAAAGGAAAAAACAATTATAAAACAGGAAGACAGCTTAAGAGACCTGTGGGACAAATAGAAACGTAATAATACTCACATCATAGGAGTCCCGAAAGAAGAAGAAAATGAGCACGGGTTAGACAATATATTCAAAGAAATAGTGACAGAAAACTTTCCTAATTTGGTGAAGGAAGAAGGCATTCAACTTCAAGAAGCACAGAGAGCCCCAAGTATGAAGAGCCCAAACAGGGCCACACCTAGACAAATAGTAATCAAACTGCCAAAAATTAAAGACAAAGAGAGAATCCTAAAAGAAGAAAGAGATAAGCAACAGATAACCTACAAAGGAAACCCCAAAGGGCTCTCAGATGACTTCTCACAAGAAACACTAAAGGCCATAAGGGAATGGCATGAACTAATCAAGTTCATAAAAAACAAGGATCTGAATCCAAGACTACTCTACCCAGCAAAGCTATCATTCAGAATAGAAGGTCAAATAAAGAGCTTCCAAGACAAAAAAAAAGGCTAAGGGAATACATTAGCATGAAACCAGCACTGCAAGAAATGTTAAAAGGACTGCTGTAATTAGCAGGAGAAATGGGAAGAAAAATAGAACTACACTAACCAAAAATGGCAATAAATAAGTACATATCAATAATCACCTTAAATGTAAATGGATGAATTGCTCCCATAAAAAGACACAGAGTAGGTAATTGGATAAGAAAGCATGGCTCATCTATATGTTGTTTACAAGAGACTCACCTCACAAAACACTCACATAGGTTGAAAGTGAAGGGATTTAAAAAAAATTTTGCAAGCAAACGGAAAGAAAAAAAAGCTGGGATAGCAATACCCCTATCTGATAAAATAGACATCAAAATGAAGGCCATAACTAGAGACAAAGAAGGCCACTACATAATATTGAAAGCATCTATCCAACAGGAAGATAGAACCTTGATAAACATAAATACACCCAATATAAGAGCACGAAAATATATTAAAAATCTTCTGGAGGACTTCAAAGGAGAAATCAATAGCAATACAATCATAGCAGGGGACTTCAACATGTCGCTGACATCACTGGATAGATAGTCTAGACAAAACATTAGCAAGGAAACAGAGACTCTAAATGAAGCACTAGAACAAATGGATTTAATAGATATCTACAGAGAATTACACCCTAAAACTATAGAGTTTATATTCTTCTCAAATGCACATGGAACATTCTCAAAGATAGACCACTTGTTAGGGCACAAACTAAGTCTCTACAAGTTCAAAAAGACTGAAATCATATCAAGTATCTTCTCAGATCACAATGTCATGAAATTAAAATCAATTGCAAGAACATACACAGTCATTTGAACACATGGAAGCTAAATAGCATGTTATTAAACAATGAATGGGTCACAGGGAAGATCATGAAAGAAATCAAAAACTTCATGGAAACCAATAAAAATGAACACACAACAATATAAAATCTATGGAATGCAGCGAAAGCAGTTCTGAGAGGGAAGTTCATAGCTCTACAGGCCTACCTCAAAAAACAAGAAAAATTTATAATTGACTGTCTAACCTCACAACTTAAGAAATACAGAGCAAACAAAAAGAAAACCCCAGAGCAAGTAGAAGGAAGGAAATAGTAAAGATCAGAGCAAAAAAAACGACATAGAGCCCAAAAAGCAATTCAAAAGATCAAGGAAACAAAGAGCTGATTTTTGGAAAACATAAACAAGATTAATTGACCCGAAGCTAGACTCACCAAGAAACAAAGAGAGAGCACCCAAATACAAAAAATTAGAAATGAAAGAGGAGAAGTAACAACTGACACCACAGAAATACAAAAGATCGTTAACAACTACTATGAACATTTATATGGCAACAAATTTGACAATCTAAGCGAAATGGACAAATTTCTAGAAACACATACTCTCCCAAAAGTGGACCAGGAAGACAATATCAACAGAAGAAATTGAACATGTACTCAAGATTCTCCCAGCAACCAAAAGCCCAGGCCCGGATGGCTTCACAGGGGAGTTTTACCGAACATTCAAAGAAGAACTAATACCCATTCTCCTCAAACTGTTTCAAAAAATTCAAGAAGAAGGAAGACTTCCAAACATGTTCTATGAGGCCAGCATAATTCTAATTCCAAAACCAGAAAAAGACACTACAAAAAAAGAAAACTACAGGCCAATATCCCTGATGAACATAGACGCCAATATCCTGAAAAAAGTACTAGCAAATTGGCTCCAGCAATACACCAAAAAAATTATCCACCATGACCAAGAGGGATTCATCCCAGGGATGCAAGCCTGGGACAATATTCACAAATCAATAAACGTGATACACCACATAAATAAAATGAAGAATAAAAACCACATGATTATATCAATAGATGCTGAAAAAGCCTTCAACAAAATCCAGCATCCATTTCAGATAAAAACACTCAGCAATGTGCGAATAGAGGGATCATATCTCAACATAATAAAGGCCATATTTGAAAGACCTACAGCCAACATAATATTCAATGGGAAAAAACTAAAAGCATTTCCCTTAAGAACAGAAACAAGGCAAGGATTCCCACATTTATGACTCTCATTTAACATACTACTGGAAGTCTTAGACACAGTAATCAGACAGAAAGAAAAAATAAAAAGGATCCATTGGAAAGTAGAAAGTGAAACTGTCATTATTCACAGATGACATGATGCTATACATAGAAAACTCCAAACACTCCATCAAAAATTTACTAGACTTAATAAATGAATTTGGAAAAGTAGCATGATACAAAATTAACGTCAAGAAAAAAAATGTATTCTTATATACCTATGATGAACTCACAGAAAGAGAAACTAAGAAAACAATCCCATCTACCATTGCAGCAAAAAAATTAACATACCGAGGAATAAACTTACCAAAGAAATAAAGGACCTATTCGCAGAAAACTACACATCATTGAAAAAAGAAATATATGTAGATATAAAATAGTGGAAGCACATACCTTGTTCATGAATTGGAAGAATTAACATCATTAAAATGTCCATATTATCCAAAGCAATCTATACATGCAATGCAATCCCCATCAAAATACCAACGACATACTTTACAGAACTAGAACGATTACTTCAAAAGTTCATATGGAACCAAAAAAGACCTCGAAAAGCCACAGCTCTCTTGAAAACGAAGAATAAAGTAGGAGGAATCACATTACCAGATTTCCAGTCATATTACAAAACCACTGTAATCAAAACAGCCTGGTACTGGCACAATAACAGGCATATTGACCAGTGGAAAAGAACAGCGAACCCACAAATGGACCCAAAGCATATGCTCAACTTATATTTGACAAAGGTGGCAAGAGCATACAGTGGAGAAAGGCAGCCTATATAATAAATGGTGTTAAGAAAATTGAACAGCTACATGCAAAAAAAAAATAAAAAATGAAACTAGACCATCTACTTACACCATACACAAGAATAAACTCAAAATGGATAAAAGACTGAAATGTGACTCATGAATCCATCAAAACTCTAGAAGAAACTGTAGGCAACAAAATTTCAGACATCATACACAGCAGAATTTTCACTGATACATTTCCTAAAGCAACAGAATCAAAGGAGAAAATGAACACATGAAACTACATCAAACTCAAAAGCTTCTGCACAGCAAAAGATACAACCATGAAACTGGAAAAGCAACCCACTGTATGGTAGAGCATAATTGCCAATGACATATCAGATAAGGGGTTAATTTCCAATATATAGAGAGTGCTCATACAACTCAACAAAAGAAGACAAAAGACCCAATTTAAAAATGGGTAGATGAACTAAATAGACACCTCTCCAAACAGGACATACAAATAGCTAAGAGACATATGAAGAAATGCTCAACATCACTAATCATCAGAGAGATGCAAATTAAAAAACTAAGATGTATCACCTCACACCTGTGACAATGGCCACCATCAACAAATCATCAAGCAACAAGGGTTGGCAAGGGTGTGGAGAAAAGGGGACTCTAGTACACTGCTGGTGGGAATGCAGACTGGTGCAGCCACTATGGAAAACAATATAGTGTTACCTCAAAAAATTAAACATTGAACTTCCATTTGACCCAGTGATTCCACTTCTAGGAATAAACCCTAATAACCCTGAAACACCAATCAGAAAGAATATATGTACCCCCATGTTTTTAGCAGCACTTTTTACAATAGCTAAGATCTGGAAACAGCCCAAATGTTGATCAGTAGACAAATGGATAAAAAAGCGGTGGTACATATACACAATGGAATACTATGCAGCTGTAAGAAAGAAAGCTCTCTTATCCTTCAAGATGACATGGAGGGACCTGGAAAGTATCATCCTAAGCGAAACAAGCCAAACGGATAAAGACAAGTATCATATGATCTCACTTATTTGTGGAATATAATGAACATAACAGTCTGAGGAATGCCGTAGTCCCAGATATGTTGAAGTGGCGTACAGACTGACAATTCCCCGAAGAGGGAGTGCTGGGGGAGAGATAAACCACAGAACTTATATGCATGTGTGCATGAACAATGGACATGGACAATAAAGCTTGGTACAAGGCAGGGAGGGGGAGTGGGGAATCAGTGGGGGGGGAGGAGAAACATCTGTAACAAAAATAAATTAATTAATTTAAAAAAATTGGACCACAAGTGTTTTTCTTAATTTCTTTGATTTTTATATTTGTGCCTCTCTTTTCTGAACTAAAAGTCTTGATTCTTTTTGTTGTTGTTGTTGTTACATGCCCCTAATGGGAACAGAACCTGGGATCTGGGACTCTCTGGTCCACAGGCTGACACTCCAACCGCTGAGCGAAACCGGCTAGGGCAAAGTCTTGATTCTTAATAAGTGCACATCGTTATGTGTTCTGCTTTACATATAATATACACAAATGTTTTCAAAATTTCAATGTTAATATTTCTTCTATTACGTGAGCACAGGACTTTAGTGGAATATGTTATAATAATATTTAAAAAAATACAAAGAAATCTTAAAACTTCTTCAGTAATTTTATGTTAGCTATCATTATTATTCTCCACATTGTTTGTGAGCTTGCCTCCATACAGGATGGCCTTTAGCACTGAGTACCTTCTTCTTGTCTCCTGGTCATGAGGAAGGGCCAGTGGTGAACAAAAGGAGAGATTTAAGAAGCCTCACACAGAGAGACCAGAGAAATGGCTGCAGAGTGAATGGAGCTACACAGACCATCTCCCGGGGCCAAACTGGATTTACAACGAAAATAAAGGCAAATCTTCAGGAAGGGGCAACCGAAAGACACCTGGGAGGACCACATAACCAGGGACACCGACTCAATCCTGGTAGGCTTGCGAGGACGTGAGAGTGGGCCAGGAGCCCACGGTCCGCAGCGCCCTGGGCAAGGACCAGGGGGCTCAGTGGGAAGTTGCTGCTGCTGCCTCGGCTGTGACCCCACCTGTGTCCTACGAAATCTGCTGCCTGCTAAGCCCTTGGCTGGTGCTGCATGGACTGGCATGAACTAGCTGCGACCAGTGGACTCAGCAGGACGCTGCAACCAAGGCTGAGTCCCGCAAACTCTGTGTGCTAAGCCGACGGCTGGTGCCGCACGAACTCGCGGGGACCAGGGGACTCTGCTGGAAGCTGCTGCCACCTCGGCAGTGTCCCGCTACCTCGACTCAGTCCTGGGGTTTCTGCTGAGTGCAACGCCCTCGGCTGGTGCCACAGCTGCAGCCGCCCTTGGCTGGAAGCAGCACCCTCGGGTTAAAAGTCCCAAGCGGCTCCATGATGCAGAATCTAGACAGAGGCTAAATTGGCAGCATCCACTCACCTTGGGCTCCGGCAGAGGGAAGGCAGACTGGACAGGAACTGTGTGGGGACACTCGGGTCTTGGAGGGTACTAAAAGCTTTTGCTAAGTGCATCCAAGCAGGACTGTGGTCATTTTACTCCTTCCCAGGGCCCTCGGGTGAGGTGGCAACCCCTCCCTCAGAGATTCAACCCCACCTGGTGGCCATTGAAATGCTAATTGAGGCCCATTAAAAACCAGCAGCTGGCCCACCCTCGGGAAATCCTCTTATACTGAGCACCTGAGGGAGTTTTTCAGGCAACTCAGAAACCAAGGGTGACCTCTACTAATACCCTCCAGGCAAAAAAAAGCTAGAGGATAACTACCATTCCCTGGGCTAGCAACACTAACCAGAAAAGCTAAGACTTGACTGTGGTGTTTAAAGTGGGTCCTCCGTGGCTCATCCAAACCCAGGAGAGGGAGCGACAAACAGCAGAACACCAACATCCACAGGGAAAATTTTGCAGACTCCAAAGCCCACTGTGATAGCCAAAATGGTGAAAAACAGAAAGAAAAGCCAAATGAAAGAACAAGAGACCTCTACTGAAGATGAGATCAATGAGGTGCAGTTAAGCAAGTTAACAGAACTAGAATTTAGAACCATGATGTTGAGAAAGCTCAACAGCATGTGTAAGGATATGAGAACTATGGGTACAGACATAGAAATGTTGTAAATCAAACAGTTGGAAATGAGAAACCAACAGGAATAAATGAAGAATGACATATCAGAAATGAAAAACACATTGGAAGGTCTAAAAAGCAGAATAGGGATTTCAGGTCAAGATGGCGTTGTAGGTAAACACAGTATCGTGTCCTCCCACAACCACATCAAAGTTACAACTAAACTACAGAACAACCATCATCCAAAAGGACCTGAAAACAAGCTGAATGGAAGTACTACAACTACGAAATTAAGGCAGCAGCCACATCGAGACTGACAGGAGGGGCAGCGGGACCACGGGCTGGTCCCACACCCATGTGTGGCAGATAAAAATCAGGAGGACACCTCAGCAGGGAAGGTCCTCCCTGAGGATTGAGGGGTCCCTGTCCGACACCAGGTGCCGTGCTCAGGGTTCCAGTGCCAGGAAGAGAAGTCCCCATCACTTCTGGCTGGAAAAATCAGCGGGAACTGAGGCTCAGGGAAGCTGACGCGGCTGGAGCCCCAGGCAGCTCCTTAAAGAGCCCGCGCACGGACTTATCGCACAATCTCCCTCTAAGCATGGAGGGGAGGCAGCTCGAGGGGCACCAGAGACATACAGGGAAGAGCGCTTTGGCACTGGAGCGAGGGCTGGAGAGGGCACTTTCTCTGGGAAAAACGTGCTGTCAGAGGCCTTTGTTCCTTTGGTGAGCCCTTCCCGGGGGTGGCAGACAGTCGCCATATCTGGGACTCCAGCAACCTGGCTCACACTGGCAGCCCCGTCCTGCTGACTCCCTGAGGCCCCGCCCCACCCCACAACAACTTTCAGGCCCACCCAAGCTGTTGCCACTTCCTTAACCATAGGATTGGCCTGACTTGGATCCTACTTCAGGTTTTTCTAAATTTTTTCAAACAAGCAGCATCTGGTCTCAGCTAGCCCCATACCGCTCATTAAGTAATACACAAAAACCACAGGGAGGCAGCCAAAATGAGGAGACAAAGAAACAGGTCCCAAATGAAAGAACAGAACAAAACCCCAAGAAAAGAACTAAGCGAAAGGGAGATAAGCAACCTAACAGACGCTGAGTTCAAAATACTGCTTATAAGGATGCTCAATGAACTCAGTGAGGGCCTCAAGATCTTTAAAAAGGACGAGTCAGAAATGATCGATGCACAGTTAGAAACGAAGGAGGCTTTAACTGAAATATAGAATAATTTACACAGCTTCAATAATAGAGTACGTAAATCCAAGGAGCAAACCATCGATTTGGAATATAAGGAAGCAAAAAACGCCCAATCAGAACAGCAAAAAGAAAAAAGAATCCAAAAAAATGAGGATAGTGTAAGGAACCTCTGGGACAACCTCAAGCGTGCCAACATTTGCATCTTGGGGGTGCCGGAAGGAGAAGAGAGAGAACAAGAAATCGAAAACCTGTTTGAAATAATAATGGCAGAAAATTTTCCTAACTTGATGAAGGAAACAGACATACAAGTCCAGGAAGCATAGAGAGCCCCAAACAAGATGAACCCCAAGAGGCCCACACCAAGACACATCATCCTCAAAATGCAAAAGGTTCAAGACAAAGAGAGTATCTTAAAAGCAGCAAGAGAAAGGCAGCTAGTTACTTACAAGGGAGTTCCCATAAGGCTGTCAGCTGATTTCTCAAAAGAAACTTTAAGGCCAGAAGGGAGTGGCAAGAAATATTCAGAGTGATGGAAAGCAAGCACCTACAACCAAGATTACTCTATCCTGCAAAGCTGTAATTTAGAATCGATGGCCATATAAAGACCTTCTCAGCCAAGAAAAAGTTAAAGGAGTTCATCACCACCAAACCGTTAATATATGAAATGATGAAGGGTCTTTTTGAAGAAAAAGATAAAATGTATGAACAAGCAAAATGGCAATGAATACATATCTATCAACAATGGAATCTACAAAAAAAATGAACAGATAGAACACAAACATTCTCATAGATACAGAGAACATTTTGTTGGTTGCCAGATAAGAAAGGGTTTGGGGGAATGGGTGAAAAACGTGAAGGGATTAAGAAGTAGAAACTGGTTGCTAAACTGACAAACCTGAAAGGGAAAGGGGCTGGGGGTGTGGGAGGAAATAAACCAAAGAACTTATAGGCATAACCAATGGACACAGACAATAGTGTGGGAAAAGGCAGGAGAGAGGCGGGAGTGGGGAGGAGGGAGTCAATGGGGGAAAATTGCGGAACATCTGTAATACATTCTACATTCAACAATAAAGATTTAAATTAAAAAAATAAATAAAAATAAAAATAAAAAGCAGAGTAGGCGAAGCTGAGGACCGGATCAGTGAATTAGAAGACAGGCTAGAAAAAAATCAACCAATCAGAATACCAAAAGGAAAAAATGATTAAAAAACAGGAAGACAGCTTAAGGGAACTGTCGGAAAACTGGAAACGGAATAATATTCGCATCATAGGAGTCCCTGAAGAAGAAGAAAATTAGCAAGGGTGAGAGAATATATTCAAAGAAATAGCAACAGAAAACTTCCCTAATTTGGTGAAGGAAGAAGGCATTCAAGTTCAAGAAAGACAGAGAGCCACAAGTAAGAAGAACCCAAACAGGCCCAAACCAAGACACATAGTAATCAAACTGCCAAAATTAAAGACAAAGAGAGAATCCTAAAAGCATCAAGAGATAAACAACAGGTTACCTACAAAAGAAACCTCATAAGGCTTTCAGCTGACTTCTCACAAGAAACACTATAGGCCAGAAGGGAATAGCATGGTGTAATCAAGGTCATTAAAAACATGGATCTGAATCTAAGACTACTCTACCCAGCAAGGCTATCATTCAAAATAGAAGGTCAAATACAGAGCTTCAGAGACAAAAAAAAAAAGGCTAAGGGAATACATTAGCACCAAACCAGCACAGCAAGAAATATTAAAAGGACTGCTGCAATTACCAGGAGAAATGGGAAGAAAAGTAGAACCACACTAAACAAAAATGGCAATAAATAAGTACATATTAATCATCACCTTAAATGTAAATGGATTTAATGCTCCCATAAAAAGACACAGAGTAGCTGATGGGATAAGAAAGCATGACTCATTTATATGTTGTTGACAAGAGACGCACCTCACAATAAAAGACTCACATAGATTGAAAGTGAAGGGATGGAAAAAAATCTTCCAAGCAAGCGGAAAAGAAAAAAAAGCTGGGGTAGCAATACTCATATCTGATAAAATAGATTTCAAAATGAAGGCCATAATTAGAGACAAAGAAGGCCACTACATAATATTGAAAGCATCTATCCAACAGGAAGATATAAACTTGATAAACATATATGCACCCAATATAGGAGCACCAAAATATATTAAAAATCTTCTGGAGGACTTCAAAGGAGAAATCAATAGCAATACCAGGAGAGTTCAACACCCCGCTGACATCACTGGATAGATCCTCTAGACAAAAATTTAGCAAGGAAACAGAGACTCTAAATGAAGCACTAGACCAAATGGATTTAATAGATATCTACAGAGAAATACACCCCAAAACTACAGAATTGACATTCTTCTCAACTGCACATGGGACATTCTCAAAGACAGACCACATGATAGGGCACAAACTAAGTCTCTACAAGTTCAAGAAGATTGGAATCATACCAAACATCTTCTCAGATCACAATGGCATGAAACTAGAAATCAATTGCAAGAAGAATATACAAACACATTTGAACACATGGAAGATAAATAGCATGTTATTAAACAATGAATGGGTCACCGGGGAGATCAAGGAAAAAATAAAAAACTTCCTGGAAACCAATAAAATGAAGACACAACAACACAAAATCTATGGGAGGCAGCGAAAGCAGTGCTGAGAGGGAAATTCATAGCACTACAGGCCTATCTCAAAAAAGAAGAAAAATCTCTAAAAGACTATCTAACCGCACAACTTAAAGAACTAGAGAGCAAACAAAAAGAAAACCCCAGAGCAAGTAGAAGAAAGGAAATCGTAAAGATCAGAGCCGAAATAAATGACATAGAGACCAAAAAAAACAATTCAAAGGATCAAGAAAACAAAGTGCTGGTATTTCGAAATGATAAATAAGATTGATGGACCCTTAGCTAGACTCACCAAGAAACAAAGAGAACCCAAATACACAAAATCAGAAATGAAAGAGGAGAGATAACAACTGACACCACAGAAACACAAAAGATCGTTAACAACTACTATGAACAACTATATGGCAAAAAATTCGACAATCTAAGCGAAATGGACAAATTTCTAGAAATACATAGTCTCCCAAAATTGGATCAGGAAGAGATAGAAAACTTGAACAGACCAATAACAACAGAAGAAATTGAAGATGTAATCAAGACTCTCCCATCAAACAGAAGGCCAGGCCCGGATGGCTTCACGGGGGAGTTTTACCGAACATTCAAAAAAAACTAATACCCATTCTCCTCAAACTACTTCAAAAAATTCAAGAAGAAAGACTTCCAAACTCATTTTATGAAGCCGGCATAATTTTAATTCCAAAATCAGAAAAAGACACCACAAAGAAAGAAAACCACAGGCCAATATCCCTGATGAACATAGATGCCAAAATCCTGAACACAATACTAGCAAATCAGCTCCAGCAATACACCAAAACTATTATCCACTGTGACCAAGTGGGATTCATCCCAGGGATGCAAGGCTGGTACAATATTTGCAAATCAATAAATGTGATACACCACATAAACAAAATGAAGAATAAAAACCACATGATCATATCAATACAGGACGAAAAAACCTTCGACAAAATCCAGCATCCATTTCTAATAAAACGTTCAGCAATGTGTGAATAGCGGATCATGTCTAGACATAATGAAGTCCATATATAAAAGACCTATAGCCAACATCATACTCAATGGGCAAAAACTAAAAGCATTTCCCTTAAGAACAGGAACGAGGCAAGGATGCCCACATTCGCCACTCCTATTTAACATACTACTGGAAGTCTTAGCCACAGCAATCAGACAGGAAGAAAAAATTAAAAGGATCCAAATTGAAAAGGAGGAAGTGAAATTGTCACTATTTGCAGATGACATGATACTATACATAGAAAACTCCAAAGACTCCATCAAAAGTTTACTAGACTTAATAAATGAATTTGGCAAAGTAGCAGGATACAAAATTAACATCAAGAAATTGATGGCATTCTTATACACCAAGGATGAACTCACAGAAAGAGAAACTAAGAAAACAATCCCATTTACCACTGCGGCAAAAAAATTAAGATACCTAGGAATAAACTTAACCAAAGAAATTAAGGACCTATTTGCAGAAAACTACAGGTCAGTGAAAAAAGAAATAGAGGAAGATATAAGAAAGTGGAAGCACATACCCTATTCATGGATTGGGAGAATTAACATCATTAAAATGTCCATATTACCCAAAGCAATCTATAGATTCAATGCATTCCCCATCAAAATACCAACAGCATACTTCACATAATTAGAACAATTTCTTCAAAAGTTCATATGGAACCAAAAAAGGCCTCAAATAGCCACGGCAATCTTGAAAAGAAAGAACAAAGTTGGAGGGATCATAATACCAGATTTCAGGTTATAGTACAAATCCACTGTAATCAAAACAGCCTGGTACTGGCACAAGAATAAGCATATAGACCAGTGGAACAGAACAGAAAACCCAGAAATGGACCCAAGGCAATATGCTCAATTAATATTTGACAAAGGTGGCAAGAGCATACAGTGGAGTAAGGACAGCCTGTTTAATAAATGGTGCTGGGAAAATTGGACAGCTACTTGCAGAAAAATGAAACTAGACCATCACTTACACCCTACACGAGAATAAACTCAAAATGGATAAAAGACTTGAATGTAACTCATGAATCCATAAAAATCCTAGAAGAGACTGTAGGCAACAAAATTTCAGACATCGTACGCAGCAGAATTTTTACTGACACATCACCTAAGGCAATAGAAACAAAGGAGAAAATGAATACATGGGACTACATCAAACTAAAAAGCTTCTGCACAGTGAAAGATACAATCATCAAAACGGAAAGGCCACCCACTGTGTGGGAGAGCATAATTGCCAATGATATATCAGATAAGGGGTTAATTTCCAATACATATAGAGTGCTCATACAACTCCACAAAAGGAAGAAAAAGACCCCAATTAAAAAAATGGCCAGAGGAACTAAATAGACACCTCTCCAAACAGGACATACAAATGGCTAAGAAACATATGAAGAAATGCTCATCATCACTAATCATCAGAGAGATGCAAATTAAAACAACAATGAGGTATCACCTCACACCTGTGACAATGGCCACCATCAACAAATCATCAAACAACAAGTGTTGGCGAGGGTGTGGAGAAAAGGGGACTCTAGTACCTTGTTGGTGGGAATGCAGACTGGTGCAGCCACTATGGAAAACAATATAGTGTTACCTCAAAAAATTAAAAATTGAACTTCCATTTGACCCAGTGATCCCACTTCTAGGACTATACCCTAAGAAGCCTAAAACACCAATCAGAAAGAATATATGTACCCCCATATTCATAGCAGCACTATTTACAATAGCTAAGATCTGGAAACAGCCCAAGTGTCCATCAGTAGACGAATGGATAAAAAAGCTGTGGTACATATACACAGTGGAGTACTACGCAGCTGTAAGAAAGAAAGACCTCTTATCCTTTGAGACTACATGGAGGGACCTTGAAAGTATCATCCTAAGTGAAACAAGCCAAACAGTGAAAGACAAGTTTCATATGATCTCACTTATATATGGAATATAATGAACATAACAGTCTGAGGAATGGGGTAGTCCCAGAGACACGGAAGTGGGGTACAGAGTGACAATCCCCTAAAGAGGGCTGTGGTGGGGGAGAGATAAACCACAGAACTTATATGCATGTATGCATGAACAGCGGACATGGACAACAAACTGTGGAAAGGGAAGGGAGGGGGGAATCAGTGGGGGGGAAAGGAGAAACATCTGTAACAAATATTAACTAATAAAAAAAAATAGAAAAACATCCTAAAATTTAAAAAAAAAGAAGCCTCACAGATTCAGAAAGTAAGTGAAGGGTCCTCTGAGAGCCATCCTCCATTTGTCCTCACTGAGTTGGGATGACTCATGATCAGGTCAATGTACTTTTAGGGCCTGGGGGAATCATAGGCAGATTGCTCCAAGGACTACTACTGAGGTCTTCAGGATCGTTTCCTCCTTCCCTTAGGTAGCAGCATTTGATACCAACTCCTCATTAATTGCACAAATAAGGGCTGCTTCTCATTTTTTCTCTCTTAAGATCCATGTCAGACCTTCAATATTGCAGTGGATATCAATGACATTCTCATGGACCATTGAGGCATATAGAACTATGTGCCCCCATGTCAAGGGCACTAGACTACATTTTTTTTTTTTTTGGTGGTAAGCACCCCCAGCGGGAACTGAATCCAGGACTCTCTAGTCACAGGATGACACTCAACTGCTGAGCTAAACTGGCCAGAGAATGACTACATTTTTTGATTTCTGATGTAATTTTAAAATTTTCAGTCTTATATTCTCAGTTATTTCCCACTGCTGTCGCTGTGCCTATCTCTAGCGCCTTTTCTTCTTAAACTCCTCCTCCTTGCTTATTGTGTTAATTTTAATTTACCATGGATTGAGAAATCAGATGAACAAAAATGTTACAATATTTTGCAAAATATTTGCAAATTCAGAAGCTAGAATTTACTGCTCTGTGAAGAAATAGTCCCTGAGTGAAAACTGGGGAACCAGTCTATGAATAAATTACGAGAGCTCTTTAACAATTGTCCAGGTATTTGTAGACACTTGTTATTTTCTTTCTTATGTTTACCTGTCTCATGTAATCTAGATGGTTGAGTTACCAACAGTTTAATTTTATAAATACTGATATATTTCTTGACTCTTTTTCTTTGTATTATCTCTTTACTAGATTACATTCTCTTCTTTTCATTTTTCAACATCCATTTGTCTGTGAGTCCTCACTGAGCTATTTTAGGCCATTTCCAAGAAGTCAAAAACCACCACCTCCTCTTAAATTAGTAAATGAATATGCAGGGGAAAAATACTATTAAATTTAATACTGACCCAGTAGCTTTCTATAACAGAAAGATAAAATTATGTAGAGATTACTTTTTCTGTAGATACATCTCTATTAATTGCTGTGTGAGTTCAAAATTAACAATGGGTGGTATTGAATTCTGCAATCTGTTGGAAGAAAACATTTTCGTGTGGAAAAGGAAGCTTGTAACAACAAAAACTAACATAGAATTGAGGTAAGATCTGAATTCAAACACACAGATCCTGCTTTTACCACAAATAATGCAATATGGGGGTGAAATCCACCTACTTCTCTACTACTAAGTGACAGTAGGTTGAAATGATTATGGCTACATATCCCAGATATGAAGATCTACTCTGGAAACTTTATCTCCAAAAATTGCAGGTTTGGCTCCATTTACACCTGACTAAACAACACTTCTACGATTGATTCAGGGGAAATAAAACTGGTTGCATGACAAAATTAAGTAGATATTTCGGTGCATTGGCTGCTTAATAAACCACCCAAAAATTTAGTACCTTAAAAGAGCAACTTATATTTTACTCACAAATCTGCAAGCTGATCAAAGCTCAGCTGGGACAGCTCCTCACTGCTCCACTTCATGTTAGCTGAGATGACTCAAAGGCCAGCTGTACTTGCCATTAGCAAGGACTGCTTGAAGGCTAGGCTCTAGAACCATCCAAGGCTCACCCACATACACATCTGGAGGTTGATGTTAAGGTACAGGTTGGGACAGCTGTTGTTCTTCAGGCGTCTCTCTGTTTCTATGGGATCTCTCCATGTGGTCTCTCTAGCATGTTGGCCTCTGGGTAGACAGACTTCTTTCATGATAGCTCCGAAATTCCAAGACAGTTGTCCCAAGAAAACAAGAGCCTGACAGTAGGTGTATCACCTTTTTTGACCTAGCATCAGCAGTCATTCAGTGTCACTTCCTCTGTATTTTATTTGTTAGATGTGACTCACAATAGGTCAACTCATATTCAGGGGGAGGGAATAGACTTAACCTTGGTGACGGTAGTGTTCAAGAATTTGTGGGAATGTTTTTTTTATTTTTAATTTATTAATTTGTTTTTGTTACAGATGTTTCTCATTTTTCCCTCATTGACAGCCTCCTCCCTTTCCCCCCACCGCCCCATCCCCAGCTTTGTTGTCTATGTTCATTGGTCATGCATACATGCCTGTAAGTTCTGTGGTTTATCTCTTCCCCCACAAACCTCCCTCCTCTGAGGCTTGTCAGCCTGTACCCCACCACTATGTGTCTGGGTTAATTTTGTTCATCAGTTTGTTTAGTTCATTATATTCCACAATAAATGAGATCATGTGATAATTGTCTTTCTCTGCTTGGCTTGTTTCGCTTAGCATAATATGCTCCAGGTCCTTCCATGCAATCTCAAAGGATAAGAGATCTTTCTTTCTTACAACTGCATAGTATTCCATTGTGTACATGTACCATAGCTTTTTTATCCACTCATCTACTGATGGACACTTGGGTTGTTTTCAGATCTTAGCTATTGTAAATAGTGCTGCTATGAACATAGGGGTACATATATTCTTTCTGATTGGTGTGTCAGGTTTCTCAGGGTATAGTCCTAGAAGTGGGATCACTGGGTCAAATGGAAGTTCAATTTTTACCTTTTTGAGGTAACACCATAGTGTTTTCCATAGTGGCTGCACCAGTCTGCATACCTACCAGTAGTGTACTAGAGTCCCCTTTTCTCCACACCCTTGCCAACACTTGTTGTTTGATAATTTGTTGATGGCAACTATTCTGACAGGTGTGAGGTGATACCTCATAGTTGTTTTAATTTGCATCTTTCTGATGATTAGTGATGTTGAGCATTTCTTCAAATGTCTCTTGGCTATTTGTATGTCCTGTTTGGAGAGGTGTCTATTTAGCTCCTCTGCCCATTTTTTAATTGGGGTCTTTGTCTTCCTTTTGTTGAGTTGTATGAGCACTCTATATATTTTGGAAATTAACCCGTTATCTGATGCATCATTGGCAATTATGGTCTCCCATATAGTGGGCTCCCTTTCTGTTTTGATGGTTGTTTCTTTTGCTGTGCAGAAGCTTTTTAGTTTGATGTAGTCCCATGTGTTCATTTTCTCCTTTGTTTCTGTTGCCTTAGGTGCTGTATCAGTGAAAATTCTGGTGTGTATGATGTCTGAGATTTTGATACCTACATTTTCTTCTAGAAATTTTATGGATTCACAAGTTACATTTAAGTCTTTTATCCATTTTGAGTTTATTCTCATATATGGTGTAAGTTGGTGTTCTAGCTTCATTTTTTTGCAGGTAGCTCTCCAATTTTTCCAACACCATTTATTGAAGAGACTGTCTTGACTCCACTGTATGCTCTTGCCTCCTTTGTCAAATATTAATTGAGCATATTGTCTTGAGTCAATTTCTGGGTTCTTTATTCTGTTCCATTGATCAGTCTGCCTGTTTTTGTGCCAGTACCAGGCTATTTTTATTACGGTGGCTTTGGAGTATAACCTGAAATCTGGTAATGTGATTTCTCCTACTTTGTTCTTCTTTAAAACACAATAGTCAGTGACTCTGTCTGCCTGAAGAAAGAACAACAAATATTGGTAGATCAAACTTTTTTAACCCTTGGGGGTGAGGGGAGAGTTGTGAGAGAGAAACATCTATTGATTGTCTCCTGCACACACCCAATGGGGCAAGAGATCGCAACCACAACCTGGGTATGTGTCCTAACCTGAAATCAAACCCACCACTCTTTGGTGTAAGAGACAACATACTAACCAACTGAGCTACACCAGCCAGAGCTGTATCACACTTTTTAATATGGCCACTCCAGACCTAATTCCATTGCTTTGTAGTCTTCTAACAATTCTTCCTTGTATTTCCCCAAATGCATCAAGTTTCATGAGTATGCTGACCACATGTTTATTTTTTGGATGAAGCTGAAACAGAGATAGAAAAGAAAGAGAAAAGGTGGCTGGGTAGTTAGTGACTACACTTTCCCAAAGACCCAGCAGTGAGGAAGCTCTGCTGAGAGCAAGGTAACCTCAAAGCACATTTGGGTTCTATTAGAGTAAGATCCGCAGAGCAATGACCTGGATGGAAGCTTCAGTAGTAATAACTTCAGAAAACCCTGCCTGAGTGAGGAAATAGGAGATCTTAGGTCTACAAGTGCCCTAGAGTCACCAAGTGGTCTCCTCATAGTCATTTACATTCATGACAGGAGTTCTTAAAAATAAAAGCAATCATAATATATACTTTAGAGTTGTAAGTTACTTTGTGCTTTGTAAAGTGTATCCAGGTAAATTTTCTCATTCTCTCCTCTGTTATGGTAGCACTTTGATTACTTCTCCTCTACCAATTGGCAATAGAGGCCACTATCAAGTTCATCTTTAAGGAGGAAATTGAATCAATCTTCAAAAAGATGGCTTCTTATGTAGGGGGAGGTTCAGATAGCTGCTTGCAATGGTGGTTTCCACTGATCAGGGTTAATTACCAGTGTTTTCAGGATTTCTCTCTGGTACTCAAGCTAGAAGTAACTGCTTTTTTTCTTTTGGTCTTCACTCTCACAGTGCAATGATCACACCTTTACTTCATATTTGTTCTCTTCTGAATACCATTTTCATTAGCTCTTTTCACATTCCTTACTCTTTTCCCAATGCTCACTACACAATTGCAAACTTCTGAACATTAAGAACCATTTTGCTCCATTTTTATTTTGTAAAGCAGCTACATGGTACCTTTCACATATATGTTTGTCGAGGAATGAATGTATAAGTCAGTAAATGAATGGTCATGAAAATAAACAATATAGAAACTTCAACATAAAAAATGTGAAGACTGAACATCACACTTATAATAATGAGAGATGTATCTTCTAACTACAAAAGACTAAGAAGAAAATAAAATAAAAGCACATAATCTTGTTTACATATGGTATGAGGAAATATTTCAATATCACCATCTATCTATCTTGATAAGTATGTGCATGGTGTAGCTTAGCTTACATCAATATTTGCATCATTATCATCAACAGAGAATAGGCTTTTAATATTTTATAAAAATTTTATGACCATCTCATTTGAAAATTGCATAGATATTATGAAAGACTCATTGTTTTAATAAGCTAGATTTATGGAAGACATTTCTAGCATCAAATGAAGAGGAGCCTCATCAGACTTTTGTAGTAAATGATTTTTCATAGTGCCAAGTCAATTATGTGGTTCTGAGACACTGAACCCAGAAACTCATTTTGGAGGCAAGAATGCCTGATTTGTAAGATGTGAAGTGAGTGGATGTCTTTACCTTGAATTATTATCAAAATCAAAAATAGACAACCTATTAACTTTTAGACAAAAGATGACTCAAAGGCTAATAAAATGAGACTAATTCTTCACCTCATGGGCAAGGAGCTAATTGTCCATGTAAGAAAGCAAAGAATTGGTTCTATGACAGGGATAGTGCTGCTCACTCTATAAGCAAAATATGAAATTATTTGACATTTTTGTTGTTAATCCTCACTCGAGGATATTTCTCCATTTATTTTAGATGGAGTGTAAGGGAGGGAGGGAGGGATTAAGACAGGGAGGTAGAGAGAGAGAAGCATCGATGTGAGGGAGACATATTGATTGGTCGCCATCCTCATGACCCAGACCAGGGCTGGGTATCAAATCTGCAACTCAGGTATGTGTCCTTGATTGGGATTTGAACGTGTGACCCTTTGGTCCATGGGCCACCACTCCAAGAGCTGAGCCAAATCTACCAGGGCAGGAATGGTTTGACTTTATCCAAGTAATGGAGCATTGACTGCAGGCTGGTATAGCCTGGAGCAGGGAGAAAGAATGTGGGTTTTTACTCACCTGGATCAACATGATGGCCATTCTAGCTCAGTGCAGGTAGGGCCACATTCCTCCTAGCTCCCTCTTCTGGAACCAGCCTGCTTGCTATCTGATTTTCAGTGTACAGAAATAGTTTTATTCAGAAGATGGCAGCAGGCAGGACGGGAGAGAGGGTAAGTGTATGAGAGAGTGAGCGAGTGTCTGAGAGAGTGTGAGTGGACTTGAAGGTGGACAACCAAACCCGAACAGTGCAGAGACATGGAGCAGAAGGTTCCTGTGCTGCGGACAGGAGCAGCTGGCTACCACAGTAAGCTGCTCTTAAGAGCACTTCTCCCTGTGCCGCAGGGAGGTCCCACAATTTTGGAAGATCCCGTGTCTTCCCTGGGAGGAGGCAGTGGGAGCGACAAGGGCCCAGATACCTGAGCCCACCAGCGCACCTGGCCCCATCGAACCAGTGGACACTCTTTGTCAATACAGACCAGTGCACAGTAGTGGAGTTCTCAAGGTGCTGGTCACAGAAGTCGCAGATAGCCCAGAGCTTAGCAAGATCCCCCATAGTAGCAGCCCGATCACAGTCTAGATATACCTCCAGCAACAGGCTGGGGAGCAAAAACCCATCCACAGGCAACAGAAGCACAGATCAGCAGATGAGACCAATCCCCAAAATCTACAGAAAAAGATGAGCAGGAGTTGAGCCCCACAGGGCAGCAGCACTCCCCAGCCACCAGCAGCTGGACCTGGGGATCTGCAGAGGCCTGTGTGGTCTAGTAGCTCACAAGTGCAGTGGGAAGCCCGAGCCTGAGAGAGACTGGTGCAATCCAGCTGCCCGCCTGCAGGAACTGCAGGGTGCAGGGGCACCAGAGAGGCCTGTTCCACCCAGCAGGGACTGTGGGATCCAGTTACCCGCAGGACCTGTGGGGTGCTGAGGCACAGGAAAGGCCTATGATACCAAACAGGGACTGTGCGATCCAGCTACCCATGGTACCTGTGGGGTGCTAAAGCACCATAAAGGGTCCTGTGACCCAGCAGGGACTGTGCCATCCAATTACCCGCAGGACCTGTGGGATGCTGAAGCACCAGTGGGGCCTATGCAACCCAGCAGGGACTGTGCTATCTAGTTACCCAAGGGACCTGTGGGGTGCTGAAGCACCAGAGAGGCCTGTGCCACCCAGCAGGGAGTGCCCAATCTAGTTACCCATAAAGCCTGTGGGGTGCTTGAAGCACCAGAAAGGCCTGCACAACCCAGCAGGGACTGTGCCATCCAGGTACCTGTGAGACATGCAGATTCCTGAAGCACCAGAGAGGTCCATGTGACCCAGCAGCCCATAACATAGGCATAGAGCCCGGACCCCGGAGGGACTGTGCCATCCAGTTACCCACGGGACCTGCAGGGTGCAGGGGCACCAGAAAGGCCTGTGCAACCCAGCTGCATACAAGATAGGCTTAGATGGTGTGAAAAAGGAGGCGGAGTGAATAGAAGTCATGCAGACAATCTCCCAGGACCAAACAAAAATTACAACTAAAATAAAGACAAATCCTGGGAAAAAAGAAACAGAAAAGCAGCATGACAGGACCATATAACCAGGGACTCTGGTAAGATCTGCGGAGGCGTGAGAGGGTGGCAGGCTGGGAGCCTAGGAACAGCAGCAGTCTTAGCTGTGAGCATCACTCTTGAGGAATAAAGACCAAGCCGCTCCACAACCCAGAGAGCCAGGACAGAGCACTAAAATAACCACAGCCACTCACCAGGGGGCTATGGCAGAGGGAGGGCAGACTAGGCTGAACTCTGTGGGAACACCCAGGATTTGGAGGGCACTCAGAGTTTTTGCTGAGTTGCGGCCCCAAAGGATGGTGGCCAATGTACTCCTTCCCCTAGCTGTGAATAAAAGCAACAGCCCTCCACCTCGGAGATTGAGCCTTTCCCAAGAGAGGCAAAGAAGTAAAAATTGAGGCTCATTAACAACCAGCATCTATCACATCGTCTAGAAATCCTCTTAGGCAGAACACCAGGGCTACATTCCAAGGCACTGAGTAACTGAGAATACCAGCCACCAGGAAAAAGCTAGAGGATAACTAAACCTTTTCTGGGCTTACAAATCTATCCAACAAAGTAAGACTTGACAGTGGTGTTTAACATGGGCTCACCTGGGCTCATCTGAACACAGTATGGGAGCCACAAACAGCAAAGCACCAACACCCACAAGGAAAATTTGGCAGGTTCCAAAACCCACTGAGATGGTCAAAATAGTGAAACAAAGAAACAAATCCCAAATGAAAGAACAAGAGAACTATTTTGAAGATGAGATCAATGAAATGCACCTAAACAAATTATCAGAGGTAGAGTTCAGAATCATGATCTTGAGGAAGCACAACAGCATTACTAAAGACATCAGCACCATGAGCAAAGATATAGAAACATTGAAAACTAACCAGGTGAAAATGAAGAATGATAGAGCAGAAATTAAAAACAAATTGGAAGAACTAAATAGCAAAGTGGAGGAAGCTGAGGAACAAATCAGCGAATTAAAAACAGTTAGAAAAAAAATCAACCAATCAGAAAACCAAAAAAAAAGATTAAAAAACAGAAAGATAGCTTAAGAAAACTTTGGGAAACTGGAAACGTAATAACATTTGCATCATAGGAGTCCCCAAAGAGGAAGAAAATGGGCAAGGGTTAGAGAATATATTGAAGAAATAATTACAGAAATCTTTCCTAACTTGGTGAAGGAAGAAGGCATTCAAGTTTAAGAAGCACAGAGGGCCCCAAGTAAAAAAAAAACAAACAAACAAAACAAACAAACAAAAAAAACAAATAAGCCCACACCAACATGTATAGTAATTAAAATGCCAAAAATTAAAGACAAGGAGAGAATCCTAAAGGAAGCAAGAGATAAGCGACAAGTTACCTACAAAGGAAACCCCATAAGGCTCTCAGCTGACTACTCAACAAAAACACTATAGGCCAGAAGGAAATGGCATGAAGTAATCAAGGTCATGAAAAACAAGGATCTGAACCCAAGACTACTCTATCCAGCAAGGCTATCATTCAAAATAGAAGGTCAAATATAGAGCTTCCCAGACAAAAAAAAAAAAAAAAAGGCTAAGGGAATATATTAACACCAGGCCAGCACTGCAAGGAATATTAAAAGGACTGCTGTAAGTAGCATGAGAAATAGGACAAAAAATAGAACCACACTAAACAAAAATGGCAATAAATAAATACGTATCAATAATCACCTTAGGGGGAATCAGTGGGGGGAAAAGGAGAAACATCTATAACAAAAATTAATTAATAAAAAAAAGAAAATGAGAAAAAAAATAATTACTTTAAATGTAAATGGATTGAATGCTCCAATAAAAAGACACAAAGTAGATGATTGGATAAGAAAGCATGACTCATCTATATTTGTTTACAAGAGACCCAGCTCACAACAAAAGACTCACATTGGTCGAAAGTGAGAGATGGAAAACTATCTTCCAAGCAAACGAAAAGCAAAAAAAAGCTGGAGTAGCAATGCACATATCTGATAAAATACATTGCAATATGAAGATCATAACTACAGACACAGAAGGCCACAACAAAATATTAAAAGGGTCTATCCAACAGGAAGACATAATCTTGATAAACATACATGCATCCAAAATAGGAGCACCAAAACATATTAAAATCTTCTGGAAGACTTCAAAGGAGAAATTGACACCAATACAATCATAGCAGGGGACGTCAACACCCTGCTGACATCACTGGATAGATCCTCTAGACAAAAAAATTAGCAAGGAAACAGAGACTCTAAATGAAGCACAAGACCAAATGGATTTAATAGATATCTATAGAGAATTACACCCCGAGACTACAGAATTCACATTCTTCTCAGGTGCACATGGGACATTCTCAAAGATAGAACACATGATAGGATACAAACTAAGTCTCTACAAGTTAAAGAAGACTGAAATCATATCAAGCATCTTCTCAGATCACAATAGCATGCAACTAGAAACCAACTGCAACAAGAACATGCAAAGACATTTTAAAACATGGAGGCTAAATAGCATGTTATTGAACAATGAATGGGTTACCATGGAGATCAAGGAAGAAATTAAAAACTTCCTGGAAACCAATGAAAATGAACACACAACAACACAAAATCTATGGGATGCAGCAAAAGCAGTT
The DNA here is from genome assembly GCF_014108415.1 of Molossus molossus. Classification (NCBI taxonomy): domain Eukaryota; kingdom Metazoa; phylum Chordata; class Mammalia; order Chiroptera; family Molossidae; genus Molossus; species Molossus molossus. The sequence continues at coordinate 109,256,510 of NW_023425355.1, read as the reverse complement.
CTGAGAGGGAATGTCATAGCACTAAAGGCCTATCACAAGAAGCAAAAAATATTTCTAACAGAATGTCTAACCTCACAACTTAAAGAATTAGAAAGCAAACAAGGAGAAAACCCCAGAGCAAGTAGAAGGAAGGAAATAGTCAAGATTAGAGCAGAAATAAATGACATGGAGACCAAAAAAAAACAAAAAAACAATTCAAAGGATCAATGAAACAAAGAGCTGGTTCTTTGAAAAGATAACCAAGATTGATGGACCCTTTGCTAGACTCGCCAAGAAACAAAGAGAGAGAACCCAAATATACAAAATCAGTAATAAAAGAAAAGAAATAATAACTGACACTACAGAAATACAACAGACTGTAAACAAACATTATGAACAAATATACGGCAACAAATTCGACAATCTAAGCAAAATGGACCAATTTCTAGAAACACATACTCTCTCAAAACTGAACCGGAAAGAGATTGAAAACTTGAACAGATCAATAACAACAAAAGAAATTGAAGATGTAATCAAGACTCTCCCAGCAAACAAAAAACCAGGCCCAGAAGGCTTCACGGGGCAGTTTTAACAAACATTCAAAGAAGAACTAATATCCATTCTCCTCAAACCATTTCAAAAAATTCAAGAAGAAGGAAGACTTCCAAACTCATTTTATGAGGCCAGCATAATTCTAATTCCAAAACCAGAAAAACTACAAAAAAGAAAGAAAACTACAGACCAATATCCCTAATGAACCTAGACGCCAAAATCCTGAATAAAACACGAGCAAATCAGATCCAGCAATACAGCAAAAAAATTATTCACCATGACCAGGTGGGATTCATCCCAAGGACGCAGGGCTGGTATAATATACGCAAATCAATAAATGTGATACACCACATAAACAAAATGAAAGATAAAAATCATATGATCAACTCACTTATTTGTGGAATATAATGAACATAACACTGTGAGGAATGGGGTAGTCCCTGAGACATGGATGGGGTACAGACTGACAATCCCCAGAGGTGGGGTGGGTGGGGGAGAGGTAAACCACAGAACTTATATGCATGTGTGAATGAACAATGGACATGGACAACAAAGCTGGGGACAGGGTGGTGATGGTGGGGGAGGGGGTGTCAGTGGGGGGAAAAGGAGAAACATCTTTAACAAAAAAAATTAATTAATTACAAAAATCTAAATAAATAAATAAAAATCATATGATCATATCAATACACGCTAAAAAAGCATTCGACAAAATTCAGCAACCATTTCTGATAAAAACATTCAGCAATGTAGAATAGAGGGATCATATCTCAACATAATAAAGGCCATATTTGAAAGACCTACAGCCAACATCATACTCAATGGGCCAAAACTAACAACATTTCCCTTAAGAACGGGAACAAGGAAAGGATGCCCGCTTTCGCCACTCTTATTTAACATAGTACTGGAAGTCTTATCCACAGCAATCAGACAGGAGGAAAAAGTAAAAGGGATTCTAATTGGAAAGGAGGAAGTGAAACTGTCATTATTCGCAGATGACATGATACTATACATAGAAAACCCCAAAGAGTCGATCAAAAATTTACTAGATTAATAAATAACTTTGGCAAAGTAGCAGGATACAAAATTAACGTCAAGAAATCAATGGCATTCTTATACACCAATGATGAACTCCCAGAAAAAACAAATAAAAAACAATCACCTTTACCATCACAGCAAAAAAAATTAAGGTACCTAGGCATAACCTTAACCAAAGAAATAAAGGACCCATTCGAAGAAAACTACAGGACATTGAAAAAAGAAATAGAGGAAGATATAAAAAAGTGGAAGCACATACTCTGTTCATGGATTGGAAGAATTAACATCATTAAAATGTCCATACTACCCAAAGCAATCTATAGATTCAATGCAATCCCCATCAAAACACCAAAGACATATTTCACAGAACTAGAACAAATACTTTAAAAGTTCATATGGAACCAAAAAAGACCCTGAATAGCCACTGCAATCTTGAAAAAGAAGGACAAAGTAGTGGGATCACAATACCAGATATCAGATTATACTACAAAGCCACTGTAATCAAAACAGCCTGGTACTGGCACAAGAACAGGCATATAGACCAGTGGAACAGAACTGAAAACCCAGAAATGGACCCAAGGCAATATGCTCAATTAATATTTGACACAGGTGGCAAGAGCATACAGTGGAGTAAAGGCAGCCTCTTTAATAAATGGTGTTGGGAAAATTGGACAGCTACATGCAAAAAAATGAAACTAGACCATCAACTTACACCATACACAAAAATAAACTCAAAATGGATAAAAGACTTAAATGTGACCCGTGAATCCATAAAAATTCTAGAAGAAAATGTAGGCAACAAAATTTCGGACATCATACGGAGCAGAATTTTCACTGATACATTTACTAAGGCAACAAAAACAAAGGAAAAAAATGAACACATGGGACTACATCAAACTCAAAAGCTTCTGCACAGCAAAAGAAACAATCATCAAAATGGAAAGGCAACCCACTGTATGGGAGAACATCATTGCCAATGATGTATCAGATAAGGGGTTAATTTCCAATATTTATAGAGTGCTCATACAACTCAACAAAAGGAAGACAAAGAACCCAATTAAAAAATGGGCAGAGGAGCTGAATAGACACCTCTCCAAACAGGACATACAAATGGCCAAGAGACATATGAAGAAATGCTCAACATCACTAATCATCAGAGAGATGCAAATTAAAACAACAATGAGGTATCACCTCACACCTGTCAGAATGGCCGCCATCAACAAATCATCAAACAACAAGTGTTGGTGAGGGTGTAGCGAAAAGGGGACTCTAGTACACTGCTAGTGGGAATGCAGACTGGTGCAGCCACTATGGAAAACAATATGGTGTTACCTCAAAAAGTTAAAAATTGAACTTCCATTTGACCCAGTGATTCCACTTCTAGGAATATACCCTAAGAAGCCTGAAACACCAATCAGTAACAATATATGTACCCCCATGTTCATAGCTGCACTATTTACAATAGCTAAGATCTGAAAACAACCCAAGTGTCCATCAGTAGATGAATGGATAAAAAAGCAGTGGTACATATACACATTGGAGTACTATGCAGTAGTAAGAAAGAAAGATCTCTTATCCTTTGAGACGACATGGAGGGACCTGGAAAGTATCCTAAGTGAAATAAGCCAAGCAGAAAAAGACAAATACCACATGATCTCACTTATATACAGAATATAAAGAACATAACAGTCTGAGGAATATGGTAGACCCAGAATCATGGAAGTAGGGCACAGACTGAGATCCCTCAGAAGAGGGGTTGGGGGTGGGGTGGGAAGAGATAAACCACAGAACTTACCTGCATGTATGCATGACCAACCGACACGGACAACTAAGCCAGGGAGGGGGAAGGGGTGAGGTGGGTAGGGAGGTGCCAATGGGGTAAAAAAGGAGAAATATCTGTAACAAAAATAATAATAATAATAATAATAATATAAAATAAAGTAAAATTAACTTTATAGTAAAAAATAAAGAAAATTGGACAGCTACATGCAAAAAAAAATGAAAACAGACCATAAACTTACACAATACACAAGAATAAACTTAAAATGTATAAAAGACTTAAATGTGACTCATGAATCCATAAAAATCCTAGAAGAAAACATAGGCAACAAAATTTAAGACACTAAGGCAACAGAATCAAAGGACAAAATGAGCACAGGGGACTACATCAAACTCGAAATCTTCTGCACAGCGAAAGATACAATCATTAAAATGGAAAGGCAACCCACTGTATGGTAGAGCATCATTGCCAATGATACATCAGATAAGGGGTTAATTTCTAATATGTATAGAGTGCTCATACAACTCCTCAAAAGGAAGACAAATAACCCAATTAAAAAATGGGCAGAGGAACTAAATAGACACCTCTCCAAACAGGACATACAAATGGATAAGAGACATATGAAGAAATGCTCAACATCACTAATCATCAGAGAGATGCAAATTAAAACAACAATGAGGTGTCACCTCACAACTTTCAGAATAGTCGCCATCGACAAATCATCAAACAACAAGAGTTGGCAAGGGTGTGAAGAAAAGGGGACTCTAGTACACTGCTGGTGGGAATGCAGACTGGTGCAGCCACTATGGAAAACAATATGGTGTTACCTCAAAAAATTAAAAATTGAACTTCCATTTGACCCAGTGATCCCACTTCTAGGAATATACCTTAAGAATCTTGAAACACCAATCAGAAAGAATATATGTACCCCCATGTTTGTAGCAGCACTATTTACAATAGCTAAGATCTGGAAACAGCCCAAATATCCATCAGTAGATGAATGGATAAAAAAGCAGTGATACATATACACAATGGAGTACTATGCAGCTGTAAGAAAGAGAGATCTCTTTTCCTTTGAGACGACATGGAGGGACCTGGAAAGTATTATCCTAAGCGAAACAAGACAAGCATAAAAATACAAATACCACATGGTCTCACTTATTTGTGGAATATAATGAACATAACAGTCTGAGGAATGGGGTAGTCCCAGAGATGTGGAAGTGGGATACAGATTGATGATCCCCAGAAAAGGTTGTGGTGGGGGAGAGATAAACCACAGAACTTATATGCATGTATATATGAACAATGGACATGGACAACAAAGTTGGGGACAGAGTGGGGAGGTGGGGAGGGGGGAATCAGTAGGGGAAAAAGGAGAAACATCTGTAACAAAAATAAATCAAGTAATTAAAAAAAATTTAAAATACAAATAAATAGTCTCATTCAACTACCATGCAAATAGAAAGATCTTATTTGCTATAAGGGTCAAATGTTTTTTCTCAAAGGTAAGTACCTCTGGAAGAAACAGAGAGAGCAAAACAGATGTCATTTCTCTCCTTCTTTTTGAGATTGGCCCTGAATAAGTAAAAAGAAGAAACTCTTATCCTTTGAGACTACATGGAGGGACCTGGAAAGTATCATCCTAAGTGAAACAAGCCAAACAGAGAAAGACAAATTTCATATGATCTCACTGATTTGTGGAATATAATGAACATAACAGTTTGAGGAATGGGGTAGTCGCAGAGACGCGGAAGCGGGATACAGACTGACAATCCCCTAAGGAGTGGGGAGGTGGGGGAGGGATGAACCACAGAACTTATACGCATGTATGCATGAACAGTGGACATGGACAACAATCTGGGGAAGGGCCAGGGAAGGAAGGGGGAGGGGAGAATCAGTGGGGGAAAAAAGGAGAATCATCTGTAACAAAAATTAATCAATAAAAAATAAATTAAAAAAAATAAAAAAAAGAAGAAACTTGTATGGTCATCTTTGATTTGAATGTTTGTTCCACATATAATTTCTCTTGGCCTATGCCCCACAAAGGAATACAGCTCACACTCCAGACCTTCAAAATTCACTGGAATTCCAGAACTATTTCTTTTCTTTGCTGATGGTCTGAAGGTCCTCAGAAACCTCACCAGCATCCCATGAATTTCCTTCTCCTTGACACTGGATGCTACATGTCTTCTCATGGCTTACATGCTGATGCTTGTCAAGCCAGGCCTCACTTGCTCCTCCTGATCCCTAGGTTCTTGTTTTCTTAAATGTGTTTGTGCTGCAGTTTCTCCTAAAATGTGGGGAAAGGGCCCATCTCTACCCAATGTGTCTTTGTTCAAGGACACAAAGCAGAGCCCAGCATCCCTACCCCTAGGCTCCTCGAGAAGCCTTAGAGGTCAAGGTCCACCATCTTAGTCTCTCCATTTTTCCTTAGAAACCTAGATCAAGTCCTTCAGGTGGTTTCATCATGAGACAGTACAAGGGACACTGCTAAGTGGTGACAATCAATGAATGTCCTCTCCCCATGGTGTTCTTTGCCTCTGGCTATACCCTGGTTCTCTCTCATCACTGTGAATTCCTGATCCACTTGTTTCTGTCCAGGACATTAAGAAGTGCTGGCTAAACTCCAAATTTTCAGCCTCTTAGCCTGAGGGATGGCAGGGTAGGGGTGGGGGATGCAGATCTCAGAAGCCATTAGCACCAAGAGGTATTCTGTACCCACTCATAATAGACCATCCCAAATGGCCAGTTGACAGTAGCTGGGTAGATTTGCACCAGCATGCATAAGAGTAGGGGACCCAAGAAAGAAAATTTCAAGCCCTGAGAAAGCCATAAGGACATGTGGTTCGGGGGGGGCGAGGGCATCAAAAGCAGAGGTAAGAGAAGCCATGGGTAGCATGGGAAGATCAGCAAACACTTAGAGAAGAAGGATGGGAGCCTTCGAACAAATACCCCAAGCAATCACCAAGTGCAGGTATGACACACTATACAAGAAAGTCACAAATTCAGAACTTTGTCTGCAGAGCCTTTTTCCTAGTCCTAGGGTAGTGCTGTGGAAAGGAGTATGGTGCCTGTCTTTGTTCAAGTTCTCCAAGAAGCAGAGCTTGAAACAAGGAGTTGGTTGCAGGTAATTTATTTGGAAGGTGACCCCAGGAACAAGATGAGAGAGTGAGGCAAGTGAGACAGAGAAGGAAAAAAATGCTAAATAAAGGCTGTCTTGGTGAGCTGATTACTACTGCAGACCTTTTCCCACTGCTAACCACTGAGCCCCAGAATTGTCCTTCTGGAGAACAATAGGTGAAACCATTAATCCTTGAACATCAATCTTCTTCTGGTTGGTAGGTGTCCCTGGGTTGTACCTCCTCCCACTTTCTGGATGTCTTGTTAAAAGCTTTGGTGAAAGCACATAAAGAAACTAAGAGGTCCTGGACCTTAAAACCCATTTATGCTATTTGCTGCTGAGATCAAAAGGGCCAAGGGGATATATTACAAGATTCAAAAGCATCTACCACAGCTCCTTAGCACAGTATTAGCAGGCCAAGTGCACCTATCCCAGAAGTGGTTTGAACTGCTGAGCTCACAATGCCATCCATACCACAGCTCTGCTAAGGTCAAGTTTTGCCAACAGAGGGGTTTTCTACCTCTTCCACAAGGAGACTGTGATCAATTGGGCAATCTGGTCCTAACTTATTTATTATTTTATTTGCTTTTCTGCAAGGTTTTGGATAAATATGGTTTTCCTCTAGAATTAATAAAAAATTATTTCCTCTATTTTTTAGCCTGTCTATTCTATAAAATGTCTTGGCAACAGGCATAGAATAACATCTGTCTTACTCGTCACTGTATCTTCAGTGCTCAGGTCACTACCTGCTTGCCACTTACTGATTTTTAGTAAATATGTGTTGAATAAATGAATGGGAGATCAAATGAATGAGTGACAAATAATATTTCCATTTCATTCTGATACTCATCATGTCAAATACCTTCAACATCCTCATGACTTCTATCCACTTTATGAAATTTTTTTCTTTGATATTTCCTTCCCAATATTTGATCCAGTTTCTGCCACCTCACCCCAGAACCTGAGTTCACAATCAATTGGCACTTGGTAACTAAAAACTGGGATCTGGAAGGATTTTGGGAAAAGGAATGCAAAGACCCAAGGGATCATGGCACTGAAGACCCTGGGTGAGAGACTGGGGAAGGGGGCCTCTGATGTCTACCTGAGGATGACTCTAATGATAGTTGACTTGATGGCAATAGTAAAGGACTGTTTTGACCCATCATCTGGACTCTGTGCATATGTGTGATGGTCTATAACTGGGATGCTGTAATAAATCACACAACATAGAAAAATGATTCAAGTGAACATTTTCTCAATTCTTCCAAAGATGATACATAACTAGCTTCATTCTAGAAAGATTGGAAAGAAATTAATTTATTATATACAATGGAAGTCTTAGGGTTTAATTCTATCACAAATATCATAAGATGTCAATTGAGAAAAGTGGGTCTATATTAATATTTTCTTTCTGGTAATAGATATTACCTTCTCACCTTTCCAAATGTGACATGCAAATCTAAGTTTATGCAGAAATTTAGGTGACCTGGTTGAAATCACATAAGCCACACCACTTCTGTCACCTAGTGCCCTGTCATGATTATCCTCCGTGTCATGACTATTCCCCATGTCATAAAGAACTCCTTCAGCACTCAGACTTCAATCACTAGACAATAAATGCTTCATCATAACAATGAATCAAAGTGCCTCCAACTATTTTCCTGCTGTTGGACATCCTGGTTCCCTCCAATTCTCTACAAAGATTTTTTTCTTCCTAAATTAAAGCAACCCCAGCAGAAGTATGGAGTCTGGATTGGATGAGTGAGAGACTCAAAACCACTTAGCCAGCTGTGGAATGGCGCAGAATGAGATCCTGACTCCAGATGAAGGCAAAAAGAATAGAACCGAATAGGTTGAACTAGATTTGCAAGAAACAAGACATTTTGGTCCTTTGAGATATTTATGTGTCTGTTTTGCTCCACATCCTTAGCTTTCAAATTTTAGTTTTATGTCATGGTCACTTAACCAGTTCTAATTCTTTAAAAATCTTCCTTCTTGAAACAGCAGAGCACTCCAGTTTCTGAGCAATTGTTTCTTCTCTATCCTCCTCTTGAACAAATGTTGACTCTGCTATTAGTGGCTCTGTCCATTGCACAGCCTTGCATGAAGAAAGAGCTGAAGAAAAAAAAGAAGAGTGGAGGGCAGCTGCCTCCTTGGGGGTCCTCTGCCTTTAGGCAGCTGCTCTAAGGACAAGTGACGAACCACAACCAAGGTAAGTAGCAGGCTGCATACCTCTGCTGGAAGCCAAAGGCTACTGGAAAATAAAGCACTCCCATTTCTAGTAGAATTTTTCACATCATTAATTGAAGAATAATTTTTTTAATTATCTTAAAGTTTTATGATTTTTTTTCTAGAGAAAGACATCACTCTTACCAAGCAAGACTGACAGCTTTGGTTTTCCTTAAGAGTCAAGATTTTCAATTTTGGATACATTTGTTTGATTTTTTAATAATACCAGTGTTTTTTAATTAAAATTTAAAGATGCTAATTTCTGATACTTTGGAGTAAAGATACACACATACACATAAACACACACACTTTTCTATTTCAAAGTAAATATAGTTACAAGAGCTCTACATATGATATTCACCATATCCCTGCATTGGCTATCTATTCAAGATTCTAAAATGTCTTAACACCCTACTGAACAAATAACACAAGCCTCATAGTGAATTCATAAATTTGCTTTGCTCTTTTTCAAATGCATGCTTCAGTCAAAATAGATTGCTTTTTATGAGCATTCTAAAATTTGGTTGCTATGAGATTCTCACTTAGCTCTTCAGCCTTGAGACCCTCCCTCAAAGTAACACCATATTGGTGGGAAAGAAAAACAATTCTTCCAGATGCCCAGTTGCTTATTTTTCTGTTAATTGTATTGCCTTCCTTCTAGGATAATTTGATAAAAATTGATTATCCCAACTTTCAGGTGTCAGAGACAACAGGGGATGATTCCCTCAATGGGTGGGATGAGTTCTATAGAAATGTTCACCTCTAAGAGTCTATAGTTTTGTGTGTTGTTTTTTTTTTCAATCCTCACCTGAGGATATTTTTCTATTTTTCTTCGGATAAACTCAGAAAGAGAGGAAGAGAGAGAGAAATATTGATGTGAGAGAGACACATTGACTGACTGTCTCCTTCACAACCTCAACCAGGGCCAGGGATGAGCCAGAACTGAGGTAGTGTCCTTGACTGGAATCAAAACGACGACTCTGGTCCATGGGCCGATGCTCTAATCTCTGAGAAAAACCAGCCAAGGCAAGAATCTATAGTTTTTAAAATCTATGTTCACTGTATGGGACAGCATAATTGCCAAGGATATATCAGATAAGGGATTAATTTCCAATATATATACAGTGCTCATACAACTCCACAAAAGGAAGACAAAAAAACCAATTAAAAAATGGACAGAAGAACTAAATAGACACCTCTCCAAACAGGACATACAAATGGATAAGAAACATATGAAGAAATGCTCAACATCTCTAATCATCAGAGAGATGCAAATTAAAACAACAATGAGGTATCACCTCACACCTGTCAGAATGGCCGCCATCAACAAATCATCAAACAACAAGTATTGGCGAGGGTGTGCAGAAAAGGGGACTCTAGTACACTGCTGGTGGGAATGCAGACTGGTGCAGCCACTGTGGAAAACACTATGGTGTTACCTCAAAAAAGTAAAAATTGAACTTCCATTTGATCCAGTGATCCCACTTCTAGGAATATACCCTAAGAAGCCTGAAACACCAATCACAAAGAATATATGTACCCCCATGTATGTAGCCGCACTATTTATAATTGCTAAGATCTGGAAACAGCCCAAATGTCCATCAGTAGACGAATGGATAAAAAAGCAGTTGTATATATACAAAATGGAGTACTATGCAGCTGGAAGAAAGAAAGATCAATTTTCCTTTGAGACGACATGGAGGGACCTGGAAACAAGCCAAAGAGAAGACAAGTAGCATATGATCTCACTTATTGTGGAATATAATGAACATAACAGTCTGAGGAATGGAGTAGTCCCAGAAAAGTGGAAGTGGGGTACCAACTGACTATCCCCAGAAGAGGTGGTGGGGGGGAGAGATAAACCACAGAACTTATATGCATGTATGCATGAACAATGGACATGGACAACAAAGCTGGGGAGAGGGCGGGGAGGGAAGTGGAGGGGGAAATCAGTGGGAGAAAAAGGAAAAACATCTGTAACAAAAATAAATTAATAATTAATTAATTAAAAATAAAATAATATCTATGTTCAAGTTGTTCTGGAAACTGTTTTTTTTTTTTTTTAACCAATAACAAAAGTAAACCCTGAAATACAAGCAGTCCTGTACTCCCTGAATTACGCAAGGTCAAGTTCAGCTGTGAACTTTCCAGCGAAGCCACATTTAATATCTCAAGTCTAAGATAATCATAACAAAGTAGAAACCAGGAAGATTGATGAAGCAATGTGGCAGAAACTTAGAAACAGAAAAAGTAATAATAAGCTTCTTGATTAAGAAATAAGAAAAAAAGATATAAAAATCAGGGAAGCAAACTGTGTAATGAAATCTGAATGCTTTATTTTGGCCAGGGGAGTAGAAACACAACTAAATTTAAGGGAACATTAAATTCACCACCTGAGCACCCTGGCCGGTTTGGCTCAGTGGTTGGAGCGTTGGCCCGTGGACCAAAGAGTCCCAGGTTCAGTTCTCAAGAAGGGCACGTACCTTGGTTGCAGCTTGTCCCCTGCCCCAGTTGGGGTCGTGAGGGTGGCAATCACTCGATGTGTCTCTCTCACATTGATGTTTTCTCTCTTTCTTTCTTCCTCTCTCCCTCCTGCTCTATCTGAAGATAAATGCAAAAAAAAAAAAATGTCCTTGGGAGAAGATGGCAGCGGGCAGGACCAGAGCGAGGATGAGTGCATGAGAGAGTGAACTAGTGTGTGAGAGAGTATGAGTGGACATGAAGGTGGATGACCAAACTCATGCAGTGCAGAGACGCAGAGCAGAAGGTTTCTGTGCTGTGAACGGGGAGCAGCTGGCTACCGCGGTAAGCAGCTGTTCAGGGCACTTCTCTCTGCACTGTGGGGAGGTCCCACCATTTTGGAAGATCCAGGTCTTCCCTGGGAGGAGGCAGTGGGAGAAGCTAGGGCCCAGCACCTGAGCCCACCAGTGTACCTGGCACCATCGGACCAGTGGACACCCTATGTCAACACAGACCAGTGTACAGTAGTGGAGCTGTCAAGGTGCCAGTTGTGGACATTGCAAACGGCCGGGAGCCCAGCACCATCCCCTACAGTAGCAGCCATATCAGAGTCGATATATACTTCCAGCAACAGAGGCTGGGGAGCAAACATCCATCCCCAGGCAACAGAAGCACAAACCAGCAGCAGAGAACCATCCTCAAAAACTACAGCAAAAGCTGAGCAAGAGCTCAGCCCCACAGGGCAGCACCACTCCCCAGCCACCAACAGCGGTGCCTGGGGCACTACAGGGGCCTGTGCAACACAGCGCCCCACAAGAGCAGTGTGGAGCCAGGGATCCAGAGAGACCTGTGTGACCCAGCATCCCACAAGAGAGGTGGGAAGCCAGGGATCCAGAGGGACCTGTGCAACCCAGTGGCCCACAAAATAGTCTTGGAGCTGGGTCTCCAGAGAGGACTGTGCAATCCAGTTGCCCACAAGATTGGTGGGGAACCAGGGCTCCAGTAGGGCCCATGCAACATAGCTGATCACAGGTCTGGCTAAAAGCTGGGGCTCAAGAGAGAACTGTGTGACCCAGCCATTCAAGGTCCAGGCAGGGAGTATGGCTCCAGCAGGGTCTGAGGAATACAGCTACAGGTGGCACCAGCGATGAGCAGGGAAAACAGCATCGGAGGGGCCCATGCAATCCAGCAGAGCACTTACCTGGACACAATACCAGCCCCCACTGGTCAATTCTCCAGGATACACAGCAGTCAACAGGCAACACACAAAAGAACAGTCTGGGAGGCACAGTAGCCTTATTTGATATACAGTGAGCTGCCTACACATCCAAACATCCCTCACCAGGTCTAGAGCTACCAGACGGCTAAAATGGGGAGACAAAGAAACAAAACCAAAAGGAGAAAAAAAAATGAATCACCAGAAAAGAAACTACAAGAAATGAAAGAAAGCAATTTGTCAGATAAAGAATTCAAAGCAATGATTTTAAGGGTGCTTAAATAATTTGGTGCGAACCACAAGCAACTTAATAAGAATTATGGAGAGCTCACTGGGAACTACTTCAGCATAAAAAGAGAGGTAGAAGCTACGCATAAAGAGGTAGAAGCTATGCATAAAATCAAGAGAAAATAAAGAATGACACAGCTGTTATGAAAAATACCTTAGGAGAGCTAGAAAAATGGTGGCGGAGTGAATGAAAGCTACAAAGACCATCTCCCAGGACCAAACGATTTACAACAAAAATAAAGACAAATCGTCAGGAAGGGGCAATCAAAAGGCAGCTTGGAAAACCACATAACCAGGGACACTGACTCAATGCTGGTAGGTTTCCAAGGACGCGAGAGGGGGCCAGGAGCCCATGGTCCACAGCGGCCTGGGCAGGGACCAGTGGACTCGGCTTGGGCCAGGGGACTCGGCTGGAAGCTGCACCCTCAGCTGGGTCCTGTGGTCTTGGCTGGGTACTACGCCCTCAGCTGGGTCCAGCTGCCTCAGCTGGAAGCTGCTGCCAACTCGGCTGCCTCCTACGACCACGACTGGGTCCTGCAGCCTCGGCTTGGTGCTACGCCCTCTGCTGGTGCTGCAGCCTTGGCTGCCCTTGGCTGGAAGCAGGGCCCTCAGGTTAAAAGTCCCAGGTGGCTCCATGATGCAGAGTCCGGACAAAGGGTAAATTGGCAGCAGCCACTCAACTTGGGCTCCTGCAGAGGGAAGGTAGACTGGACTGGAACTGTGTGGGAACACTCGGGATTTGGAGGGTGCTCAGAGCTTTTGCTGAGTACAGGACTGTGGTCATCTTACTCCTTCCCAGGGCCCTGGGGAGGGGTGGTAGCCCCTCTTCAGAGATTCAACCCCACCAGGTGGCCATTGAAATGCTAATTGAGGCCCATTAACTACCAGCATCTGCCCCACCCTCAGGAATTCCTCTTACACTGAGCACCTGAGGGACTTTTTCAGGCAACTCAGAAACCAAGGTTCTTCAGGTAACCTCTACTAATAGCTTCCAGGCAAAAAAAGCTAGAGGATAACTACAATTCCCTGGCTACCAACTCTCTAACCAGGAAAGTTAAGACTTGACACCAGTGTTTAAAGTGGGTCCTCCCTGCTTCATCCAAACCCAGGAGAGGGAGCCACAAACAGCAGAACACCAACACCAACAGAAAAAATTGGGAGACTATGAAAGCCAAATTGGTGAAAAACAGACACAAAAGCCAAATGAAAGAACAAGAGAACTCTACCAAAGATGAGATAAATGAGGTGCAGTTAAGCAAGTTAACAGAACTAGAATTCAGAGCCATGATCTTGAGGAAGCTCAACAACATGTGTAAGGACATAAAGAAGCTGAAATTAAGCCAATTGGAAATTAAAAACCACCAAGAAGAGATTAAAAATGACATATCAGAAATGAAAAACACATTGGAAGGTCTAAAAAGCAGAGTAGAGGAAGCTGAGGACCGCATCAGTGAATTAGAAGACAGGGTAGAAAAAATCAACCAATCAAAAAACCAAAGAGAAAAAACGATTAAAAAATAGGAAGACAGCTTAAGAAAACTGTGGGACAACTGGAAAAGTAATAATATTACCATCATAGGAGTCCCCGAAGAAGAAGAAAATGAGCAAGTGGTAGAGAATATATTCAAAGAAATAGTGACAGAAAAATTTCCTAATTTGGTGAAGGAAGAAGGCATTCAAGTTCAGGAAGCACAGAGAGCCCCAAGTAAGAAGAACCCAAAGAGACCCACACCAAGACACATAGTAATTAAAATGCCAAAAATTGAAAACAAAGAGAGAATCCCAAAAGCAGCAAGAGATAAGCAACAGGTTACCTACAAAGGAAACACCAAAAGGCTATCAGGTGACTTCTGACAAGAAACACTACAGGCCAGAAGAAAATGGTATGAAGTAATCAAGGTCATGAAAAACAAGGCTCTGATTCTAAGACTACTCTACCCAGCAAGGCTATCATTCAAAATAGATGGTCAAATAAAGAGCTTCCCAGACCAAAAAAAAAAAGGCTAAGGGAATACATTAGCACCAAATCAGCACTGCAAGAAATTTTAAAAGAACTGCTGTAATTAGCAGGAGAAATGGAAAGAAAAATAAAACCCCAATAAACAAAAATGGCAATAAATAAATAAATATCAATAATCACCTTAAATGTAAATGGACTGAATGCTCCCATAAAAAGACACAGAGTAGCTGATTAGATAAGAAAGTATGACTCATCTATATGTTGTTTACAAGAGACCCACCTCACAACAAAAGACTCACGTAGATTGAAAGTGAAGGGATGGAAAAAAATCTTCCAAGCATACGGAAAGGAAAAAAAAGCAAAATCTCTGGGGTAGCAATACTCACATCTCATAAAATAGAATTCAAAATGAAGGTCAAAACCAGAGACAAAGAAGGCCACTACATAATATTGAAAGGTTCTATCCAACAGGAAGATATAACCTTGATAAACATATATGCACCCAATATAGGAGAACCAAAATATATTGAAAATCTTCTGGAGGACTTCAAAGGAGAAATTGATAGAAATACAATCATAGCAGGGGACTTCAACACCCCACTGACATCACTGGACATATACTCTACACAAAAAATTAGCAAGGAAACAGAGACTCTAAATGAAGCACTAGACCAAATGGATTTAATAGATATCTACAGAGAATTACACCCCAAAACTACAGAATTCACATTCTTCTCAAGTGCACATGGGACATTCTCAAAGAGAGATCACATGTTAGGGCACAAATTAAATCTCTATAAGTCCAAATAGATTCATATCATATCAAGCACCTTCTCAGATCACAATGGCATGAAACAAGAAATCAATCGCAAGAAGAACATACAAAGACATTTGAACACATAAAAGCTAAATAGCATGTAATTAAACAATGAACGGGTCACCGAGGAGATCAAGGAAGAAATGAAAAACTTCCTGGAAAACAATGAAAATGAAGACACAACAACACAAAATCTATGGGATGCAGCGAAAGCAGTTCTGAGAGGGAAGTTCATAGCACTACAGGCCTACCTCAAAAAACAAGAAAAATCTTTAAAAAACTATCTAACCTCACAACTTAAAAAACTAGAGAGCAAACAAAAAGAAAACCCCAGAGCAAGTAGAAGGAAGAAAATAGTAAAGATCAGGGCAGAAATAAAGGACATAGAGTCCCAAAAAACATTTCAAAGAATCAATGGAACAACGAGCTGGTTCTTCGAAAAGATTAACAAAATTGATGAACCCTTAGCTAGACTCACCAAGAAACAAAGAGAGAAAAACCAAATACACAAAATCAGAAATGAAGGATGAGAAGTAACAACTGACACTTCAGAAATACAAAAGATTGTTAACAACCACTATGAACAATTCCATGGCAACAAATTCGACAATCTAAGCGAAATGGACAAATTTCTAGAAACACATAGTCTTCCAAAACTGGACCAGGAAAAGATAGAAAACTTGAACACACCAATAACAACAGAAGAAATTCAGGACTCTCCCAGCAAACAAAAGCCCAGGCCCGGATGGCTTCACGGGGGAGTTTTACCGAACATTCAAAGAAGACATAACACCCATTCTCCCCTATTTTAAAAAATCCAAGGAAAAGGAAGACTTCCAAACTCGTTTTATGAAGCCAGCATAATTCTAACTCCAAAACCAGAAAAAGACACTACAAAGAAAGAAAACTACAGGCCAATATCCTTGATAAACATAGACGGCAAAATCCTGAACAAAATAGTAGCAAATCAGATCCAGCAATACACCAAAAAAACTATCCACCATGACCAAGTGGGGTTCATCCCAGGGATGCAAGGCTGGTACAATATTCGCAAATCAATAAACGTGATACACCACATAAACAAAATAAAGAATAAAAAACACATGATCATATCAATACAGGACGAAAAAGCCTTCGACAAAATCCAGCATCCATTTCCGATAAAACGTTCAGCAATGTGGGAATAGCGGATCATGTCTAGATATGATGAAGTCCATATATGAAAGACCTACAGCCAACATCATACTCAATGGGCAAAAACTAAAAGCATTTCCCTTAAGAACAGGAAAAGGCAAGGATGCCCACTTTTGCCAATCTTACTTAACATAGTACTGGAAATCTTAGCCACAGCAATCACACAGGAAGAAAAAAAATAAAAGGGATTCAAATTGGAAAGGAGGAAGTGAAACTGTCATTATTTGCAGATGACCTGATACTATGCATAGAAAACCCCAGAGTCCATCAAAAATTTACTAGACTTAATAAATGAATTTGGAAAAGTACCAGGATACAAAATTAACGTCAAGAAATCGATGGCATTCTTATACACCAATGATGAACTCACAGAAAGAGAAACTGAGAAAACAATCCCACTTACCATTGCACCAAAAAAATTAAGATACCTAGGAATAAACTTAACCAAAGGAATAAAGGACCTATTCGCAGAAAACTAGAAACCATTGAAAAAAGAAATAGAGGAAGATATAAAAAAGTGGAAGCACATACCCTGTTCATGGATTGGGAGAATTAACATCATTAAAATTTCTATATTACCCAAAGCAACCTATAGATTCAATGCAATCCCCATCAAAATACCAATGGCATACTTCACAAAATTAGAAAAATACTTCAAAAGTTCATTTGGACCCATAAAAGACCTCGAATAGCCAAAGCAATCTTGAAAAAAAATAACAAAGTTGAAGGGATCACATTACCAGATTTCAGGTTATACTACAAAGCCACTTTAATCAAAACAGCCTGGTACTGGCACAAGAACAGGCATATAGACCAGTAGAACAGAACAGAGAACCCAGAAATGGACCCAAGGCAATATGCTCAATTAATATTTGTCAAAGGTGGCAGAGCATACAATGGAGTAAGGACAGCCTCTTTAATGAATGATGTTGGGAAAATTGGACAGCCACATGCAAAACAATGAAATTAGACCATCAACTTACACCCTACACAAGAATAAACTCAAAATGGATAAAAGACTTAAATGTGATTCATGAATCCATAAAAATCCTAGAAGATAATATAGGCAACAAAATTTAAGACATCATACACAGCAGAATTTTCACTGATAAGTCACCTAAGGCAATAAAAACAAAGGGGAAAATGAACAAATAGGACTACATCAAACTAAAAAACTTCTGCACAGCGAAAGATACAATCATCAAAACGGAAACACTGCCCACTGTATGGGAGAGCATAATTGCCAATGATATATCAAATAAGGGGTTAATTTTCAATATGTATAGAGAGTGCTCATACAACTCCACAAAAGGAAAACAAAGAACCCAATTAAAAAATGGGGAGAGGAACTAAATAGACACCTCTCCAAACAGAACATACAAATGGATAAGAGACATATGAAGAAATGCTCAACATCACTAATCATCAGAGAGATGCAAATTAAAACAATGAGGTACCACCTCACACCTGTCAGAATGGCCGCCATCAACAAATCATCAAACAACAAGTGTTGGAGAGGGTGTGGAGAAAAGGGGACTCTAGTACACTGCTGGTGGGAATGCAGACTGGTGCAGCCACTGTGGAAAACAATATGGAGTTACCTCAAAAAATTAAAAATTGAACTTCCATTTGACCCAGTGATCCCACATTTAGGAATATACCCTAAGAAGCCTGAAACACCAATCAGAAAGAATATATGTACCCCCATGTTTGTAGCAGCACAGCACTATTTACAATAGCTAAGATCTGGAAACAGCCCAAATGTCCATCAGTAGACGAATGGATAAAAAAGCTGTGGTACATATACACAATGGAGTACTACGCTGCTGTAAGAAAGAAAGATCTCTTATCCTTTGAGACTACATGGAGGGAACTTGAAAGTATCATCCTAAGAGAAACAAGCCAAACAGAGAAAGACACAAAGTAGCTAATCGGATAAGAAAGCGTGACTTATCTGTATGTTGTTTACAAGACACCCTCCGCACAACAAAAGACTCACATAGATTGAAAGTGAAGGGTTGGAAAAAAAATCTTCCAAGCAAACAGAAAGAAAAAAAAGCTCGGGTACTAATATTCATATCTGATAAGTCAGATTTCAAGATGAAGGCCATAACTACAGATAAAAAAGGCCACTACATAATATTGAAAGGATCTATCCACCACAAAGATGTAACCTTGGTAAACACATATGCACGCAATATAGGAGCCCTAAAATATATTACAAATCTTCTGGAGGCCTTCAAATGAGAAATCACCATGAATACAATCATAGCAGGGACTTCACACATCACTGGATAGATCCTCTAGACAAAAAAAAAAAAAAAAAGAATCAGCAAGGATATATAAAAATCTTCTGGTGGACTTCAAAAAAGAAAGAGACAGCAATACAATCATAGCAGAGGACTTGAACACCCTGCTGTCATCACTGGATAAATCCTCTAGACAGAATTTTTTTTTTTTTTAATCCTCATCCGAGGACATTTTTCCATTTTTTGTACAGACAGAGTGGGAGGGAGAGAGAGGAAGAGAGAGAGAGGGAAACATCGATGTGAAAGGGACACATCTAGTGGCTGCCACCCGCACGACCAACCAGGGCCGGGGACAAACTGCAACCGAGGTACATGCCCTTAGCGGGAACGGAACCCGGGTCTCTCCAGACCGCAGGCGGACGCTCTAACCGCTGAGCCAAACCGGCCAGGGCTAGACAGAATATTAACAAGGAAACACAGAATCTAAATGAAGCACTAGACCAAATAGATTTAATAGATATCTAAAGAGAATTACACCCCAAAACTACATAATTCACTTTCTTCTCAAGTGCACATGGAAAGGAAAAATGGCGGCGGAGTGAACGGAAGCTACACAGACTGTCTCCCAGAACCAAACTGGAATTACAACTATAACACAGACAAATCGACGGGAAAAACCAACAGAAAAGCAGCTTGCGAGGACCATACAACAAGGGACACTGATTCCATCCCGGTAGGCTTGCGAAGGCGCGAGACAGGGGCTGGGAGCCCATGGTCGGCAGCTCGGCAGTGGCCTTAGCTGGGAGCGGCGCCCTCGGGTTACACTCCCAAGTGGCTCCACAGCGCAGAGCCGGGACAGAGGCTAAAACAGCTACAGCCACTCACCTTGGGCTCCGGCAGAGGGAGGGCAGACTGGACTGGAACTGTGTCGGGACACTCGGGATTTGGAGGGCGCTCAGAGCTTTGGCTGAGTGCAGCCACGCAGGACTGTGGCCATCTTGCTCCTTCCCAGAGTTCTTGGGAGAGGCAGCAGCCCCTCCCTCGGAGATCCAACCCCAGCCTGTGGGCCATTGAAGTGCTAATTGAGGCTCACTAACAACCAGCATCTGCCCCACCCTCGGGAAATCCCCTTGTGCTAAGCACCTGAGGGAGCTTTTCAATCAACTGACAACCCAAAACTCATCAAGTAACCTAGACTGCTAGCCTCCAGGCAAAAAGCTAGAGGATAACAGTACCTTTCCTGGGCTGGCAACTTTAACCAGGAAAGTAAGACTTCACAGTGGTGTTCAACGTGGGTCCTCCCACGCTCATCTAAACCCAAGAGAGGGAGCCACAAACAGCAGAACACCAACACCCACAGGGAAAACTTGACAGGCTCCAAAGCCCACAGTGATAGTCAAGTGCACATGGGACATTCTCAAAGATAGACCACATGTTAGAACACAAACTAAATCTCTACAAGGTCAAGAAGATTGAAATCATATCAAGCATCTTCTCAGATCACAATGGCATGCAACTAGAAATCAATTGCAACAAGAACATGCAAAGATATTTGAACACACGGAAGCAAAATAGCATGTTATTAAACAACAAATGGGTTACCGAGGAAATCAAGGAAGAAATTAAACACTTCCTGAAAACCAATAAAAATGAACGCACAACAACACAAAACCTATGGGATGCAGGTAAAGCAGTTCTGAGAGGGAAGTTCATAGCACTACAGGCCTACCTCGAGAAACAAGAAAAATCTATAATAGATTATCTAACCTCAAAACTTAAAGAACTAGAGAGCAAACAAAGAGAAAACCCCAGAACAAGTAGAAGGAAGGAAACAGTACAAATCAGAGCAGAAATAAATGACATAGAGTCCAAAAAAACAATTGAAAGAATCAATGAAACAAAGAGCTGGTTTTTCGAAAAGATAAAAAAGATTTATGGACCCTTAGCTAGACTCACCAAGAGACAAAGAAAAATAACCCAAATACACATAACCAGAAATGAAAGAGAAGTAACAACTGACACTACAGAAATACAAAATATCATTAACAACTACGATGAACAATTGTATGGGAACAAATTAAACAATCTAAGCAAAATGGACAAATTTCTAGAAACACATACTCTCCCAAAACTGGACTGGGTAGAGATATAAAACTTGAACAGACCAATAACATCTAAGTAAATTGAAGAGGTAATCAAGACTCTCCCAGCAAACAAAAGCCCAGGCACGGATGGCTTCATGGGGAAATTTTACCGAACACTCAAAAAAGAACTAACACCCATTCTCCTCAAACTATTATAAAATATTCAAGAAGAAGGAAGACTTCCAAACTTGACTTATGAGGCCAGCTTAATTCTAATTCCAAATCCAGAAAAAGACATTACAAAGAAAGAAAACTACAGGCCAATATCCCTGATGAACATAGACACCAAAATCCTGAACAAAATACTAGCAAAGAGAATCCAGCATTACATCAAAATAATTATTCACCGTGACCGAGTGGGATTCATTCCAGGGATGCAAGGCTGATACAATATTCACAAATCAATAAATGTGATACACTACATAAACAAAATGAAGAATAAAAGCCACATGATCATATCAATAGATGCCGAAAAAGCCTTCGACAAAATCCAGCATCCATTTCTGATAAAAACGCTCCGCAATATGGATTAGGGGGATCATATCTCGATATACTAAAGGTCATATATAAAAGACCTACAGCCAACATCATATCCAATGGGAAAAAGTTAAAAGCATTTCCCTTAAGAAGAGGAACAAGACAAGGATGCCAATTTCACCACTCTTATTTAACATAGTACTGGAAGTCTTAGCCACAGCAATCAAATAGGAAAAAAAATTTTTTAAATCCAAATTAGAAAGAAGGATATAAAACTTTAATTATTCACAGATATGATACTATACATAGAAAACCCCAAAGACTCCATCAAAAATTTACTAGACTTAATAAATAAACTTGGAAAAATAGGATACAAAATTAACGTCAAGAAATCGATGATATTCTTATACACCAATCATGAACTCACAGAAAGAGAAACTAAGAAAACAATCCTAGGAATAAACTTAACCAAGGAAATAAAGGACCTATTCACAGAAAACTACAGGTCATTGAAAAAAGAAATAGAGGAAGATATAAACAAGTGGAAACACATACCTAGTTCATGGATTGAAAGAATTAACATCATTAAAATGTCCATACTACCCAAAGCAATCTATAAATTCAATGCAATCCCCATGAACATACCAATGACATACTTCACAGAACTAGAACAAATACTTCAAAAGTTCATATGGAACCACAAAAAACCTCAAATAGCCGCAGCCATCTTGAAAAAAAAGAACAAAGTTGGAGGGATCACATTACCAGATTTCATGTTATACTACAAAGCCACAGTAATCAAAACAGCCCAGTACTGGCACAAGAACAGGCATATAGACCATGGAACAGAATAGAGAACCCAAAAATGGACCCAAGGCAATATTCTCAATTAATATTTGACAAAGGGGGCAAGAGCATTCAGTGAAGTAAAGACAGCTTCTTTAATAAATGGTGTTGGGAAAATTGGACAGCTACATGCAAAAAAAAAAAATCAATCCAGGCCATAAACTTACATTATATGTAAGAATAAACTCAAAATGTATAAAAAACTTAAATGTGACTCATGAATCCATTAAAATCTTTCAGAAAACAGTAGGCAACAAAATTTCAGACATCATATGCAGCAGAATTTTCACTGATACATCACCTAAGGTAATAGAAACAAAGGAGAAAATGAACACATGGGACTACATCAAACACAAAAGCTTCTGCACAGCAAAGGATACAATCATCAAAATGGAAAGGCAGCCCACTGTATGGGAGAGCATAATTGCCAATGGTATATCAGATAAGGGGTTAATTTCCAATATATATAGAGTGCTCATACAACTCAACCAAAGGAAGACAAAGAGCCCAATTAAAAAATGTGCAGAGGAACTAAATAGACACCTCTCTAAACAGGACATACAAATGGCTAAGAGACATATGAAGAAATGCTCAACATCACTAATCATCAGAGAGATGCAAATTAAAACAACAATGTTGTATCACCTCACACCTGTCAGAATAGTCACCATTAACAAATCATCAAACAACAAGTGTTGGCGAGGGTGTGGAAAAAAGGGGACTCTAGCACACTGCTGGTAGGAATGCAGACTGGTGCAGCCATTTGACCCAGTGATCCCACTTCTAGGAATATACCCTAAGAGGCCTGAAACACCAATCAGAAAGCATATATGTACCCCCATGTTTGTAGCAGCATTATTTACAATAGCTAATATCTGGAAACAGCCCAAGTGCCCATCAGTAGATGAATGGATAAATACGCAGTGGTACATATACACAATGGAATATTATGCAGCTGTAAGAAAGAAAGATCTTTTATCCTTTGAGACTACATGGAGGGACCTGGAAAGTGTCATCCTAAGCAAAACAAGCCAAACAGAGAAAGACAAATATCACATGATCTTACTTATTTGTGGAATATAATGAACATAACAGTCTGAGGAATGGGGTAGTCCCAGAGACGTGGAAGTGTGGTACAGACTGACAATCAACAGAAGAGGGGTGGTGGAGGAGAGATAAATCACAAAACTTATACAGTATGCATATGTGCATGAACAATGGACATGGACAACAAAGCTGGGGACAGGGCAAGGAGTGATGGGGAGGGGAAATCATTGGGGGGAAAATGAGAAACATCTGTAACAAAAATTAATTAATTAAATATAAAAAATTAGCAAGGAAACAGAGACTCTAAATGAAACACTAGAACAAATGAATTTAATATATATCTACAGAGAAGTAAAGGACCTTTCACAGATAACTACAGGTCATCGAAAAGCGAAATAGAGGAAAATATAAAAATTGGAAGCATATACATTGTTTATGGATTGGAAGAATCAACATCATTAAAATGTCCATACTTCCCAAAGCAATCTATAGATTCAGTGCAATCCCCATCAAAATACCAATGTCATATTTCTCAGAATTAGAACAAACAATCCAAAAGTTTACATGGACCCAAAGAAAACCGTGAATCCCACAGCAATCTTGAAAAAAAAAAAAAAAAAGAACAAAGTAGGAGGGATCACATTACAGACATGAAGTTATACTACAAATCCACTGTAATCAAAGCAGCCTGGTACTGGCACAAGAACAGGCAGATAGATCAATGGAACAGAACAGAAAACCCACAAATTGACCCAAGAGATTATGCTCAGTTAATATTTGACAAAGGTGGCAAGAGTATACAGTGGAGTCAAGACTGTCTTGGACAGTCTCTTATTGGACAGCTACTTGCAAAAGAAATGAAGCTAGATTACCAACTTACACTACACACAAGTATAAACTCAAAATGGATAAAAGACTTAAATATAACTCTTGAATCCATAAAAGTTCTAGAAGAAAATATAGGCAACAAAATCTCAGACATCATATGCAGCAGAATTTTTACTGATACAGCACATAAGGCAAGAGAAACAAAGAAAAAAATGAACACATGGGACTACATCAAACTAAAAATCTTCTGCACAAGAATTTTCACTGATACATCACCTAAGGCAACAGAAATAAAGGAGAAAATGAACACATGGGACTACATCAAACTGAAAAGCTTCTGCACAGCAAAAGAAACAATCATCAAAATGGAAAGGCAACCCACTGTATGGGAGAACATCATTGCCAATGATGTATCAGATAAGGGGTTAATTTCCAATATATATAGAGTGCTCATACAACTCCACAAAAGGAAGACAAAGAACCCACTTAAAAAATGGGCAGAGGAGCTGCATAGACACCTCTCCAAACAGGACATACAAATGGCCAAGAGACATATGAAGAAATGCTCAACATCACTAATCATCAGAGAGATGCAAATTAAAACAACAATGAGGTATCACCTCACACCTGTCAGAATGGCCGCCATCAACAAATCATCAAACAACAAGTGTTGGCGAGGGTGTGGAGAAAAGGGGACTCTAATACACTGCTGGTGAGAATGCAGACTGGTGCAGCCGCTATGGAGAACAATATGGTGCTACCTCAAAAAATTAAAAATTGAACTTCCATTTGACCCAGTGATCCCACTGCTGGGAATATACCCTAAGAAGCCTGAAACACCAATCAGAAAGAATATATGTACCCCCATGTTCATAGCAGCACTATTTACAATAGCTAAGATCTGGAAACAGCCTAAGTGTCCACCAGTTGACGAATGGATAAAAAAGCTGTGGTACATATACACAATGGAGTACTATGCAGCAGTAAGAAAGAAAGATCTCTTATCCTTTGAGACGACATGGAGGGACCTGGAAAGTATTATCCTAAGTGAAAGAAGCCAAGCAGAAAAAGACAAATACCACATGATCTCACTTATATATGGAATATAATGAACATAACAGTCTGAGGAATACAGTAGACCCAGAAACATGGAAGTAGGGCACAGACTGACATCCCTCAGAAGAGGGGATGAGGGGTGGGGGGGGTGGGAAGAGATAAACCACAGAACTTATATGCATCTATGCATGACCAATGGACATGGACAACTAAGCCGGGGACAGGGTGGGGGGGGGGGATGGGGGGTGCCAATGGGGTAAAAAGATAAAATATCTGTAACAAAAAAATAAATAAAAATTCATAAAAAAAAAAAAGAAAGAACGTATGAAACCAAAAAAAAATAAAAATAAAAATAAAAAAATAAAATAAAAATCTTCTGCACAGCAAAAGAAACAATCATCAAAATGGAAAGGGAACCCACCCTATGGAAGACCATAATTGCCAATGATGCATCACATAAGTGATTAATTTCCCAAATATATAGAGTACTCATACAAGTCAACAAAAGGAAGACAAAGAACCCCATTAAAAAATAGGCAGAGGAGCTGAATAGACACCTCTCCAAACAGGACAAATGGCCAAGAGACATATGAAAAAAATGCTCAATGTCACTAATCATCAGAGAGATGCAAGTTAAAATAACTATGAGGTATCACTTCACACCTGTCAGAATGTCCACCATCAACAAATCATGAAACAAGTGTTGGCGAGGGTGTGGAGAAAAGTTGACTCTAGTACACTGCTGGTAGGAATGCAGACTAGTGCAGCCTCTATGGAAAACACTATGATGTTACCTCAAAAAGTTAAGAATTGAACTTCCATTTGACCCAGTGATTCCACTTCTAGGAATATACCCTAAGAAGCCAGAAACACCAGTCAGAAAGAATATATGTATCCCTATGTTCACAGCAGCACTATTTACAACCACTAAGATCTGGAATCAGCCCAAGTGTCCATCAGTAGATGAGTGGATAAAAAAGCTATGGTACATGTACACAATGGAATACTATACAGCTGTAAGAAAGAAAGATCTCTTATCATTTGAGATGACATGGAGGGACCTGGAGATTATTATGCTAAGTGAAACAAACCAAGCAGAGAAAGACAAATATCACATGATTGGTTTCACTTATTTGTAGAATATAATGAACTAAACAAACTGATGAACA
Organism: Molossus molossus; assembly: GCF_014108415.1. Lineage (NCBI taxonomy): Eukaryota > Metazoa > Chordata > Mammalia > Chiroptera > Molossidae > Molossus > Molossus molossus. The sequence continues at coordinate 109,230,063 of NW_023425355.1, read as the reverse complement.
AAATGGACCCAGAGACATAGAGGTAGGGTGCAGACTAACAAACCTCAGAAGAGGGGGTTTTGTGGGGGGGGGAAGGTAAACCACAGAATTTATATGCATGTATGCATAACCAATGGACATAGACAACAAAGGTGGATTGGGCCAGGGGGAATAGGGTGGAGGGTGTCAGTGGGGGATAAAGGAGAAACATCTGTAACAAAAACAAATTAATAAAAATAATTTTTAAAACAATGTCTTCGAGTGAGGATAAAAAAATTAAATAAATAAATTCACCACCTGAGCCTACAGAGAACTACTGCCCAACTGTCAGCAAATTCTGCCGTCTTATTTTTCTTGCATCATTGTGATACAGGGTTATGCCAAATGACATCTTAACAGAGAGGCCCTTTAGCTCTTACTAACTCAAGCCTGTGAGAGGAACATTGGCCCTTGTTTCTATTGTTCCCTTCACACTTGCCTCCTGGGAACCAGGGGGAGTGGCCAGATGCAGACTCTGGTAGCTGACCCTGAGCAGCTCCGAAGAATCTGGGTAAATAACTTCCTTGCTCCTAGGCTCTCATTTCACCAAGTTTGAGCAGCACCTGGTGCCTTGACATGCAGGTGTTCAGGAAATGTTCATGGTATTTCTGATGCCAAGGTCAAGGACATTGTCCAGAGCAGAGGTTCTCTGAGGAGGAGTAACATGAGCTAAGTTAAGAGAGAGAAGATGAAAGTTGATTGGGAGACGCTTGGTTGCTCCATTCAAGAATTACTGGAGTGGTCTTAGCATAAGGATTCTATCCTGTGCACACACCAAAATGATGAAGTAAGAGGTTAAAATTTTATCTCTTATTTCACTAGCTAGTCTAAAACTCAAATTAAAATCTTTTCAGAACACATTTTCACCTGCTTCTATAGTAAAAATGAGACTGGCACTTCCCTGAAGTACCCTTTGCCTCCAATCTGGCTTAGAATTAAAGTGCTCTAATTAAATGTAGACCTCATTATATTCTGTTCTAATCTGCAGCACAATCATAACACAATGATTACCTTGAATTATTATTGCACACACTTTCATCCACTTATTATTATATGTCTCTGTACTTTAATTATGTTTCAATGAATATAATTCTATACCCTTCAATACTTAAATAACATTCATTTTAAATATAACTGTGTGCCTATAATTCTTTGTAAGTGTGAGTGCTTGCATTGCAAATAATAAAAATGCATACTGCTCTGCAGGCTGAAACAAACTAGGCCATGACTGAAAGAAATCATTTGGCATTTTAATAGAATTTTAAAACATTGAAATTTGTTACCATAAGCACATTTTAATAGGGTAATTTTTGTAGCTTTAACAACAACAAAAAATCTTTGGAAGAACACAGTAATTCTCTCTATAGGGTATTGTTGCCTACTAACCACTTCATCAGAGACTTTGCTCCCAGCTGGGAATTGATTTTTAAAAAACAAATATATATATATAATCTCCCCCAAAAAATGTATACACACTTTAATAGCTGATGACTCACTTGATTTCCACACCTTTTCAGGTTTAATTGATTTGAAATAATGAGTGAAGCCAGACTAAGTTTGAACAAAGAAAATTTATCCACTAGATGTTTTTATAGGGATTCATAAAAGATAAAGTTTACAGTACAAAAATGGCAATAGTTGATGAATTGAGGGCAAATATTGAAAGTGAATATTCATAAATACCAAATAAAATGATTCTTGATGTTTGCTATTCCATTGCTTTGTATTATCAGCAGTGCCTGGACCAGAATGGTCATCAGTTTGAAAATAGGCATTGACAAAAAAATTATTCATTTCTGTAGATTCTTTTAAATTTTGAAAATAAACTGAATGTTAATAAACACTGACTTTATAATCATTCAAATTGTGTATACATTTTTTGGGACACCCTGTATATAATTGTCCCTTGAACAACATGGGTTTGAACAGCACTGGTTGGTTTATACATGGATTTTTTTTTCAATAAATACCTGTACTATTTTTGATCCATAGCTGAGAGACTGTTGATGTAGAGGGCCAACTGTATGCATTGATCTATGCCATTTTATATGGACTAATTGAGTATTCTCGGATGATGGTACCTGCAGGAGGTCCAAGAACCAATCACCTGTGGATACCAAGAGACTACTTAAGTTTTTGGAGAATCAAAAGTTATGTGCATATTTTTTACTGCACAGTGGTTAGTGCCTCTAAACCTCACATTGTTCAAGAGTCAAAAATATATATGTATATATACATATACACATATATATAATTTAATAATATAAATATTTTTTCCTCAAACATTGGCTCTGAAATAAATTTTCTAGAGAGATTGATGGATCAAAGTTAAAACCTCAGAATTAATAACCATGTAACTGACATGAAGGTTTTCAACCTGGTCTACCCATTTGCACATACATTCTTATTAACCAGAAAAGAGTGTCATTAATGCTTATATTGTTTCAGGTTTGCAGTCTTAGAAACCCATGTACTCCCTTATTTTTGCCAAGATATGTCTCAGAGGAGACTTTGTGTTTGGAGAATTTTTTTGCATTGTGTTATACTTACTTGTAGAGCCACAACAGCTGCTCTGGCTGGTATTTATTTCGAACATGTAACCAATAATAACTTGGACTAAAAAGTAATCATTTGTGATAAATTAATTCATGACCTCATACTATGGGACAACATTCCCAAAGAACTAGAGAAATGATAATCCTGTCCTTCCTTTCGACTCTGATTTTAAAATTATTTGAGCTAGAAACCTCAGAAACAGGTTTGTTAAGAGAAAGAACAAAAATAGAAAGATATTCTAATCAACTTTGATAAGAAGTAAACACAGGGCAGGTTTTATAAAACTTCAGGCTGGGTAAATCTTTCAGGTTCAATATTGGTCCCCCATTGTGAACTATTCAAAACTCATAGTCCAGGAAGAGTGCCCTGCCATTATTACTGCTGGAAAGAATCAATGCTATTAAAATAATTCTTTCTGAAAAACATATCTGCAAAATTGGCCACTCAACAAGTCCATGGAATAAGTCACACCATTATATAAACTGGTTACTGAAGTTTTATCTCAAAAGGAGGGAAATGAAAGGTGCTAAAAGAATACCAAACTGTGTGGTTATGTGGAAAGCAAAAGGATTAAAATTGTTTTAACCTTTGTGCTAAGCCAGTAATTGTCTGTCTGTTCCCATATGAGTACATTTGGCATGATAATGACTAAATCAACTCAATTAAATAGTCTAACATTTAAATACACATTATATTTAAAGAGAAAGAAGGTACATGTAGCCCACTACACACAGACAGCCAATCACCCAGATTTCATGCTCTGTATATGGTTCTCTTTTTATGTTTACCCATTAGTTATGCTTACTTTGTCACAGAATTTCTTCAAACTGATCTACTAGTTTATCAAGGTAATTGAGCCTATGGTATTATTTCACACCGGATATAATCCATCACTATAACCAACAACCATGGATCAATGTAAAAATCAAAGACAAGGATTGTCACTTTAAGCATGACAGACCCTTCCCTAGAGAAACTGCTGAAACATATTTTTTAAAACAATCATTAAAAGCCTCTGCAAATGGTCCTATGGGCATAAAGCAAACAAACATGTATTCAAGAAAATTTACTAAAACTTTGTAAGGACAGATAGAGTCTATAGTACCTAGATCAATAACCTGCTCACTCTTCCCCCTTCCCAACTTAGTAAGAAACTCCACTCCAAAATGCTGCAACCAAGAATACAAGACTCCCTCTTGCTTCTAGTCAGAGGGCTAACTTCCTAGAAGGGGCAGGTTGTGACACTTTCTCATCCTGTCCCCTGCTACCTGTTGCTAAAGGTGAGCTCCAGACAAATGCAGTCAAGAGGTAGGTAATCCTTTCTTCCACCAGCTTCCACTTGTGGAATGAGATTCTATCTTGGATGCAGCACTACTGAGAATATTGAGGCTTCCAACACCCTTGACACAGTTTATAAGGTGGAGGTTCCAAGTGGAGAAAGGCAAGTTGACAAGACCTGAGGTTTCTGCCCTTCCACACAAAACAGTCAGCTCCTAAAATGAGGGTGTCATTCAGGGACAAGTGCACCATTGTTTCTGCCCACAGTTCCAGAGCCATGGCTCAGAAATTTTCCCCAGGGGGAGAGACAGGTTTTAAAGCAGAGAGCTCTGGATCTTTTCCAATAGACTGATTTTATTTGCAATAGAGTATAAAAAAACTTAAGCTTAGAGCATTCATGAAAATAGTGGAGGTTGTGGTGAAAGCCAATTGGAAGGAAATTGGTAAAATCATTGAAGATCTAGGTTAAACTGCAGGCTGCCTAGTTTGCTACAGAAAACTCAGGACAGAAGGCAGTGTGGAGGAGCCCTCCTAAGATGAGAACAATTCTCAAGCACTGACCTAAAGAACTATACTTCCAAAAGATGCTGAATTGGATTGGGACGGTCTGTGGAGCAAGTTATGCCCCAAGACATTCTGGAAAACAATAAAGCAATCAGATGGCAATGAGTGGAGCTTAACAGCTGGGTGTGGTGAGGAAAAGTAAGTCCTGCCAAAACTACTGTCATTTCAGGGAAATACCCTAGGCTGCCCTCCCTGAAGATCAACATCAGAGACTTCATGGGGGCAGGGGGTGGTAAAATTTTATTAAAATAATCCAGCCAGTTACTAAAATATAAATAAATACATAAGCAAATAGCAAGCGACAAGCTCTGGAGTTTGGAGCAGGAGAGGAGGAAACCATATTTAAAGAGCTCAAAGAAAAAACTGCCAACCAAAAATTTGGTATGCAGCAAAGCTTATTTTTAAAAATAAAAGTGAATGCTGTCTACAAAAGACCTACCTCACAACAAAAGACTCACACAGGATGAAAGTGAAAGGATGGAAAAAATGTTTGCAGGCAACTGGGAACAAAAGGAGAAGATGGTGAGCAATACTCATATCTGATAAGATAGACTTCAAAATGAAGGCCATAATAAGAGACAAAGAAGGTTACTACATAATATTAAAAGGATCTATCCAGCAAGAAGATATAACTCTAGTAAACATATATGCACCAAATATAGCAGCATAAAATACATTAAAAAAAAAAAAAACTTCTGGAGGACTTCAAAGATTGACAGCAATATACTCATAGTAGGGGACTTTAACATCCCTACTGACACCACTGTATAGCTCTTCTAGACAAAAAATTAACAATGAAACAGTGACCCTAGATGATGCACTAGATCAGATAGATTTGACTGATATTTACAGAACATTTTGCCCCAAAGCTTCAGAACATACATTCTTCTCAAGTGCACACAGGATATTCTCAAAGACAGAGCACATGTTAGGACACAAACTAAATCTCTACAAGTTCAAGAAGATTGAAATCATATCAAGCATCTTCTCAGATCACAATGGCATGAAAATAGAAATTAATTACAATAAAAACACTGAAACACATTCAAACGCATGGAGGCTAAATAACATGTTATTAAACAATAAATGGGTAAACAATGAGTTCAAAGAAAAAATAAAAAACTTCCTAGAAACTAAAGAAAATGAACATACAACAATACAAAATGTATGTATGGTACACAGTGAAAGCAGTCCTCAGAGGGAAGTTCGTAACAATACAGGCTTACAAAGAAATAAAAAATTTCTAATACACTATCTAACCCTACAACTTAAAGAATTAGAAAAAAGTGTCCATCAGTAGACGAATGGATAACAAAGCTGTGGTACATATACACAATGGAGTACTACACAGCTGTAAGAAAGAAAGATCTCTTATCCTTTGAGATGACATGGAGGGACCTGGAAAGTATCATCCTAAGTGAAACAAGCCAAACAGAGAAAGACAAGTATCATATGATCTCACTTATTTGTGGAGTATAATGAACATAACAGTCTGAGGAATGGGATAGCCCCAGAGACGTGGAAGTGGGGTACAGACTGACAATCCCCTTAAGAGGAGGTGAGGGGGAGAGATAAACCACAGAACTTATATGCATGTATGCATGAACAACGGACATGGACAACAAAGCTGGGGAGAGGGTGGGGAGGGAGGAGGAGGGGGGAATCAGTGGGGGAAAAAGGAGAAACATCTGTAACAAAAATTAATTAATAAAAGATAAAATAAATAAATAAATAAAAAAGAATTAGAATGAGAACAACAAAATAGAGTTAGTGGAAGGAATGAAATAATAAAGGTCAGAGAGGAAATAAACAACATAGAGACTAAAAAATACAAAAGATCTATAAAACCAAGAGCTGGTTCTTTGAAAAGATAAATATGATTGATCAACCTTTACCCAGACCCACCAAGAAGCAAAGAGAGAGGAACCAATTAATAAAACCAGAAACAAAAGAGGTTATGTAACAACTGACACCACAGAAATACAAAGGATTGTGAGAAAATATTATGAAGAATTATATGCCAACAAATTTGACCTAGGTGAAATGGACAAATTTCTAGAATCATACAGTCTTTCAAAACTAGACTTAAAAGAGTGAGAAAACCTGAACAAGCCAATAACAATTAAGGAAATAGAAGCAGTAATCAATAAACTGCCAGCAAACAAAAGCCCTGATCTGGATGGATTCACAGGGAAGTTTTACTAAACATTCAAAGAAATAATATCTATTCTACTCAAACTATTCCAAAAACTTCAAGAGGGAGGAAGACTTCCTCATTCTTTTTATGAGGCCAGCATAATACTAATTCCAAAACCAGATAAAGACACTATAAAGAAAAAAATTATAAGCCAATTTCCCTGATGGAAAATAAACACAAAAACCCCAACAAAATATTAGCAAATCAGATCCAGCAATATATTTTAAAAATTATACACCATGACTAAGTGGGACTAACCCAGGGACGCAACCCAGGTACATTATTTGCAAATCAATAAATGTGATACACTACACAAACAAAACGAAAGATAAAAATCATATGATCATATCAATAGATGCCACAAAGGCATTTGACAAAATCCAGGACTGGTTTTTTTTAAATTCTAACCCCAAGGATATTTTTTCATTTATCTTCATATAGAGGGGGAAGGAGAGAGAGAGAGAAACATTGATTGGTTTCCTCCTGCACGACCTCGACCAGAGCTGGGGTCCTAACCACAACCAAGGTACATGCCCTTGACCAGAATCAAGCCTGCAATATCTTTGGGCCGACATTCTAACTGCTGAGACAAACTGGCCAGGGCCCAGCTCCCATTTTTGAAAAAAACTCTAGCAAAGTGGAAATAAAAGAATCAGATCTCAACATAATAAAGGCCATATATAAAAAACCTACAGCCAATATCATACTCAATGGGCAAAAACTGAAAGCATTTCCCTTAAGAACAGGAACAAGACAGGGGTGTCTGCTTTCACCACTCTTATTCAGCATAGTACTAGAAGCCTTAGGCACAGAAATCCCACAAGAAAAATAAAAGGCATCCAACAGGAAAGAAGGAAGTGAAACTGTCATTATTTGCAAATCACAGGATATTGTACATAGAAAACACTAAGGACTTCCTCAAAAAAAACTACTAGATTTTGGGAAATTAGACAGATACATGCAAAAAAAAAAAAAAAAAAAAAAATGAAACTAGACCACCAACTTACAATATACTCAAGAATAAACTAAAAAATGGTTAAGAGACTTAAATGTCACTCATAAAACCATAAAATCCTAGAAGAAAATGTAGGCAACAAAATCTCAGACATCATATGTAGTAGAATTTTCACCAATTCATCACCTAGGGCAAGAGAAACAAAGAAAAATAATAATAAATGGGACTATTTCAAGCTAGAAAGCTTCTGCACAGAAAAAAAAAAAAAAAACCAGCATCAAAATGTAAAGGGAACCTACTAAATGGGAGAACATAGTTGTCAATGATACATCAGATAAGGGCTTAATTTCCAAAAGGAAGACAAAGAATCCAATTAAAAATTAGGCAGAGGACCTAAATAGAAACCTGTCCAAACAGGACATACAAATGGCCAAGAGATATGAAAAAATGCTCAATGTCACTAATCATCAGAGAGATGCAAATTAAAACAACTATGAGGTATCACCTCACACCTGCCAGAATGGCCGCCATCAACAAATCTTCAAACAGCAAGTGCTGACAAGGGTGTGGAGAAAAGGGAACTCTAGTAACACTGCTGGTGGGAATGCAGTCTGGTGCAGCCACGATGGAAAACAATATGGTGTTTCCTCAACAAATTAGAAATAGAACTGTCATTTGACCCCGTGATTCCACTTCTAGGAATTTATCCTAAGAAGCCTGAAACACCAATCAGAAATAATATATGCACCCCTATGTTCATAGCAGTACTATTTACAATATCTAAGATCTGGAAACAACCCATGTGCCCATCAGTAGATGAGTGGGTAAAAAAGCAGTGGTACATATACACAGTGGAATACTATGCAGCTGTAAGAAAGAAAGGTCTTTTATTTTTTTCATTTGACATGGAGAGAACTGGAAAGTGTTATGCTAAGCGAAATAAGCCAATCAGAGAAAGACAAATATCATATGATTTTATTTATTTGTGGAATATAATGAACAAACTAAGCTGTTGAATAAAATACGTCCAGAGACATGGAAGTAGGGAACAGACTAATAAACTTCAGAGGGAAAGGGGTAGGGGGGGACAGGAATAGATAAACCAAGTAACTTATGTGCATATATGCATAACCAATGAATGCAGATCAAAGGGAGGGACATTTGTAATAAAAAAAAATCAATAAATTAAGTATTTAAAAATAATAGTGAAATAAAAGCATTCCCAAATAACCAGAAACAAACAATATATTGCAATCAGACTTGCCTTATAAAAAATACTAAAGAAAGTTCCTCTGGCAGAAAGCATCTGACCCCAAACGACAATCTAAATCCATACACAAAAAACATATTCCATTAGTAATTATTTAAAAAACAGTAGAAATGCACATTTATTCTCCTAATGGATTTACAGTGTATTTGAATAAAATCATTTGTATATAATCGCATTGTTGGGTCTATAAGAAGTTAAAAGGCAATACGCATGCCAATAAGAACACAAAGGAGGGGGGTGGTAAAAAAAAAGTATTGGACTAATAAAATGATACTAGACAATAACATGAATTCACAGGAACAAATGAAGAGGTTAATATAAGAAACACTATAAATTTATATTTTCTTCTCTTAGCTTCTTTAAAAGATATAAAATTATATAAAGTAATATTTATAATAATCCTTTGCAACATGTGAAGACCTTAAAGACATTATGCTATGTGAAATAAGCCAGTCACAACAGGACAAATACAGTATGACTCCAATTATAAGGGACTTAGTGTAGGCAAATTAACAGAGACAGAAAGAAGTGGTGGTTGCCAGAGGCTGGGGGCACCGGAAATGGGGAGTTGGTATTTAATGGGTATAGAGTTTCATTTTGGAAACATTAAAAAGTTATGGAGATAGATTATTGTGATGGTTGCACAAAAATGTGAATATACTTAATGACACAGAACTGAACACTTAAAACTGGTTAAAATGATATGTTTTACGTTATGCATATTATCACCCAATCAAACACACGGACACTGACAAACCAAATAGAGCCAGAGGCATGGATACATGGAACAGACCGACAGTTGTCAGAGGGGAGGTGAGAAGGGGTGAGTGGATAAACGAAGGGGAAGAATTTAACACAGTACTGGAAGTCTTAACCAGAGCAATCAGACAGGAAGAAAAAATAAAAGGGATCAAAATGGGAAAGGAGGAAGTAAAACTGTCATTATTCACAGGTGACATGATACTATACGTACAAAACCCCAAACACTCCATCAAAAATTTACTACACTTAATAAATAAATTTGGCAAAGTAGCAGGATACAAAATTAACGTGAAGAAATCGATGGCATTCTTATACACCAATGATGAACTCACAGAAAGAGAAACTAAGAAAACAATCCCATTTACCATCACAGCAAAAAAATTAAGATACCTAGGAATAAACTTAACCAAAGAAATACAGGACCTATTCACAGAAAACTATAGGTCATTGAAAAAAGAAATAGAGGAAGATATAAAAAAGTGGAAGCACATACCTTGTATATGAATTGGAAAAATCAGCATCATTAAAATGTCCATACTACCCAAAGGAATCTATAGATTCAATGCAATCCCCATCAAAATACCAACGACATACTTCAGAGAACTAAAACAAATACTTCAAAAGGTCATATGGAACCAAAAAAGACCTCGAATAGCCACAGCAATCTTGAAAAAGAACAATGTTGGAGGGATCACATTACAAGATTTCAGGTTATACTACAAATCCACAGTAATCAAAACAGCCTGGTACTGGCACAAGAACAGGCATATAGACCAGTGGAACAGAACAGAGAACCCAGAAATAAACCCAAGGCAATATGCTCAATTAATATTTGACAAAGGGGGCAAGAGCATACGGTGGAATAAAGACAGTCTCTTTAATAGATGGTGTTGGGAAAATTGGACAGCTACATGCAACACAATGAAACTAGACCATCAACTTACACCATACACAAGAATAAACTCAAAATGGATAAAAGACTTAAATGTGACTTATGAGCCCATTAAAATCCTTCAGGAAACTATAGGCAACAAAATTTTAGACATCATGCGCAGCAGAATTTTCACTGATACATCACCTAAGGTAATAGAAACAAAGAAGAAAATGAACACATGGGACTACATCAAACTCAAAATCTTCTGCACAGCAAAAGAAACAATCATCAAAATGGAAAGGCAATCCACTATATGGGAGTGCATAATTGTCAATGATATATCAGATAAGGTGTTAATTTCCAAAATATATAGAGTGCTCATACAACTCCACAAAAGAAAGACACAGAACCGTATTAAAAAATGGACAGAGGAACTAAGTAGACACCTCTCCAAACAGGACATACAAATGGCCAAGAGACATATGAAGAAATGCTCAACATCACTAATCATCAGAGAGATGCAAATTAAAACAACAATGAGGTATCACCTCACACCTGTCACAATCACCACCATCTACAAATCATCAAACAACAAGTGTTGGTGAGGGTGTGGGGAAAAGGGGACTCTAATACACTGCTGGTGGGAATGCAGACTGGTGCAGCCACTATGGAAAACAATATGGTGTTACCTCAAAAAATTAAAAATTAAACTTCCATTTGACCCAGTGATCCCACTTCTAGGAATATACCCTAAGAGGCCTGAAACACCAATCAGAAAGCATATATGTACCCCCATGTTTGTAGCAACATTATTTACAAAAGCTAATATCTGGAAACAGCCCAAGTGCCCATCAGTAGATGAATGGATAAATACACAGTGGTACATATACACAATGGTATACTATGCAGCTGTAAGAAAGAAAGATCTTTTATCCTTTGAGACTACATGGAGGGACCTGGAAAGTGTCATCCTAAGCGAAACAAGCCAAACAGAGAAAGACAAGTATCATATGATCTCACTTATTTGTGGACTATAATGAACATAACAGTCTGAGGAATGGGGTAGCCCCAGAGACGAGGAAGTGGGGTACAGACTGACTATCCCCAGAAGAGGGGGTGGGGGGGAAGATAAACCACAGAACTTATATGCATGTATGTATGAACAATGAACATGGACAACAAAGGTGGGGAGAGGGCAGGGAGGGTGGGGAAGGGGGAAATCAGTGGGAGGGAAAGTAGAAACATCTGTAACAAAAATAAATTAATTAATTAAAAAAAATAAGGTAAAGAGATTAGCCAAAGAATGTATATGCACAGCCCATGGACATAGATAACAGTATGGTGAAGGCCGGGGGGTGGGGGTGGGGCTTGGTGGAGCTGGGCAAAGAGGGGGAAAATTGGGGACATGTATAATAGTGTCAACAATAAAATAATAATAATTAATAATAAACACAAACATTCACTCCTCAGGCCAGTGATTCTTTTGCTTTGTCTGAAGTGGAAAACAAAAAGGCTCTTGCCAGGGGACAACCACAGAAGAGTGGGCCAAGTCCAAGTCCAAATGCAGAAGGTTATAACCATCTCACAAAATATTCAGCCTTACCAGAGACAAAGGCTTCCAACCCTTTGCTTCTGGGTTTGATTTAAAGTGTTCATTTGAGGCTGCAAATCTAGAACAGATTATTGAAAAGTTAATGCCTCTGATTGGCCCAACAAGATGAGGAATTACAGTCTTGAGCTCAAAGCAAAAACAAAAGCCAATACAAGAATTCTCTTTTTTTCTTTTGTTCCTTGTTAACAGTTATATAAGGTTGTAACTACTTAATTCTCCACTAAAAATCTCTGAATTTAGAAAGCCAGTATTGTTCTCAGGGGAGTGTTGGTTACTGCCAATCTATATTTTCCCTCTTCTTTACTGTTGAGAAACTGATCAATTTTACTACACAAAAAAGGGAGACAGATTCAAGTGGTTTGCAAGCTATTTAATTTTTTGACAAATGCAAGCTGCTTTAACCAAAAACTTGGGAAAGCTGGAGGTAGCGTCATTGGTGAATTTCTAAACTCAATAAACTATAATGCAGTCTCATTAATATGACTTTTTAAAATATCAGAATTCTGGATTTCTAAAACGAGACATTTTTTCAAACATAAGCAGTGAATAACTGACAAAATCATGGCAGACCTCCTTAAGTGAAATGATATGAATATATTTTGTTTTTAAGACCTGCCCTTGCCCTTGCCCTGGCCGGTTTGGCTCAGCGGTTGGAGTGTTGGCCTGCGGTACAGAGAGACCCGGGTTTGGTTCCCGCTAAGGGCATGTACCTCGGTTGCGGTTTGTCCCCGGCCCTGGTTGGTCGTGCGGGTGGCAGCCACTCGATGTGTCCCTTCACATCGATGTTTCTCTCTCTCTCTCCCTCCTGCTCTATCTGAACAAAAAATGGAAAAAATGTCCTCGAGTGAGGATAAAAAAAAAAAAAAAAAAAAAAAAAGACCTGCCCTTATTTTTAGGTTCCAGTGTCTCTCCAAATTTATTGAGCCATTTCATCTTCTATCTGCTGGCCCTGGAAAAACCAAAACCCCGAGGCTCATATGAAAAGGCAGACAAGGAAGTGCTCTCACTACTTGTTAAGTAAAATAAGTGAATGCACAATAAAAACAGACTACACTGTACCTGCCAGTCAGAAGTTTGAAAAATGCATTATATATACATAGAAAAATGGCTGAAAGTAAATGCACCCAAATTTTAAGGTGTTTATCTCTGGGTTTGAGGCTTGTTGGTGATGTTTATGTACGTGTACATGTATAATTCTAATATTTTTTGTATTTTCCAAATGTTCTACAGTGAGTATATAATTATTTTATAACTAAATAAAAACAAATATATGTTATTTAAAACAATAGAGAAGTAGTTTGTCTCTGTATCCATTTTCTTTGGAACTGATGCCTTTTGTTACGTTTCCACCCTTTGCCTTCATCACTCTTGTTCCTGTCTTTAATGGGGGAGTGAAAATTAAAAAGTTCATTAGATAGAAAATTCTTAAACATAGAAAAAAATTGAAAAGGTGCTTGGTATCCAAAAACTAGAACAATATCTATTTCACTGCACATAAAGATACTTAAGAGCATGGAGAGTTTTATTCTTGAATGTTTTTCATTCACTCTTTCTATCTTGAGTTTAATTTTCTTTTTCATTCTTTGATTTTTACACAGTTCAATCTAATAGTGAAAGTAATATATGCTTAATGGAGAAAAATGTGAATACTCAGAAGAATACAAAGAAAAAAATATTAAATACCTATCATATTATCACCCAAAGATAACCACAATGGCCATTTTGGTATTTGTATTCAGAATCTTTTTATATGTATAACCAAATACATATACAATAAAGACAGCCGCTATATCTGAGACTCCAGCAACCTGGCTCACACTGGTAGCCCCGCCCTGGTGACTCCCTGAGGCCCCGCCCCACCCAACTTTCAGGCCCACCCAAGCTGTTGCCAGTTGCTTTACCACAGGATTGGCCTGTCTTGGATCCTGCTTCAGGTTTTCATAAATTCTTTCAAACAAGCAGCATCTGATCTCCACTAGCTCTATACCTCTCATTAAGTAATACATAGAAACAAACACAGGGAGGCAGGCAAAATGAAGAGACAAAGAAACAGAACAAATAAAAGAACAGAACAAAACTCCAGGAAAAGAACTAAACAAAATGGAGATAAGCAACCTAACAGATACTGAGTTCAAAAGACTGCTTATAAGGATGCTCAATGAACTTAGTGAGAACTTCAATGAACTTAGTGAGGGCCTCAAGAGTATAAAATAAGGAGTAGTCAGAAATGAAGGATGCACAGTCAGACATGAAAGAGACACTAGCTAAAATAAGGAATAATTTACACAGATTCAATTGTAGAGTAGGTACAGCCAAGAAGCAAACCATCGATTTGGAATATAAAGACGCAAAAAACACCTAATCAGAACAGCAAAAAGAAAAAAGAATACAAAAGAGTGAGGATAGTGTAAGGAGCCTCTGGGACAACTTCAAGCATACTAACATTTGCATCTTGGGGGTGCCAGAAGGAGAAGAGAGTGAGCAAGAAATTGAAAACTTATTTGAAATAATAATGACAGAAAACTTTCCTAACTTGATGAAGGAAACAAACATACAAGTCCAGGAAGCACAGAGAGTCCCAAAGATGAACCCCAAGAGGCCCACACCAGGACACATCATCACCAAAATGCAAAAGGTTCACGACAAAGAGAGCATCTTAAAAGCAGCCAGAGAAAAGCAGTTAGTTACCTACATGGCAAGAAATATTCAGAATGATGAAAAGCAAGAACCTACAACAAAGATTACCCTATCCTGCAAAGCTGTCATTCAGAATCAATGGCCATATAAAGTTTCCCAGGCAAGAAAAAGCTAAAGGAGTTCATCACCACCAAACCATTACTATATGAAACGTTGAAGGGTCTTCATGAAGAAAAAGATAAAAAGTATGAACAAACAAAATGTCAATAAGTGCATACCTATCAACAATTGAATCTACAAACAAAATGAACAAGCAGAACAGAAATATTCTCATAGATACAGAGAACATTTTGTTGGTTGCCAGATGGGAGGGGGTTTGGGGGAATGGGTGAAAAAGGTGAAGGGATTAAGAAATACAAATTGGTTGTTAGACTGACAAACCTCAAAGGAAAGGAGGGTGGGGGTGGGAAGAAATAAACCAAAGAACTTATATGCATATATGCATAACCAATAGACACAGACAACAGTGTGGGGAAAGGCAGGAGTGGGGTGGGAGTGGGGAGGAGGGGATCAATAGGGGAAAAAGAAGGAACATCTGTAATACATTCAATAATAAAGATAAGTTAAAAAAAGAATTAATAAAAAAATGAAAAAAAGACTCCAATATTCATGCTATTTTGTAGTCCTCTGCTTTTACTTATCAATATGTCATAAATGCTATGTTTCTGACTCAATTTTTCCCACAAATAACTTTACACTATTAAAGGGTCTAAAAGCCTTTAATTTAGCCTATATCAAAATTAGAATTTTTCTTTCCTCCAGGACTTTTCAGAGCTTTTAATATATTAATTTGTCTTCTGCCATTTTATTTTTAAATATGTTTTTATTGATTTATTTTAGAGAGAGTAAGGGAGAGAGAGAGAGAAACATCAATCAGCTGCCTCCTGTACACCCCCCACTGGGGATGAAGCCCACCACCAGGGCATGTGCCCTGACTGGGAATCAAACAAGGCCCTCTCAGTCCATGGGACTACATTCAATCCACAGAGCCACACCAGCTGGGCTGCATTTTGACATTTTGAAATCATTTTTATTTTTCAATTATAGTTGATATACAATATTAATTTTAGGTGTACAC
Source organism: Molossus molossus (assembly GCF_014108415.1). NCBI lineage: Eukaryota > Metazoa > Chordata > Mammalia > Chiroptera > Molossidae > Molossus > Molossus molossus. Next base: position 109,214,202 of record NW_023425355.1, on the reverse strand, counting down.
TCCAATAATTAAACATTACATAACTAAGTAATCATCCCTATAAATCTCACACCCATCTGACCTCATACACAGTTATTAAAATATTAATGACTATATTTCCTACACTGTACTTTACATCCCTGTGACTATTCTGTAACTACCAATTTGTACTTCTCAATCCCTTCACCTTTTCACCCATCCTCCAACCCACCTCTTTGTATCTATGAGTCTGTTTCTGTTCTGTTTGTTTATTTATTTTGTTTTTTAGATTCAATTGTTGATAGATATGTAATTATTGCCATTTCATTGTTCATATTTTTTATCTTTTTCATTCTTTTACTTTTTAAAAAAGACCCTTTAACATTTCATGTAATACTGGTTTGGTGGTGATGAACTCAAAATTAGAAATTTTTTAAATTAGAAAGAACTAATGTTTACTGTATCTTTCTTTTATTTATCTTTGGGGGGGAACAATAATAATGAAAACAAAAAATAACTTAAATTTTTCTTCTCTTTAAGTGAATATTCTCCTATGACCTTATTTATGAAGCCATTTCAATCAATGGTTATTGACCATTATAAGATTTACCCAAATGAAAATGATTATAAACATTTGTAGTTATTAGCAACATATTAAATCTCTTAACATTTTATCTAATAACTGGTAAATAAAAGTAATGTTTGTATAAACAAGAAAAAATCTAATCTCATTTAAAATTTTATTATCACTCCTGGCCGGTGTGGCTCAGTGGTTGAGCGTCGACCTATACACCAAGAGGTTGCCAGTTTGATTCCTGGTCAGGGCACATGCCCAGGTTGTGGGCCCAATGCCTAGGTTGTGGGCACAATCCCCTGTGAGGGACATGCAGGAGGCGACTGATCAATGTTCTCTCTCGTCGATGTTTCTATCTCTCTCTGCCTATCTCTTTCTCTCTCTCTAAAAATCAATAAAGAAAAAATTTTTAAATAAATAAATAAAATTTTCTTGTCATCATTGCCCTTGTGGCTCAGTTGGTTGGGTGTTGTAGGTGGTAGGTTGGATTTCTGGTCAGGGCACATGCCCAGGTTGTGAGTTTGATCCCTGGTCAGGGTGAATACAGGAGGCAACCAGTTAATGTTTCTCTCTCGCAATGTTTCTCTCCTTGTCTCTCCCTCTCCCTTCTTCTCTCTCTAAAATCAATAAAAACATATTTACTTTTTTTATTGTTGAAATTATGAAAGATGTCCCCCTTTTTTCCCCATTGACTCCCTTCTTCCTTCTCCCACCCCTTTCCCACCTTCCCCAGCGTAATGTCTGTGTTGATTAGTTGTGCATATAGGCATATAAGTTCTATGGTTTATCTCTTCCCATCTTTCCCACCCCCCATTCCTCTGAGGTTTGTCAGTCTGTTCCTTACTTCATGATTCTTGATCTATTTTGGTCGACAGCTTATTTTGTTCATTATGTTGCACAAATAAGTGAGATCATGTGGTACTTGTCTTTCTCTGATTAACCTCTTTCGCTCAGCACAATACTCTCCAGGTCTCTCCATGTCATCTCAAAGGATAAGAGATCTTTCTTTCTTACTGCTGCATAGTATTCCATTGTGTAAATGTACCACAGCTTTTTTATCCACTCATCTACTGATGAGCACTTGGGCTATTTTCAGATCTTAGTGACTGTAAATAGTGCTGCTATGAACATAGAGATACATATATTAATGTATCATAGAGATACATATATTGTTTATGATCGGTGTTTCAGGCCTCTTAGAATATATTCCAAAAAGTGGGATTACTGGATCAAATGGCAGTTCCATTTTTAATTTGTTGAGGAAACACCATATTGTCATCCATAGTGGCTGCGCCATTCTGCATTCCCACCTGCAGTGTTCTAGAAAAGAAAAGAAAAACATATTTACAATAAATTAATTAATTTAATTAAATCTTCTTGTCACATCTTCTTACATCCACAGAGGATTTGTTGTTGTTTTGTTCTTAAAGAAGTCACCAAGGGGTCCAAGAAAGCATTCAGATCTTTCCCAAAATGTTTGCCACTGTCAGGGTCTAAGGGTCTAAGTGCAGCTCTGGGACAGGAGCTCCACAAGTTCATGCCTAGCATCACCCCAAAGTTCTTGATTAACTCATCCATGTTAGAATAATATCTGGGTTTATCTGTTGTTCATATTCAAAACTCCTAACTTCTATATGTGCCTAATAAATGGGAAAAGTCAATCAGCTACCATGCTTTATAGTATGTGCTATGCACTAATTCAAGAAAGTTGTTGATATCTGTGCTTGAAAATCTTAAATTCATTATAAATCTTCAATATGGTCTGTTTTTGTTTTTGGTTGTTTTCTGACCTGTGGTACGCAGAATACTGGTCTCCTAAAGATGTCCCAGCCTAACCCTTGGAACCTGTAAATATGTTATATTACATGGCCAAAGGGACTGGCAGATGTGATTAAGGTTATTCGCTTTAAGATAGGGTGATTATTCTGGATTATCCAAGAGGGTTCAATCTAATTACAAAAACCTTTAAAAGCAGAGAATTTTCTCTGGCTCAAAGCAGAGGAGAGATGTATCAGAAAGAAAAGTCAGAGATTTGAAGCATGACAAAGACTTGACCTGCTGTTGCTGGAGGAAGTCATTCACATGGGAAGCATGACAAGGAATGTGGGCACCCTCTAGGAGAAAAGACCAGCCTCTGTATGATATTCAGCAAGGAAATTGGGACCTCAGTCCTACAATCAAAAGGAACTAAATTCAGCCAACAATCTGAATGAGATTGGAAATGGATTCTTATCTAGAATCTCCAGAAAGGTCCTGCCAATACATTGACTGGCATTGTGAGACCAGAAGACCCAAATTAGCCATGTTGTACCCAGATTTCTGACCACAGAACTGTGAACTCATAAATTAGTCTTGTTCTAAGGCACTGTTTGTGGTAAAATGTTACAACAGCAATAGAAATTAATATGTGGCCTGAAATAAAAATCTACCCTTGAAATATAAGATCCACTTTAAAGCTTAATTACCAGGTTAAAAATAAAGCTTTCTGTGACCCAGGAATATTGACATATGAACTATGATAATATCATAATTAGTTCAGAAAACTCTAAAATAAAATAATTACTGCATTACTACAGATGAGCTATCATGGGGCACAATACTATGTAAGTTTCCTACTACCTTCTAAGATCACGCATTCAGAGAGTGGTAATTTTTTGCATTTAACATTTACCACGTTTAGAAAAGAAAAATGGATTAAAAATTTTGTAAAATTTATAACGTTGTAATTCAAAGATTCTCTATATTGTCATCTTTGTGTGTGGAGGGGATGAGAATATGTAAAGCTATTTATTTATTTATTTATTATTTTTAACATTTTTATTAATTTATTTTTGTTACAGATGCCTCATTATTTCCCCCTTTGACACCATCCTCGCCATCCCACCCACCCCATTCAACTTTGTTGTCTATGTCCATCGGTTATGCATACATGCACATAAGTTCTGTGGTTTATCTCTTCCCTCCCCCAAACACCCCCCATTCTGAGGGTGGTCAGTCTGTACCCTACTTTGATGTCTCTGGGTCTACACAGTTCCTCAGACTGTAATGTTCATTATATTCCACAAATAACTGAGATCACGTGATATTTGTCTTTCATTGCTTGGCTTGTTTCACTGAGGATAATACTTTCCAGGTCCCTCCATGTTGTCTTAAAGGATAAGAGATCTTTCTTTCATAAAGCTGCATAGTACTCCATTGTGTATATGTACCACAGCTTTTTTATCCATTTGTCTACTGATGGACACTAGGCCTTTTTCCAGATCTTAGCTATTATAAACAGTGCTGCGATAAAAATTGGGGTACATATATTCTTTCTGATTGGTGTTTCAGGCTTCTTAGGGTATATTCCTAGAAATGGGATCAATGGATCAAATGGTATTCAATTTTTAATTTTTGAGGTAACACCATATTGTTTTCCATAGTGGCTGCACCAGTTTGCATTCCCACCAGAAGTGTACTAGAGTCCACTTTTCTCCACACCCTCGCCAACACTTGTTGTTTGATGATTTGTTGATGGCGGCCATTCTGACAGGTGTGAGGTGATACCTCATTGTTGTTTTAATTTGCTCTCTCTGATGATTAGTGATGTTGAGCATTTCTTCATATGACTCTTGGCCATTTGTATGTCCTGTTTGGAGAGGTGTCAATTTAGCTCCTCCACTCATTTTTTTATTGTGACATTGGCCTTCCTTTTGTTGTTATATGAGTACTCTATATATTTTAAAAATTAACCCCTTATCTGATATATCATTGGCAATTATGCTCTCCTATACAGTGGGTAGCCTTTCCTTTTGATGATTGTATCTTTTGCTGTGCAGAAGCTTTTGAGTTTGATGTAGTCTCGTCTGTACATTTTTTCCTTTGTTTCTGTTGAACTCGGTGATGTATTAGTGAAAATTCTGCTGCATACAATGTCTGAAATTTGGGGGGGGTTTTTAGATTTTTTTTTTAATTTTACTTTTGTTACACATGTTTCTCCTTCTTTACCCCATTAACACCCTACTCCCCATCACCCCTGCCCCATCCCCGGCTTTGTTGTCTATGTCCATTGGTTATGTATACATGCATATAAGTTCTGTGGTTTATCTCTTCCAACCCCCACCACCTTCTCTTCTGAGGGTTGTCAGTCTGTACCCTACTTCCATGTTTCTGAGTCTACCCTATTTCTCAGACAGTATGTTCATTATATTCCATATGTAAGTGAGATCATGTGGTATTTGTCTTTTTCTCCTAGGCTTGTTTCACTTAGGATAAATCTTTCCAGGTCCCTCCATGTCGTCTCAAAGGATAAAAGATCTTTCTTTCTTACAGCTGCATAGTACTCCATTGTGTATATGTACCACAGCTTCTTTATCCATTCATCTACTGATGCACACTAGGTCTGTTTCCAGATATTATCTATTGTAAATATTGCTATAATTATGGGGGTACATATATTCCGTCTGACTGGTGTTTCAGGCTTCTTAGGGTATATTCCTAGGACTGGGATCATTGGGTGAAATGGAAGCTCAATTTTCAATTTTTTGAGGTAACACCATATTGTTTTCCATAGTAGCTGCACCAGTCTGCATTTCTACCAGCAGTGTAGCAGAGTGCCCTTTTCTCTAAACCCTCGCCAACACTTGTTGTTTGATAATTTGTTGATGGCAGCCATTCTGACAGGTGTGAGGTGATACCTCATTGTTGTTTTAATTTGCATCTCTCTCGTGATCAGTGATGTTGAGCATTTCTTCATATGTCTCTTGGCCATTTGTAAGTCCTGTTTGGAGAGTTGTCTATATAGCTTCTCTGCCCATTTTTTAATTGAATTCTTTGTCTTCCTTTTGCTGAGTTGTATGAGTACTCTATATATATTGGAAATTAACCCTTTATCTGATGTATCATTTGCAATGATGTTCTCTCATACAGTGGGTTGCCTTTCCATTTTCATGGTTGTTTCTTTGTTTTTTTTATTGATTAATTTTTGTTACAGATGATTCTCGTTTTTTCCCCCACTGATTCTCCCCTCCCCCTCCCCTCCCTGCCCCTTCCCCAGATTGTTGTCCATGTCCACTGTTCATGCATACATGCGTATAAGTTCTGTGGTTTATCCCTCCCCCACCTCCCCACTCCTTAGGGGATTGTCAGTCTGTACCCCGCTTCCGCGTCTCTGGGACTACCCCATTCCTCAAACTGTTATGTTCATTATATTCCACAAATCAGTGAGATCATATGAAATTTGTCTTTCTCTGTTTGGCTTGTTTCACTTAGGATGATACTTTCAAGGTCCCTCCATGTTGTCTCAAAGGATAAGAGATCTTTCTTTCTTACCGCTGCGTAGTACTCCATTGTGTATATGTACCACAGCTTTTTGATCCATTCATCTACTGATGGGCACTTGGGCTGTTTCCAGATTTTAGCGATTGTAAATAGTGCTGCTACAAAGATGGGGTACATATAGTCTTTCTGATTGGTGTTTCAGTCTTCTTAGGGTATATTCCTAGAAGCGGGATCACTGGGTCAAATGGAAGATCAATTTTTAATTTCTTGAGGAGACACCACATTGTTTTCCATAGTGGCTGCACCAGTCTGCATTCCCACCAACAGGGTACTAGAGTCCCCTTTTCTCCACACCCTTGCCAACACTTGTTGTTTGATGATTTGTTGATGGCGGCCATTCTGACAGGTGTGAGGTGATACCTCATTGCTGTTTTGATTTGCATCTCTCTGATGATTAGTGATGATGAGTATTTCTTCATATGTCTCTTAGCCATTTGTATGTCCTGTTTGGAGAGGTGTCTATTTAGTTCCTCTGCCCATTTTTTAATTGGGTTCTTTGTTTTCCCTTTGTTGCGTAGTATGAGCACTCTACATATGTTGAAAATTAACCCCTTATCTGTTATATTATTGGCAATTATGCTCTCCCATACAGTGAGTAGCCTTTCCGTTTTGATGATTGTATCTTTCGCTGTGCAGAAGCTTTTGAGTTTGATGTAGTCCCATGTGTTCATTTTCTCCTTTGTTTCTATTGCCTTAGGTGATGTGTCAGTAAAAATTCTGCTGCATATGATGTCTGAAATTTTGTTGCCTACATTTTCTTTTAGAATTTCTATGGATTCACGAGTCACATTTAAGTCTTTTATCCATTTTGAGTTTATTTTTGTATATAGTGTAAGTTGATGATCTAGTTTCATTTTTTTGCATGTAGCTGTCCAATTTCCCAACACCGTTTATTAAAGAGGCTGTCTTTACTCTACTGTATGCTCTTGCCACAATTGTGAAATATTAATTGAGCATATTGCCTTGGGTCCATTGCTAGGTTCTCTCTTCTGTTCCACAGATCTATCTGCCTGTTCTTGGGCCAAGACCAGGCTGTTTTGATTACAGTAGCTTTGTAGTATAACCTGATATCTGGTATTGTGATCCCACCTACTTTGTCCATTTTTTTCAAAATCACTGTGGCTTCTTGGTGTCTTTTTTGGTTCCATATGAACTTTTGAAAGTTTTTTCTACTTCTGTGAAATATGCCATTGGTATTTTGATGGGGATTGCATTGAATCTATAGATTGCTTTGGGTAATATGGACATTTTAATGATGTTAATTCTTCCGATCCATGAACAAGGTATGTGCTTCCACGTTTTTATGTCTTCCTCTATAACTTTTTTCAATGTCCTGTTGTATTCTGCAAATAGGTCCTTTACTTCTTTGGTTAAGTTTATTCCTAGGTATCTTAATTTTTTTGCCACGATGGTAAATGGGGTTGTTTTTTCAGTTTCTCTTTCTGTGAGTTCATCATTGGTGTATGAGAATGTTGTCGATTTCTTGACATTAATTTTGTATCCTGCGACTTTGCCAAATTCATTTATTAAGTCTAGTAAATTTTTGATGCAGGCTTTAGGGTTTTCTATGTATAATATCATGTCATCTGCAAATTATGACAATTTCATTTTTTTCCTTTCCAATTTGGATACGTTTAATTTTTTCTTCATGTCTGATTGCTGTGGCTAAGACATCCCGTACTATGTTAAATAAAAGTGACGAAAGTGAACATTCCTGTTTTGTTCCTTTTCTTAAGGGAAAGTCTATTAGTTTCTGCCCACATGGTATGATGTTGGCTGTAGGTCTTTCATATATGGCCTTTATGATGTCGAGATATGATCCCTCTATTCCCACACAGCTGAGCGTTTTTATTAGAAATGGGTGCTGGATTTTGTCAAATGCTTTTTCAGCATCTATTGATATGATCACATAATTTTTATCTTTCATTTTGTTTATGTGGTGTATCACATTTATTGATTTGCGAATATTGTACCAGTCTTACATCCCTGGGATGAATCCCACTTTGTCATGGTGAATAATTTTTTTTGATGTATTGCTGGATTCGATTTGCTATTATTTTGTTCAGAATTTTGGCATCTATGTTCATCAGGGATATTGGTTTGTAGTTTTCTTTCTTTGTAGTGTCTTTTTTTGGTTCTGGAATTAGACTTATCTGGTCTTATAAAGCAAGTTTGGAAGTCTTCCTTCTTCTTGAATATTCTGAAATAGTTTGAGGATAATGGGTGTTAGTTTTTTGTTTGTTTGTTTGTTTGTTTGTTTTGGGTTTTTTTTTTTTTTTTTGAATGTTCAGTAAAACTTTCCCATGAAGCCATCTGGGCCTGGGCTTTTGTTTGCTGTTAGAGTCTTGATTACCTCTTCAACTTTCTTAGTTGTTATTGGTCTGTTCAAGTTTTCTATCTCTTCCCTGTTCAGTTTTGGGAGACTGTGTGTTTCTAGAAATTTGTTCATTTTGTTTAAATCATCAAATTTATTGCTGTATATTGTTCATAATATCTATCAACAATCCTTTGTATTTCTGTGATGTCAGTTATTATTTCTCTTCTTTCATTTCTCATTTTGTGTATTTGGATTCTTTCTCTATCTTTGTTTTTTGGTGAGTCTAGATAAGGGTCCACCAATCCTGTTTATCTTTTTGAAAAACCAGCTCTTTGTTTCATTGATCCTTTGAATTGTTTTTTTGGACTCTATGTCATTTATTTCTGCTTTTATCTTGACTAGTTCCTTCCTTACAGTTGCTCTGGGGTTTTCTTTTTGTTTGCTTTTTAATTTTTTAAGTTGTGAGGTTAGACAGTCAATTAGAAATTTTTCTTGTTTCCTGAGGTAGGCCTGTAGTGTTATGAACTTCCCTCTCAGAACTGCTTTCGCTGCATCCCATAGATTTTGTGTTGTTGTGTGTTCATTTTCATTGGTTTCCAGGAAGTTTTTAATTTCTTCCTTGATCTCCTCGGTGACCCATTCATTGTTTAATAACATGCTATTTAGCCTCCATGTGTTCAAATGTTTTTGCTTGTTTTTGTTGCAATTGATTTCTAGTTTCATGCCTTTGTGATCTGAGAAGATGCTTGATATGATTTCAATCTTCTTGAACTTGTAGAGATTTAGTGTGTTTCTTATCATGTGGTCTGTCTTTGAGAATGTCCCATGTGCACTTGAGAAGAATGTGAATTCTGTACTTTTGGGGTGTAATTCTCTGTAGATATATATTAAATCTATGTGGTCTAGTGCTTCATTTAGAGTCTCTGTTTCCTTGCTAATTTTTTGTCTAGAAGATATATCCACTGGTGTCAACGGGTTGTTGAAGTCCCCTGCTATGGTTGTATTCCTGTCGATTTCTCCTTTGAAGTCCTCCAGAAGACTTTTAATATATTTTGGTGCTCCTATATTGGGTGCATATATGTTTATCAAGGTTATATCTTCCTGTTGGATAGATCCTTTCAATATTAGGTAGTGGCTTACTTTGTCTCTAGTTATGGTCTTCATTTTGAAATCTATTTTATCAGATATGAGTGTTGCTACCCCAGCTTTTCTTTTTTTTTGCTTTCCGTTTGCTTGAAACAATTTTTACCGTCCCTTCACTTTCAACCTATGTGAGTCTTTTGTTGTGAGGTGGGTCTCTTGGAAACAACATATAGATGAGTAATGCTTTCTTATTCAATCAGCTACTCTGTGTCTTTTTATCGTAACATTCAGTCCATTTACATTTAAGGTGATTATTGATATGTACTTATTTATTGCCATTTTTGTTTAGTTTGGTTATATTTTTCTTCCTATTTCTTCTACTAATTACAGCAGTCCTTTTAACATTTCTTGCAGTGCTGGTTTGGTGCTAATGTATTCCCTTAGCCTTTTTCATCTTGGAAGCTCTTTATTTGACCTTCTATTTTAAATGACAGCCTTGCTGGGTCGAGTGGTGTTGGATTCAAATCCTTGTTTTTCATGACCTTGATTACTTCATGCCATTTTCTTCTGGCCTGTAGTGTTTCTTGTGAGAAGTCAGCTGAGAGCCTTATGGGGTTTCCTTTGTAGGTAACCTGTTGCTTATCTCTTGCTGCTTTTAGCAATCTCTCTTTGTCTTTAATTTTGGGCATTTTAATTACTATGTGTCTTGGTGTGGGCCTGTTTGTGTTCTTCTTACTTAGGGCTCTCTGTGCTTTTTGAACTTGAATGCCTTCTTCCTTCAACAAATTAGGGTAGTTTTCTGTCGCTGTTTCCTTGAATATATTCTCTAACCCTTGGTCATTTCATTCTTCTTCGGGGACTCCTATGATGCGAATATTATTACGTTTCCTGTTGTCCCACAGTTCTCTTAAGCTGTCTTCCTGTTTTTTAATTGTTTTTCCTTTTGGTTTTCTGATTGGTTGATTTTTTCTACCCTGTCTTCTAATTCACTAATCTAGTCCTCAGCTTCCTCTACTTTGCTGTTTAGACCTTCCAATGTGTTCTTTATTTCTGATATGTCATTCTTGGTCGCTTCTTGGTGCCTTTTAATTTCCAGTTGGTTGATTTTCAACATCTTTAGGTCCTTACTCATGCTTTTGAGCTTCCTCAAGATCATGGCTCTGAATTCTAGCTCTGTTAACTTGCCTAACTGCTCCACATTGATCTCATCTTTGATGGAGGTCTCTTGTTCTTTCATTTGGCTTTTGTTTCTGTATTTCACCATTTTGGCTCTCACAGTGGGCTTTGGAGCCTGCCCAGTTTTCCCTGTGGGTGTTGGTGTTCTGCTGTTTGTGGCTCCCTCTCCTGGGTTTAGATGAGCGAGGGAGGCCCCACGTTAAACACCACTGTCAAGTCTTACTTTCCTGGTTAGAGTTGCTGGCCCAGGAATGGTACTGTTATCTTCTAGCTTTTTGCCTGGAGGCTAGCAGTCAAGGTTACTTGAAGAGTTTTGGGTTGTCAGTTGATTGAAAAACTCCCTTAGTAGCTCAGCATAAGGGCATTTCCCAAGGGTGGGGCAGATGCTGGTTGTTAATGGGCCTCAATTAGCATTTCAATGGCCACCAGCTGGGGTTGAATCTCTGAGGGAGGTGCAGCTGCCTCTCCCCAGAGCCCTGGGAAGGAGCAAGATGGCCACCGTCCTGCGTGGCTGGAACTCAGCAAAAGCTCTGAGCACCCTCCGTATCCCAAGTGTCCCCACACAGTGTCAGTCTAGTCTACTCTCCCTCTGCCAGAGCCCAAGGTGAGTGACTGTGGCTGTTTTAGCCTCAGTCCCGGCTCTGTTCTGCGGAGCCACTTGGGACTTTAACCCGAGGGTGCTGGTCACAACTAAGGCTGCTGCTGTCTGTGGGCTCCCAGCCCCCCACTCACACTTTCACAATCCTACCTGGATCGAGTCAGTGTCTCTGTCATATGATCCTCGCAAGCTGCTTTTCTGTTGCTTTTTCCTGTCTATTTGTCTGTGTTTCAGTTGTAATTCCAGTTTGGTCCTGGGAGACGGTCTGTGTAGCTTCCATTCACTCTGCTGCCATTTTGGAATCCTCCAAAAGAAATTTTTTTTAATAATAATAAGGGCCAGCCCTGGCCGGTTTGGCTCAGTGGTTGGAGCATCGGCCTGCAGACCAGAGAGTCCCGGGTTCGTTTCCCACTAGGGGCACGTACCAAATAATAATAATAAGGGCCAACTTGATTTGGTCACTTCTAATGACTTATTATTGTTTAAATATAGAGACCCGGATATCCATTCCCAACTCAGCACAACTTTGAAGGGCCATTCTAGCTAGCTCTATAGAGCCCCAGAGGATTGCCCAAAGCCTTTACTGGGACCCATGGCAGCTCAACTTATTCCTGTGCCCATGTCTGCTTGCTCTCCCCCCCTCCCACACACATTAATTGCAAAGGTGTTCCCTAATGAACAGTCTGTGTTCCAACCTTCACTTGAGAAACTGCCTGGCATAGTAGCCATGTCTCCTTCCCAGCTCCTCAAATAAGCACCATTATGTTAATTGAACCGCAGAAAGCTCAACATGGATTCCCACGTGTACCAGGAAACTGCCCACCACAGAAAACCCTGTGCTATTAACATTGAACAATTCTTCCTTTTTTGAAATTTTCCCAAATGACTCTTACTGAAGACTGTCAATTGGACTTGAGGAATAATTAGAAAGTCTCCCCACTTCCAAAATCCCACAATAATGGAACACTTGCCAATCAAGCACTACCTCAGTGTTTCCTCTTTTTACTCTATAAAATGTACTTTCAAATACACTTGAACCCAGGCTAAAATGAAAGTAATGGCAGATGAATTCCCTTGCTGAAAGTTTCTTAATGAAGAACATATGTTAATTTTCTCAGACTTAGTTTTGTCTCTGACACATCTCAGAGTCAGCTTCCCAGGGAACCCACCCAGTAAAAATTTATCTACTTATTTGCTTATGGTGTATCTCCCCCCAACCATATTCTCTGAGAGTAGGGACTCTGGTGTCTTCTACTACTCCACCCACGTAGAACAGTGCCTTACACTGAAAGCTGCTCAGTAACTATTATGCTGGATGAATAAATGAATGAAATGGCATTTCAACTGAGACCTGAATGTCAAGGAGATAGCCAGGCAATGATCTTGTGGAATAGCATTTTGGTTTTTCAAAACAACAAGTAAAATTCATAAAAGAGCTCTTTCCTTTGTATTTGGGACAGTTAAAATATGTTTGTTTGTTTGGTTTGGGTTTTTTCCTAGTTCCCCCTCACTCCTTTCCCAGGATCATTTGATTTGTATAAATTTAGCCAGGAGCACACAGATCAACATATAAATAATCAGTTTTAGGTTTTTATTGATGGAGCCTTATCAAACTGAAGTTGGTGCCCTCTTATTATTTATACTTTATGCTCCCCAAAATATTTTTGTGTGGGAGGACATGATAGTTGATATGAACTTGACTTTAAGGAAATTCATATCTATCAGAAATCCATTTCACAATTACCCCAGCGAAAAGAGTATCATCTTTCTAGGTCTATAGGCCTGAGGACAGAAGAGAGACTCCAATCACAATTGTCTGGGAAGCATTTTCCAAATGTATGCCAGACCCTCCCCTGTCCCTTCCATTCATACATACTCTTTGTACATAGAACCTGATTGTGTGTTTTCTGCTTTTGTTTTTTTAAAACTATTTTTCGTCATTCATTGAAGTAAAATCTGTGCATGGTTAAAACATCAAATAACTAGACTGACTTCACTCAACATGCCTCTACCATTATCTATTCTTTCTTTCACTTTTTATCTCCTGAGGTTCATCTCTGTATCTCTAAATAATCTACTTCTGTCACTATTTCTTTATTTATTATTTTTATATTATCTGTTCATTTTCTGGAAGGAGAGTTGAGAATTTGACTCAGGTACACAACACCCCCACACCACACACACACACACACACACACACACACACACACACCATCACCTCTTCCTCTCCAAATAGGGTTAGAGCACATTTTTAGTTTCTTTATTGATTTTCTTTTTATTTCAATTTTTTGCATGTTACTAGCTTTTTCCAAATGTCTGAAAATTCTTCATTATCATATGTAAGAATAAAGCACTAGGAAAACAGATTAAGGACTATGCGTACTTGGATAGGTCTTGCTGAGTGGAAGCTACACAGACCGTCTCCCAGGACCAAACTGAAATAACAACTAAAACATAGAAAAATCATCGAGAAAAAGAAACAGAAAAGCAGCTGGAGAGGACACATATAACCAGGAACAGAAAAAAAGGACACTGAATAAAGCCTTGTAGGTCTGAGGCAGTTCAAAAGGAAAGCTGGGAGTCCAAGGACAGCAGCTGCTTTACATGTGAGCTAAACTCCCAAGCCAGCTCCACAGTACAAAAGGCCAAGACAGAGCACTAAATTAGCTATAGTTACTCACCTTGGGTTCTGGCAGAGCAAGGACAAACTGGACTGGACCTGTGTGGGGACAATCGGGATTTGGAGGGAACTCAGAGTTTTTGCTGAGTTACGGACACACAGGACGGTGGCCATATTGCTCAAGGAACCTCATCCTGGAGCCCTGTGAAGAGGCAGCAGCCCTTCCATTAGAGATTTAAACCCCCAACCCCCTAAGCAGGGCCAGAGAAATGCAAACTGAGGAGCATTAACAACCAGCATCTGCCCCAACCTATGGAAATCCTCTTCCACTGAACACCTGTGGGAGTTTTGCATTCAGCTGAGCTACAACACAAGTCACATCAAGTAACTAAGACGAATAGCCTCCAGGCAAAAGCTAAAGGATAACTGAACCTTTCCAGACTGACAGTCCCCAGAAGAGGGGGTCTTGGGGGAGAGATAAACCACATAACTTATAAGCATGTATGCATGAACAATGGACATGGACAACAAAGCTGGGGAAAGGTCAGGGAGTGAGAGGGGGGGAGAATCAGTGGGGGAAAAAGAAGAAACATCTGTAACAAAAATTAATTAATTTTAAAAAATTAAAAATAAGACAGTTGGTGGGGAAAAGAAAAAAAAAAAAAAACAACTTCAACACCATGAGTAAAGATATAGAAATGTTGAAAACCAACCAGGTGGAAATAAAGAATGACATAGCAGAAATAAAGAACACATTGCAAGGAATAACCAGCAGAGTAAAAGAAGCTGAGGACTGGATCAGTGAATTATAAGACAGGGTAGAAAAAAAAAAAAAAAAACAATTAGAAAACAAACAAACAAACAAAAATTAAAAACAGGAAGACAGATTAAGAGACCTGTTGGACAACTAGAAATGTAACAACATTCACATCATAGGAGTTCCAGAAGAAGAAGAAAATGAGCAAGGGTTAAAGAATATACTAGAAGAAATAGTGACAGAAAACTTCCCTAACTTGGTGAAGGAAGAAGGCATACAAGTCCAAGAAGCACAAAGAGCTCCAAATAAGAAGACCAAAACAGACCCACACCAAGACACATAGTAATTAAAATGCCAAAAATTAAAGACAAAAAGAGAAACCTAAAGGCAGCAAGAGATAAGCAACAGGTTACCTACAAAGGAAACCCCATAAGGCTCTCAGCTGACTTCTCAACAGAAACACTACAGGCCAGAAGGAAATGGCATGAATTAATCAAGGTAATAAAAACAAGAACCTGAATCCAAGATAGTCTATCCAGCAAGGCTATCATTCAAAATAGAACATTAAATAAAGAGCTTCCCAGAACAAAATAGGCTAAGGGAATATATTAGCATCAAAGAGCAATGCAAGAAATGTTAAAAGGAATGCTGTAATTAGTAGAAGAAATAGGGAGAGCAACATAATCATAATGAATAAAAATGGCAATAAATGAGTACATAACAATAATAAACTAAATGTAAATGGATTAAATCCTCCAATCTAAAGACATAGAGTTGCTTATTAAATAAGTAAGCATAATTTATATATATATGTTGTTTAAAAGAGACCCACCTCACAACAAGACTCACATAGGTTGAAAGTGTAGAGATAGGAAAAAAAATCTTTGAAGCAAATGGAAGGAATAAAGAGCTAGGGTGGCAATACTCATATCTGATAAAATAGATTTCAAAATGAAGGCCATAACTAGAGACAAAGAAGGCCACTTCATAATATTGAAAAGATCTGTCAAACAGGAAGATATAACCTTGGTAAACATATATGCACCCAATATAGCACCAAAATATATTAAAAATCTTCTGAAGGATTTCAAATAAAAAATCGACAGCAATACAATCATAGCAAGAGAGTTCAACATCCTGCTGACATCACTGGATGGATCCTTCGAACAAAAAATTAACAAGGAAACACGGACTGTAAATGATGCCCTAGATCAAATAAATTTAATAGCTATATAAAGAGAATCGCATCCCAAAACTGCAGAATTCACATTCTTTTCAAGTGCACATGAGACATACTCAAAGATAAATCTCATGTTAGGACACAAATAAGTCTCTACAAGTTCAAGAATATTGAAATCATATCAAGTATATTCTCAGATAACAATGGGATGAAAGAAATCAATTTCAACAAGAACATGCAAAGACATGTGAACACATGGAGGCTAAATATCATGTTATTAAACAATGAATTTGGTTACAAAGGAAATCAAAGGAGAAATTAAAAATTTTCTGGAAACCAATGAATTGGAACACACAACAACACAAAATCTATGGGATACAGTAAAAGCAGTTCTGAAAGGAAAATTCATAGCACTACAGGCCTACCTCAAGAAATAAGAAAATTTTCTAATTGACCAACCTCACAACTTAAAGATCTAGAAATCAAAGAAATAGAAAACCCCAGGAAAAATAGAAGAAAAGAAAGAGTAAAAATCATAATGTATAGAGAAATATATAGAGACCCCAAAAAAATCAGACAATCAAATATAAATAAAACAAAGAGCTGGTTATTTTAAAAGATAAACAAGATTGATGGACCCTTAGCAAAACTCACCAAGAAACAAAGAGAGAGCACCCAACTAAATAAAATCAAAAACAAAGCAGAGAAGTAACAACTAACACCACAAAAATACAAAGGATTGTTAATAGATATTATGAACAATTATATGGCAATAAATTGGACAATCTAAGCAAAATGAACAAATTTCCAGAAACACATAGTCTCCCAAAACTAAACCAAGAAGAGATAGAAAAGTTGAAGAGACCAATAACAGCTAAGAAAATTGAAGATAGAATCAAGACTCTCCCAGCAAACAATAGCCCAGGCCTGGAAGGCTTCAAGAAAGAGTTTTACCGAACATTCAAAGAACTACCACCCATTCTCCTCAAACTTTTCCAAAAATTTCAAGACGAAGGAAGCCTTCCAAACTCGTTTTCTGAGGCCAGCATAATCCTAATTCCAAAACCAGATAAAGACACTGCAAAGAAGAAAACTACAGGCCAGTACCTTTGATGAACATAGACGCCAAAATCCTTAACAAAATACCAGCAAATCGAATCCAGCAATACGTTAAAAAAATTATTCATCATGACCAAATGGGATTCACCCAGGGACGCAAGGGTGGTACAATGTCCACAAATCAATAAATGTGATACACCACATAATTAAAATGAAAGATTAAAACCATATGATCTTATCAATAGATGCCAAAAAAGCATTCAACAAAATTCAGCACCCATTTATGATAAAAGCACTCAGCAAAGTAGGAATAGAGGGATCATATCTGGACATAATAAAGGCCATATATGAAAAACCCATAGCCAACATCATACTCAATGGGCAAAAACTAAAAGCATTTCCCTTAAGAAAAGGAACAAAAAAGAGATGCCCACTTCGCCACTCTTATTTAATATAGTACTGGAAGTCTTAGCCACAGCAATTAGATATGAAGAAAAAATAAAAGGGATTCAAATGAGAAAGGAGAAATTGAGACTATTATTTGTAGATGTCATGATATTGTGCATAGAAAACAAATTCTAGACTTAAATGAATTTGGCAAAGTAGCAGAATACAAAATTAACGTCAAGAAATTGATGGCATTCTTATACACCAATGATGAACTCACAGAAAGAGGAACTAAAAAAAATTCCATTTTCCATTGTGGCAAAAAAAATTAAGATACCAAGGAATAAACTTAAGGAAAATAGGACCTCCTTCCAGAAAACTACAGGTCATTGAAAAATAGAAATAGAGGAAGATATAAAAACGGGAAGCATATACCATGTTCATGGATTGGAAGAATTAACATCATTAAAATGTCCATACTTCCCATTGCAATCTATAGATTCAATGCAAACCCCATCAAAATACCAAGAACATATTTTGCAGAACTAGAACAAATACTCCAAAAGTTTATATGGAACCAAAAATGACCCCAAATAGCCACAGTAATCTTGAAAAAGCAAAACAAAGTAGAAGAGATCACAATATCAGATATCAGGTTATACTACAAAGCCACTGTAATCAAAACAGCCTGGTACCAGCACAAGAACAGGCATATAGATCAATGGAACAGAACAGAGAACCCAGAAATGAACCCAAGGCAATATGCTCAATTAATATTTGCCAAAGATGGCAAGAGCATACAGTAGATTCAAGGTAGCCTCTTCAATAAATGGTGTTGGGAAAATTGGACAGCTACATTAAAAAAAAAATGAAGCTAGACCATCAATTAACACCATACAAAAGAATAAACTCAAAATCGATAGAAGACTTAAATGTGACTTGTGAATCCATAAAAAGTCTAGAAGAAAATGTAAGCAACAAAATTTCAGACATCACAGGCAGCAAAATTTCCAATGATGCAATGCCTAAGGCGAGAGAAACAAAGAAAAAAATGAACACATGGGACTATATCAAACTCAAAAGCTTCTGCACAACAAAAGAAACACCCATCAAAATGGAAAGGGAACCCACTATATGGGAGAGCACAATTGCCAATGATACATCAGATAAAGGGTTAATTTCCAAAATACATCGAGTGCTCACACAACTCAATAACAGGAAGACAAAAAATCCTATTTTATTTTATTTTATTTTTATTTATTTATTTATTTTTTATCCTCACCCGAGGACATTTTCCCATTTTTTTGTTCAGGTAGAGTGGGAGGGAGAGAGAGGAACAGAGAGAGAGAGAGAAACATCGATGTGAAAGGAACACATCGAGTGGCTGCCACCCGCACGACCGACCAGGGCCAGGGACAAACTGCAACCGAGGCACGCGCCCTTAGCAGGAACCGAACCCGGGTCTCTCAGGACCGCAGGTCGACGCTCTAACCGCTGAGCCAAACCGGCCAGGGCAAGAACCCTATTTTAAAAATGGGCAGAGGACCTAGAGACACCTGTCCAAAATGGATATACAAACGGCCAAGAGACATATGAAGAAATGCTCAACATCACTAATCATCACAGAGATGCAAATTAAAACAACAATGATGTATCACCTCACACCTGTCAAAATGGCTGCCATCAACAAATCATCAAACAACAAGTGTTGGCAAGAGTGTAGAGAAAAGAAGACTCTAGTACACTGCTGGTGGGAATGCAGACTGGTGCAACCACTATGGAAAGCACTACAGTATTACCTCAAAAAATTAAAAATTGAATTGCCATTTGACCCAGTGATCCCACTTCTAGGAATACATCCTAAGAAGCCTGAAATACCAATCAGAAAGAATATGTGTTCATAGCAGCATTATTTACAGTAGCTAGGATCTGGAAACAGCCCAGGTGTCCATCAATAGTTGAGTGGATAACAAAGCCGTGGTACATGTACACAATGGAATCCTATGCACCTGTAAGAAAGAAAGATCTCTTATCCTTTGAGACGACATGAAGGGACCTGGAGAATATTATCCTAAGTGAAACAAGCTGAGCAGAGGAAGACACGTATCACATGATCTCACTTATTTGTGGAATATAATAAAAAAAACGAACTGATGAACAAAATAGACCCAGAGACATAGAAGTAAGGTACAGACTGACAAACCTCAGAAGAGGAGGTTGACAGGGGGAGGGAAGAGATAAACTACAGAACTTATATGCATGCATGTGTAACCAATGGACATAGAAAACAATGCTGGGGAGGTGATGGGGAGGAGGATGTTAATGGGGGGGGAGGAGAAACATCTGTAACAAAAATAAATTAATAAAAATAAATTTTAAAAAAATATTAATGCAATCCTAAAAAAAAGAGTGGGGGTTCCAGACAAGAAAAAGCTAGAGGAGGGAGTTCATCACCACTAAATGAGTATTATATGAAATGTTGAAGAGTCGTCTTGAAGCCAAAGAAGAACAAAAATATGAACAATAAATCGGTATTTAATACATATCTATCAACAATTGAATCTACAAACAAAATGAGTAAGCAGAACAGAAGCAGACCCATAGATACAGAGAACTTTTTGTTGCTTGCTGGATGGCATAGGGCTGGGGAGATGGGTGAGAAAGGTGAAGGAATTAAGAAGTACAAATTGGTTGTTAGACTGATGAACCTCAAAGGGAAGGGGGGAGGGAGGGCAGGATGAGATAAACCAAAGAACTTCTATGCATATATGCATAACCAATGGACACCAACAGTAGTGTGGGGCAGGCAGCAGGGTGATGAGATTGGGGAGAAGGGGGTTAATGAGGATAAAAAGGGGGACATCTGTAATACATTCAACAATAGAGGTAAATTAAAAAAATAATAATAATATTGTGCCCTGGCCGGTTTTGCTCAGCGGTTAGAGCGTCAGCCTGTGATCCAGAGAGACCCAGGTTCAGTTCCCACTAAGGGCGCGTACCTCGGTTGCAGTTTGTCCCGGCCCTGGTTGGTCATGTGGGTGGCAGCTGCTCCATGTGTCCCTTTCACATCGATGTTTCTCTCTCTCTCTCTCTCTCTCTCTCTCTCTCTCTCTCTCTCTCTCCCTCTCTCTTCCTCCCGCTCTATCCGAACAAAAAATGGAAAAAAATGTCCTCAGGTGAGGATAAAAATATATATATATTATAATACCTATGTATCATGTCAGATGGCTACTAGATGTATTGGGCTGATCACTTTGAAAGTTATTTTAAATGTCTAATCATTATGTTGTACACCTGAAACTAATATAATATTATATGACAACTGTAATTTAAAATATTTTTTAATTTTAAATAAAAATCTAAAAAGGAAGAAGTTAAAGGTATAAAATTGGAAATGAAAAATTGGAAATTATCATTATTTACATTTACTACAATAACATCCCTAGAAAATCAAAAGAATTATTGGAAAAATCATTATAAAAAGCAAGATAGAACCACCAATCAAAAAGAATACATGTACCCTTATGTTCATAGCAGCACTATTTACAATCACTAAGATCTGGAAACAGCCCAAGTGTCCATCAATAGATTAGTGGATAACAAAGCTGTGGTACATATACACAATGAAATACTATGCAGCTGTAAGAAAGAAAGATCTCTTATCCTGTGAGACGATATGGAGGGATCTGGAGAGTGTTATGCTAAGCAAAGTAAGCCAGTCAGAGAAAGACAAGTATCACATGATCTCACTTATTTTTAGAGTATAATGAACATAATATGATGAAAAAAATAGACCCAGAGGCATAAAAGTAGGGCTCAGACTGGCAAACTTCAGTGGAGGGGGCCAAGGGGGAGGGAAGACATAAACCAAAGAACTTATGCATATAAGTATAACCAATGAACATAGACAACAATGTTGAGGAGACCAGCAACGGAAAGAGGGTATCAATGGGGAAAAAAGGAGAAACATATTTAACAAAAAATAATTAAGGAAATGAAATAGCATTTTTAAAAAGCAAGGTAATTCAATGAAATGTATAGATACACAATTAATAAATAGATATATGTATACTAAATTAATATATAACCATTATATATACAAACAGAACTATTGGAAGAAAAGGCCTCCAATTTTAAAAAGCCACTAAAAATATAAACTATCTGGGAATATACTTAAAATATTTGCATGACCTATATGAAGACAACTTTTTTTAAAAAAAAATATATTTTTATTGATTTTTTAGAGAGAAAGGAAGGGAGAGAAAGATAGAAACATCGATGTGAGAGAGATAAATCTATCAGCTGCCTCCTGAACACTCCCCACTGGGGATCGAACCTGCATCCCGGGTATGTGCCCTGACCAGGAATAGAATTGGGACCTCTCAAACCATGGGAAGAAGCTCAATTCACTAAGCCTCACTGGCAGGGCTATGTGCTATTTTTTATAAGAGCAAAAGTTTGGAAACAACCTAAATGTCCATCACTAGGGAAAAGAATAAATAAATTACCATACATGCATATAATGGAACACTCTGCAGTCACCAAAATGAATGAGGTATAGGTTTAAATACAAATATGCAGTGATCTCCAAGATACATTAGTAAGAAAAAAAAGGCAAGGAAAAGAACACTATATAATACGCTATCATTTGTGAAAATGTATCTGCTTGTATATGAAAAAGATCTCTGGAAAAATGTATAAAAATCTGATACAATGTGTTGCTTCTGGAAAGGAGAACTAGGTGGCTGGGTAGAAAGGAAACTTTTGTATTATTTATTTCATTTTGTACCTTTTGAATTTTAAGTCATATTTTAATTTTTAAAGTTTATCTCCAATCTGCCTCTGCCTCTCCATTTTCATTGCCACCAATGTTTTTTTAATGACTTAGTGACATAAATGGCTTCTCTTACAAAGAATTTTCCTAACTATTCTTTCTAAGTAGATTTCTATCTCTCCACCATGTTTTTTCACATCATTATACTCAGTTATAAGAGCTATGAAGGTAATGACCACTTTGTAATTATACACTTTGTTCCATTCATTTACTCATTTTGTTTAATTTATTCATTCATTCATTACTGGTCACCTGTTTGCCTGCCACACAAGGGCAGGAAATTCTTAATAACTGATTCATCACTGCAAACCCAGCACTTAAGCCAGTGGCTGGCACCAAAATGTTTGTCAAATGATTGAAAATTTACAAAGAATGAAATTGTCTCAAATTGATATCCTTCTCAGCAAGGTGAATCAGGGCAGATGTTATTGCCCTTGTTTTCTATATGAGGAAATTAAGGCTCAGATAGGACTTGTCTGAGGCCACACAACTAGTAAAGTGGCAAAACTGAGATTGCTGCTCCCAATTCAGATTTCTTTACACGAAAATGTATATTCCTTGCAATCTTAGGACCACTCTGCTACAGCCCCATTCTCACCGCAAGGTACTCTTCATAAATTTCTAGGCTACCAGGCACTAATGCAAAAGTTATTAACACAGACTTTCTAGGTGGATGTTAGTAGGCCTGTCAACCTTTTCCCATTACATAAAAAATTTTGCATGTCAATAATTTCTATGGGGAAAGCTTCCAAGGTTTTTTTCAGCTTTTCAAAGGGTCTGTGACGCACCTCCACCAAATGAATTCCTAAGTCAAAGACTTATCCTTATAGCTTGAGTTCATCTTGTTAGACAGTAGTATTGTCAAGGAATCTGAAGCACTGGTCTTGGAATTACTAGTATAAACCATCACATTGTAAAGATAAATAAAGGAAATCTCATTTAAAATGGAGTCAGGAAGCCCTGAAGGGAGAGAGAGCTCTCACTCAAGTACCACTCGTTGCAGCCTGCATAACCAGAAAAGCAGAGAGAAAAGCAAGATAACAATTATGTTGACAAAGGAAGACATTTTCCACATAGCATTTTCTTCTCCTTCTTTAGAAAAATCTCTCCCTGCCTCAGCAATAATACTCTAACTACCACTTGCAGCCAATAACACACACAGACCACCACAACCTTGAACACTTGTTCTCCAATGAAGTTTTGTTAAAACAACTCTCTCCAATTTCCTCCTAAGACCTAATAAAAACTGACCTTCCCTTTGCCTCTGAGGACTTGTGTATGGTTTTTCCATAGCTTGGTCCCCAATTCCTATTCCCAAATAACTCCATTTTACTGGTAAAATAACTGCCTTTTCTTTTTTAAGGTCCACGAAGGAAATGTGTTCATGCTGGCAGAAAAACAGTTACTAGAATCTCACCCTCCCCATCACCTCAACATACCTCCATTCTTATTCCCAGATGTCACTTTGTTTATTACCCCCTGAAGCCACTAAGAACAAAAATATATATAAAACAAATCTTTGTTCAACATAGTAAATTAGTTTACCAGGAAGTTCACCTTGGGCTCTGTAGACCAGTTCAAAATTCAGTTACAGGCCTTACATACAATTTACTTCTTCAGGACAATCGCTTTATCTAGTTCAGGGCTTTTGTAAGGAACAAATTAGCAATTGCTCAATATACCATGAAGCAGGATGGAGAAGGTAGTCTCTACCCTTGAAAGAAAGCTACAAGACAATTTCTAATTTGTCTTTTCCAGTATTCTCCCTCCTCCTCTTTCCCCTCCTCTCCCCACCACCCAACCCTGTAGGGAGAGAACCTGGGCTGATTTCCCTTCCTGCATTACCAACACCCCCTTCTTGACAGAAGCACCCTCAAGTGCTGCTCTGGAAAGATGACAGTCTTAACCTAGCTTAGAGAGCATATTTTCTATGTACCTCTGTCTAAGGCCCAGTTTTCTCATCCATAAAATAGGAGTAATACTCAAATTTCAGGGTAGTGCCAGGCCCTTAAGCATTCAGTAATGGTGGTTATTATTGTCACTGGGTGCTGTTTTCAGCCCAGGACCCTGGCCAGGTTCTCTTCTGTGGAGTGGCCTGGAATGATGTCTGCACAAAGAGTGAATAAACAGACCCAGCAATATGTAATTGGAAACAAGCAACATGTAATCTTTTCCTTAAGGCTTCTTTCATTCAATATAAAATTTTAATGACCTGAAATTCATCTATGCCATAGGTATATAAATAGTAGATATATCCTATTTTGTGCATATACCACAGTTTATTGAGCCATTCTGTTGATGAACATCTAGGCTGTTTCCAATTTTTGCCTATTATAAATAGATATGTTAAGAATACTCCAGTGAAAGTCTTTATATGTGTGCTTTCATTTATTTTTGTTAGAAATGTGGAATTTTTTTAGATCCCATATATACCTAGGAGTAGAATTGCTAGGTTAAAGAAAGAGTATATATTTAATATTTTATTATTATTAATTTATTTTTGTTACAGATAATTCTACTTTTTCCCCCCCTGACACCCTCCTCCCGTTCCACCACCCCGCCTCATCACCAGCATTGTTGTCTATGTCCATGGTTACATATACATGCATATAAATTCTGTGGTTTATCTCTTCCTTCCTCCCACCTCTAAAGTTTGATGGTCAGAACCCTACTTCTATGCCTCTGGGTATACTTTGTTTATCAGTTTGTTTTGTTCATTATATTCCACAAATAAGTGAGATCAGGTGGTATATGTCTGATTGGTTTGTTTGACATAGGATAATACTCTCCACATCCTTCCATGTAATCTCAAAGGATAAGAGATCTTTCTTACAACTGCATGGTATTCCACTGTGTATATGTGCCACACTTTTTTATACACTCATCTGTTGATGGATATTTGGGTCGTTTCCAGATCTTATCGATTGTAAAAGTGCTGCTATGAACAAGACTACATATATTATTTGTGATTGGTGTTTCAGGCTTCTTAGGATATATACCTAAAAGTGGGATCACTGTGTCAAAGGGCAGTTCAATTTTTAACTTTTTGAGATAAAAACATAATGTTTTCCATAGTGGCTGCACCAGTATGCATTCCCACCAGCAGTGTACTAGAGTCCCATTTTCTCCACACCCTCGCCAACACTTGTTGTTTGGTATGTTGACGGCAGCCCTTCTGACAGATGTGAGGTGATACCATATTGTTATTTTTATTTGCATCTCTCTGGTGATTAGTGACGTTGAGGATTTCTTCATATGTCTTTTGGCCATTTGTATGTCCTGTTTGGAGAGGTGTCTATTCAGCTCCTCTGCCCATTTTTTAATTGGGTTAATTGTCTTTCTTTTGTTGTGTTGTATGAGTATTCTATACATTTTGGAAATTAACCCCTTATCTGATGTATCGTTGGCAATTATGCTCTCCCATATAGTGGGTTCCCTTTCCACTTTGATGGTTCTTTCTTTTGCTGTGCAGAACCTTTTTCGTTTGATGTAGTCCCATGTGTTCATTTTTTCCTTTGCTTCTCGTGCCTTAGGCATTGTACCAGTCAAAATTTTGCTACCTATGTCTGCAATTTTGTTGCCTACATTTTTTTCTAGGACGTTTATGTATTCACGAGTCACATTTAATTATTTTATTCATTTTGAGTTTATTCTTGTGCATGGTGTGAGTTGGTAGTTTAGCTTCATTTTTTGCATGTAGCAGTTCAATTTTAAGAACATCATTTATTAAAGAGGTTGCCTTTACTTCAGTGTATGCTCTTGCCACCTTTATCAAATATTAATGGAGCAATTTCTCTTGAGACAATTTCTGGGTTCTCTGTTCTGTTCCATTGATCTACATGCCTGTTCTTGTGCCAGTACCAGGCTCTTTTGATCACAGTGGCTTTGCAGTATAACCTGATATCTGTAATTGTGATCCCTCCTACTTTATTTGTTTTCAAGATTGCTGTGGCTATACAGGGTCTTTTTTTGATTCCATATAAAATTTTGGAGTATTTGTTCTAGTTCTGTAAAATATGTCGTTGGTATTTTGATGGGAATTGCATTGAATCTATAGATTGCTTCAGGTAATAGGGATATTTTAATGATGTTGATTCTTCCAATCCATGAACAATTTATATGCTTTCACTTTTTTATATCTTCCTCTACTTTTTTCAATGACCAGTAGTTTTCTGTGAACAGATCCTTTACTTTTTTGATTAAGTTTATTCCTAGGTATCTTAATTTCTTTGCCACAATGGTAAATACATTTTTTTCTAGTTTTTCTTTCTGTGAGTTCATCGTTGGTGTGTAAGAATGCTGTCGATTTCTTGACGTTAATTTTGTAGCCTACTACTTTGCCAAATTCATTTATTAAGTGTATTAGATTTTTGATGGACTCCTTAGGGTTTTCAATATGCAATATCATGTCATCTGCAAATAATGACAGTTCACTTCCTCCTTTCCAATTTGAATCCCCTTTATTTTTGCTTCATCTCTAACTGCTGTGGCTAAGACTTCCAGTACTATGTTAAATAAGAGTGATGGAAATGGGCATCCCTGTCTTGTTCCCGTTCTTAAGGGGAATGCTTTTAGTTTTTGCCCATTGAGTATGAGGTTGGCTATAGGTTTTTTGTATATGACCTTTAATATGTTGAGATATGATCCCTCTATTCCCACATTGCTGAGCGTTTTTATCAAAAATGGCTGCTGGATTTTATCAAATGCTTCTTCAGCATCCATTGATATGATCATATGTTTTTTATCTTTCCTTTTGTTTATGTGGTGTATCACATTTATTGATTTGAGGATATTGTGCCATACTTGCATCATTGGTTGAATCCCACTTGGTCATGATGAATAATTTTTCTGATGTATCGCTGGATTCAATTTGCTAGTTTTTATTAAGGATGTTGGCATTTATGTTCATCACGCATATTGACCTGTAGTTTTTTTTCTTTTTAGTATATTTATCCAGTTTTAGAATTAAGATTATGCTAACCTCATAAAATGAGTTTAGAAGTCTTCCATCTTTTTGGATTTTTTGGAATAATTTGAGGAGAATGGGTGTTAGATATTTTAATGTTCCGTAAAACTCCTCCGTGAAGCCATTCAGGCCTGGGCTTTTGTTTACTGGGAGTTTCTTGATTACATCTTCATTTTCCTTAGTTGTTATTGGTCTGTTCACGTTTTCTATCTCTTCCCAGTGCCATTTTGGGAGACAATGTTTTTCTAAAAATTCGTTCATTTCGCTTAGATTGTCGAATTTGTTGCTGTATAATTGATCATAATATCTGTTAATCCTTTGTATTTCTGAGGTGTCAGTTATTATTTCTCCTCTTTCATTTCTGAGTTTGTGTATTTGGGTTCTCTCTCTTTGTTTCTTGGTGAGTCTAGCTAAGGGTCCATCAATCTTGTTTATCTTTTCAAACAACCAGCTTTTTGTTTTATTGATCCTTTGAATTGTTTTTTTTGGCCTCCATGTCATTTATTTCTGCTCTGATCTTGACTATTTCCTTACTTCTACTTGCTCTGGGGTTTTCTTTCTGTTTGCTTTCTAGTTCTTTAAGTTGTGAGGTTAGATAGTCTATTAGAGATTATTCTTGCCTCTTGAGGTAGGCCTGTACTGCCATGACCTTCCCTCTCTGAACTGCTTTCACTGCATACCATAGATTTTGTGTTGTTGTGTGTTTATTTTCATTGGTTTCCAGGAAGTTTTTTATTTCTTCCTTGATCTCCTCGGTGACCCATTCGTTGTTTAATAACATGCTATTTAGCTTCCATGTGTTTAAATGATTTTGTATGTTCTTCTTGCATTTGATTTCTAGTTTCGTGCCATTGTGATCTGAGAAGATGCTTGATATGATTTCAGTCTTCTTGAACTTGTAGAGACTTAGTTTGTGCCCTAAAATGTGGTCTATCTTTGAGAATGTGCCATGTGCACTTGAGAAGAATGTGAATTCTGTAGTTTGGGGGTGTAATTCTCTGCACATATCTATTAAATCCATTTGGTCTAGTGCTTCATTTAGAGTTTCTGTTTCCTTGCTAATTTTTTGTCTAGAGGATATATCCAGTGGTGTCAATGGGGTGTTGAAGTCCCCTGCTATGATTGTATTGCTATCGATTTCTCCTTTGAAGTCTTCCAGAAGTTTTTTAATATATTTTGGTGCTCCTATATTGGGTGCATATATGTTTACCAAGGTTATATCTTCCTGTTGCATACATCCTTTTAATATTATGTAGTGGCCTTCTTTGTCTTTAGTTATGGCCTTCATTTTCTTTTTCTTTTTTTTTTTTTTATTTCAGGACTCCAATTTTATTTTATTTTATTTTTTTAATTTTTATTGTTGGATGTAAAATGTATTACAGATGATCCACATTTTTCCCCCATTGACCCCCTCTTCCTCACTCCCGCACCCCTCCTGCCTTTTCCCACACTATTGTCTGTGTCCATTGGTTATGCATATAAGTTCTTTGGTTTATTTTTTCCCACCTCCCAACCCCTTTCCCTTTGAGGTTTGTCAGTCCAGCAATGAATTTGTACTTCTTAATCCCTTCACCTTTTTCACCCATTCCCCCAACCCCCCTCCCATCTGGCAACCAACAAAATGTTCTCTGTATCTATGAGGATGTTTCTGTTCTGCCTTTTCATTTTGTTTGTAGATTGCATTGTTGATATGTATTCATTGCCATTTTGTTTGTTCATATATTTTATCTTTTTCTTCCAAAAGACCCTTCATCATTTCATATAATAACGGTTTGGTGGTGATGAACTCCTTTAGCTTTTCCTTGTCTGGGAAACTCTTTATATGGTCATCGATTCTAAATGACAGTTTTGCAGGATAGAGTAATTTTGGTTGTAGGTTCTTGTTTTTCATCACTCTGAATATTTCTTGCCACTCCCTTCTGGCCTGCAAAGTTTTTTTTGAGAAATCCGCTGACAGCCTAATGGGAACTCCCTTGTAGGTAACTAGCTGCCTTTCTCTTGCTGCTTTTAAGATTCTCTCTTTGTCTGTAACCTTTTGCATTTTGATGATGATGTGTCTTGGTGTGGGCCTCTTGGGGTTCATCTTGTTTGGGACTCTCTGTGCTTCCTGGACTTGTATGTCTGTTTCCTTCACCAAGTTAGGAAAGTTTTCTGCCATTATTGCTTCAAACAGGTTTTCTATTTCTTGTTCTCGCTCTTCTCCTTCTGGCACCCCCAAGATGCGAATGTTGGCACACTTGAAGTTGTCCCAGAGGCTCCTGACACTATCCTCATTTTTTTGGATTCTTTTTGCTGTTCTGATTGGTCATTTTTTGCTTCCTTATATTCCAAATCGATGGTTTGCTCCTTGGATTTACGTACACTATTATTGAAGCTGTGTAAATTATTCTTTATTTCAGTTAATGCCTCCTTCAATTCTAACTGTGTATCCTTTATTTCTAACTGGTCCTTTTTTATGCTCTTGAGGCCCTCCTTAACTTCACTGAGGTTCTCACTAAGTTCACTGAGCATCCTTATAAGCAGTATTTAGAACTCAGTATCTGTTAGGTTGCTGATCTTCATTTCGCTTAGTTCTTTTATTGGGGTTTTGTTCTGTTCTTTCCTTTGGGACCTGTTTCTTTGTCTCCTCATTTTGGCTACCTCCCTGTGTTTGTTTCAGTGTATTACTTAATGAGAGGTATGGGGCTCACTGAGACCAGATGCTGCTCGTTTGAAAGAATTTAGGAAAAACCTGAAGCAGGATCCAAGACAGGCCAATCCTATGGTTAAGCAAGTGGCAACAGCTTGGGTGGGCTTGAAAGTTGGGTGGGGCGGGGTGGGGCCTCAGGGAGTCACCAGGGCTGGGCTACCAGTGTGAGCCAGGTTGCTGGAGTCCCAGATATGGCGACTGTCTGCCGCCCCCGGGAAGGGCTCACCAAAGGAACAAAGGCCTCTTACAGCACGTTTGTCCCGGAGAAAGCCCCCTCTCCATCCCTCACTCCAGTGCCAAACAGCTCAGTTCTTCCCTGTGTGTCTCTGCCGCCCCTCGAGCTGCCTCCCCGCCAAGCTTAGAGAGAGTGAGTCCGATAAGTCCGTGCGCGGGCCCTTTAGGGAGCTGTGTGGGGCTCCAGCCGTGTCAGCTTTCCTGAGCCTCAGTTCCCGCTGGTTTTTCCAGCCAGAAGATATGGGGACTTCTCTTCCTGGCACTGGAACCCTGAGCGGGGCACCTGGTGTGGGTTGGGGACCCGTCAGTCCTCAGGAAGAACCTTCCCAGCCAAGGTATGGTCCTGATTTTTATCCGCCACACTTGGGTGTGGGACTAGCCCGTCGCGCTGCCGCCGCCCCTGGCGCCTCTGCCCCTCCTATCAGTCTGGATGTGGCTGCTGCTTTAATTTCGTAGTTGTAGGACTTCCATTCAGCTTGATGTCAGGCGGTTTTGAATGATGGTTGTTCTGTAGTTTAGTTGTAACTTTGATGTGGTTGTGGGAGGACGCAATACTGTGTTTACCTACACCACCATCTTGATCCAAAGTTCCTCATTTTCAAATCTACTTTATCAGATACGATTATTGCTACCCCAGCTTTTTTTGTTTGTTTGTTTGTTTTGGTTTCCATTTGTTTGAAAGATTTTTTTCCATCCCTTCAATTTCAACCACTGTGAGTCTTTTGTTGTGAGGTGGGTTTCTTGTAAACAACATATATGTGAGTCATGCTTTCTTATTCAATCATCTACTCTGTGTCTTTTTATTGGAGCATTGAAACCATTCACATTTAAGGTGATAATTGATATGTACTTATTTATTGCCATTTTTCTTTAGTGTGGTTCTATTTTTCTTCCTATATTTCTACTAATTACAGCAGTCCTTTTAGCATATCTTGCAGTGCTGGTTTGTTGTTAATATATTCCCTTAGCCTTTTTTTTGTCTGGAAAGCTCTTTATTTGACCTTCTATTTTGAATGATAGCCTTTCTGGATAGAGTAGTCTTGGATTCAGATTCTTGTTTTTCATGACCTTGATTACTTCATGCCACTCCCTTCTGGCCTGTAGTATTTCTGTTGAGAAGTCAGCTGAGAGCCTTATGGGGTTTCCTTTGTAGGTAACCTGTTGCTTATCCCTTGCTGCCTTTAGGATACTCTCTGTGTCTTTAATTTTTGGCATTTTAATTACTGTATGTCTTGGTGTGGGCCTGTTTGGGTTCGTCTTACTTGGGGCTCTCTGTGCTTCATGAACTTGAAAGCCTTCTTCCTTCACCAAATTAGGAAAGTTTTCTGTCACTATTTCTTCAAATATATTCTCTAACCCTTGCCCATTTTCTTCCTCTTCGGGGACTCCTATGATGCAAATGTTACATTTCCAGTTGTTCCACAGTTCTCTTAAGCTGTCTTCCTGTTTTTTAATTGGTTTTTCCTTTTCGTTTTCTGATTGGTTTATGTTTTCTACCCTATCTTCTAATCCACTGATCCTGTCCTCAGCTTCCTCTACTCTGCTTGTTAGTCCTTCCAATGTGTTCTTAATTTCTGCTATGTCATTCTTCATTTCCACTTGGTTGGTTTTCAATGTTTCTTTATTTTTGCACATGGTGGTGATGTCCTTACTCATGCTGTTCAGCTTCCTCAAGATCATGGCTCTGAACTCTACCTCTGATAATTTGCTTAGTTGCATTTCATTGATCTCATCTTCGATACAGTTCTCTTGTTCTTTCATTTGGGATTTGTTTCACCATTTTGGCTATCTCAGTGGGTTTTGGAGCCTTCCAAATTTTCCCTGTGGGTGTTGGTGTTCTGCTGTTTGTGGCTCCCTCTGCTGGGTTTGGATGAGCCTGGATGTGGAACAACTAGAACTCTCGTATATAATTTATAGGAGTGGGAAATTGTGCACACACTTTAGAAAAAGATTTGGCAGTTTCTTAAAAAGTTAAATATAGATATTAAAGTTAGTCAAGGAAAACAAGATGGTGGTGGGCAGGACTGGAGCAAGGGTGAGTGTGTGAGCCAGTGTGAGAGAGTGTGAGTGGATGTGAGGACCCATGTTCAACACCACTGTCAAGTCTCACTTTCCTGGGTAGATTTACAAGCCCAGGAAAGGTTCATTTGTCCTCTAGTTTTTTCCTGGTGGCTAGTATTCTCAGTTATTCAGTGCCTTGAAATGTTTCCCTGGTATTTTGCATAAGAGTATTTCCAAAGGGTGGGGTAGATGCTGGTTATTAATGAGCTTCAATTTGCATTTCTTTGCCTCACCTGGGAAAGGCTAAATCTCTGAGTGGGGCTGGCTGCTTTTTGCCCCCACAGCTTGGGGAAGGAGCACACTGGCCACTGACCTTTGTGGCCACAACTCAGCAAAAATCTGAGTGCCCTCCAAATCCTGAGTGTCCACACACAGTTCCAGCCCAGTCTGCCCTCCCTCTGCCATAGCCCCAAGGTGAGTGGCTATGGCTATTTTAGCACTCTGTTCTGGTTCTCTGCACTTTGGAGCAGGCTTGGTCTTTATTCCCCAAGGGCGCTGCTCACAGCTAAGACTGCTGCTATTTGTGGGCTCCCAGCCCACCACCCTCTTGTGCCTCTGCAGATCCTACCAGTGTCCTTGGTTAGATGGTCCTGTCCCGCTGCTTTTCTGTTGCTTTTTTCCAAGGATTTGTCTTTATTTTAGTTGTAATTTCTGTTTGGTCCTGGGAGATCATCTGCGTAGCTTCTATTCACTCTGCCTCCATTTTCACATCCTCTATGCCTATCTTGTGTGCAGCTGGGTCGCACAGGCCTTTCTGGTGGCCCTGCACCCTGCAGATCCTGCGGGTTACTGGATAACACAGTCCCTTTGGGGACCTTGCTCTATGGCTATGTTATGGGCTTCTGGGGATGTGTCTCAGGTCCCAAGCCGCAGCTGCTGTTGGGGGTGGGGCTCCACCCCCACCCAGTCTCTGCTGCTGTTGAGGAAAATGTTGTGCTCCCAAGCTGGTGCTACTGCTGCTTGGGGTGTGCCTTTGCTCCTGAGATTCAGCTGCTGTTGAGAGTAGAACTGCCCTCCCATCCAGTCACTGCTGCTGTGGGGGATGGTGCTCAGCTCCAGTCAGGCTGCTGCTGTGGGGGATGGTGCTGGCTCTAATCATGCTGCTGCTGTGAGGAATGATGTTTGGCTACTAGCTGGTTGCAGCTACTGCAGCAGGCACTTCGAAAGTGCCACTACTGTGGGCTGGTTCATGTTAACAAAGTGGGGTCCACTGGTCCAATGGTGCAAGGCACTCTGGTAGACTCAGGTCACTGGGCCCTAGCTGCCCCTGCTGCCCCTGCTGCCTCCTCCCATAGAAGACCAGGGATCTTCCAAAATTGTGGGGCTTCCCAGCCACACAGGGAGAAGATCCCTGAGGAGCCACTTACCAAGGTAGCCAGATGCTCTCTGTCCACAGCACAGTGACCCTCTGCCCGATGTTTCTGCGCTGCTCAAGTTTGCTTGTCCACACTCACATCCACTCACACTCTCTCACACTGGCTCACACACTCACCCTTGCTCCAGTCCTGCCCACCACCATCTTGTTTTCCTGGATTCACTTTAATATCCATATTTAACTTTTTAAGGAACTGCCAATTCTTTTTCTAAAGTGTGTGCACGATTTCCCACTCCTATAAATTATATACGAGAGTTCTAGTTGTTCCACAGCCTCGCCAACTGGAAAAGGGTATTGTTCTTACCCAACTATAATACTGAAGGAAGAATTTGCTAAAGCCAAAACTTGTTTCTTCCTTCTTGATGTCAACTTCTTAATTATATATTTTTAAATGTTTTTATTGATTTTACAGAGAGAGGAAAGGATAGAGAGAGACAAATAGAAAGATTGATGAGAGAGAAACTGATCGGCTGCCTCCTGCATGCCTTGCCTACAACCCAAGCATGTACCCTGATTGGGAATAGAACCGGTGACCTTTTGGTGCACAAGATGATGCTCAACCAGCTGAGCTACATCAACCAGGCCCTCATTAGATTTTAAGGCCTCAAATGGCTCTCTGAGAATTCTTTTTTAATCTCTTCTAGGTTCTGAAGACAAGTAACTTAGAGAAGAACTAACCTGAATAAATTTGGATTTGTTGAAACTAAATAGAAGATGCATGAAACCATAAATTAATCAACTTTCCAGACATCACAAGAGTCACTGAGACTCTATTTTAAATCTAATTTCCTGAAGAAAATATTCTTTGTTAACATAACCCAAGATTGACTAGATCTCTAGATACTAAATCTCATCTGTTAACTAAATCTAATTTGAAGAAGCCCTTTTCAGGTTTATTAAATCCATTGCAAGGGAGACCAACAAGCTTGACTTTGGGTTTTTGTTTGTTTGTTTATTTGTTTTGCCTGATTGAAAAATTAATTGGTATACAAGATAACAAATTAAGCCACTTTGGAATCATAGATAAATTTATTTTTATTTTATTTTATTTTTATTATTTTTTCTTTATTGATTTTAAAGAGAGAGAGATAGAAACATTGATGAGAGAGAACATCAATTGGCCATCTCTGGCACACCCCTCACTGGGGATCAGGCCCAAAACCTAGGTATGTGCCCTGCCCAGGAGTCAAACCAGCGACCTCTTGATACATGGGTCAACATTCAACCACTGAGCCACACCAGCCAGGCTTTTCCATTTTTTAATTGTTTATTCCTATATCCCCACCACCTCCCCCTTAGGCAACCATAAGCTTGTTCTTTATATGTATTGGTCTGTTTCTATTTTGTTTTGTTTATTTATTTGTCTTGTTTATTTATTTATTTATTTATTCAGATTCCACATGGAAGTGAAATCATATGGTATTTGTCTTTCTTTGTCTGACTTAGTTCACTTAGTATAATATCCTCTTGGTCCATTCATGTTGTTGCCAATGGCAATATTTCATTATTTTTTATTGCTGAGTAATATTCCATTGTATGTGCACACCACATCTTCTTTATACAATCATCTACAGATAGACACTAGGTTGCTCCCATATCTTGGTTAGTACTAGTAATACTGCAAATAACATAGGGTTGCATATATCTTTCAATTTAGTATTTTTGTTTTGTTTGGATTTGGGTGAAAGGAACAAGCTCTCTCCTACCCTCAAACTTCTTCTGGCTGGTATAATAATTTGAATAAACATGAGGAAGATTAGCAAGAGAAAATAACCAAATTCAATACATGCATATGTATGGAAGTCCCATATACATGAGACAGAGACCACACATGCATAAAAGGCTCAGAGATAGAAAGGGAACATGGGTATATAAAATATTCTGAGCTAGGGATGAGGTAAGGTGCCTTAATAAAAAATATAGTACAGTTTTTTAAAAAATCTATTTGCAAAGCTCCCATATACAAGTTATTCTCAAATTGTTAAAATTTGCTATTTTCTGACCCGGCTAGTGTGACACAATGGATAGAGTGTCATCGTATGGACTGAGAGGTCCCGGTTTGATTTCCAGTCAGGGCACATGCCGTTGCAGGCACAATCTCTAGTAGGGGGAATGTAGGAGGCAGCCAATTGATGTCTCTTTCTCACATTGATATTTCTCTCTCTTTCTCTTAAAAATCAATAAAAACATATTTTAAAATTTGCTATTTTCTAAATGTCATACAGGCGTTCATTTGTAAGAGGCAACAGTGCAGTTTCCAGAAACAGGATCTGGAGCTAAGGGAGCAATGGGAGAGTAGGGTCTGAGACATACACAAAAACATGGAATCTGGTCCTCCTCAAGACTGATGCACTTGTACCTACCACATGATTCTGCTTCATCATGTTCTTTATCTCAACAATGAATTATATTTTAAATTCTCCTCTAGAATGTCTTCCCCAGGAAATGATTTCAAATATGATATAAGGCCAAGGAGAATCCAACATCTAGGGTAAGTTTTTCCTAACAGTTTCTTATCCACTGAAAGCTTCCCTATACAATTAGGTTTCAATTAAGCAATATGGCAGGGGGCGGCTCTGCATGTGCCATCTTCATCTGCCCGAGGCATGTTTAACTTAATGCGTCAGACTTTTAAAATGATGACTGCTTATAAACTCATAATTAATTACTAAATAGACAAAAACACCTTTAATCTTTCAGTAGCATTTCTATAAGAGAGTTGAAATATAAATATAATTTTTTAACACTATTAAGTCATTATATCTGACTTAAAATATTTACCAGAAAGGTGTGTAAGCAGCAGCATGTTTATGGGATTTGAGAATTTGGAAGGAAATTAATTCTTTTTTTTTTTTTTTTTTTTTAAAGAGCCGGTATGGGGAAGTGGGATTTGAACCTTGAACACATTTCAATCTCTTTATTTTTATTTTTGTTTGGTTTTCTTTTGGTTTTTTTGTTTGTTTGTTTGTTTGTTTGTTTTGGTACATGCCCCTAGTGGGAACCGAACGCGGGACTCTTTGGTCCACAGGCCTACGCTCCAACCGCTGAGCCAAACCAGCAAGGCAGGAAATTAATTCTTGATTGTACCAATGCCTGATAGTCCCCATGTGATATATCCTGTTATGTCTGTAGTCCCCATGCAGCTGCTCCATTGTGTTAATGATGAAGTTGGCTCCATTTGCTTGTGTTATTTTGCTGCAGAACATAAAATATATTATGTGATTATGAAGGTAGCCCTCAAATGAAAGAACTCATGCATTCCAGAATGTGCTGTAAATCTGAATTAAATGAATCTGATTTACCAGTTGACTTCTACTATAAAATCAGAAATACATACCACAGGGGTGAAAAAATTGGTTTTTGGATGTAATACATTTATATTTACTAATGTAGCAGAGCCTTCAATGAGATATATTTAAAGGAAAAACAATAACTATGATAAAATATTACCAATAATGTATTCATATGGAGTATAAGCCATATTATTTTTAAACCAATGAAAGTACAACGATATATAAAACAGTGTCAAATTCTAGAAGCCTGATCGTCTGTTTGACATGTGGTTTCCAATAGGCAATCAGTATTAAGCATCCACAATTTACCAGCCTTAAACCACAAAATACTTCTAACTTGATGTGGAAGTAATCATTATTTTTGCCCCATTCTGAGATGAGCAAGGAATATTAGTGTTTTTCTGCCCTTGCATTCACTCACTCCCTCACTGCATTCATTCATTCATTCATCTGAATGCCTACTATGTCTCAGGCATTGCAGAAATGGAGGTAAAGAAAATAATTTTCAGCTTTTGGCTCTCTGAGCAGCAACATGGATGTGGGCAAAAACAAGTGTCTTGTGAAAGGCAGAAAAAAAAACAAAAAACAAAAGCCAATAAGAAAGTGGTTGATCCATTTTCTTTTTTTACATTAAAATTTTTATTTTATTTTTATTAATTTATTTTTGTTACAGATGTTTCTCCTTTTTTAATCCCCATCCCCCCACCTCATACTCAACTCTGTTGTCCATGTCCATGAGCTATGCATACCTTCATATAAGTTATATGGTTTATCTCTTCCCACCCCCCACTATCCTCTCTTCTGAGGGTTGTCAGTCTGTACCCTTCTTCCACGTCTCTGGGTCTACCCTATTTCTCAGACTGTTATGTTCATTATATTCCACAAATAAGTAAGATCATGTGATATTTGTCTTTCATTGCTTGGCTTTTTCGCTTAGCACAGTACTTTCCAGGTCCCTCCATGTCATCTCAAAGGATAAGAAATCTTTCTTTCTTACTGATACATAGCACTCCATTGTGTATATGTACCACTACTTTTTTATCCATTCGTCTACTGATTGACACTTGGGCTGTTTCCAGATCTTAGCTATTGTAAATAGTGCATCTATGAACATGGGGGTACATATATTCTTTCTGATTGGTGTTTCAGGCTTCTTGGGGTATATTCCTAGCAGTGGGATCACTGAGTCAAATGGAAGTTCAATTTTTAATTTTTTGAGGTAACACCATAGTATTTTTCACAGTGGCTGCATCAGTCTGCATTCCCACCAGCAGTGTACTAGAGTCCCCTTTTCTCAACACCCTTGCCAACACTTGTTTGATGATTTGTTGATGGCAGCCATTCTGACAGGTGTGAGGTGATACCTCATTGTTGTTTTAATTTGAATTTCTCTGATGATTAATGATGTTGAGGATTTCTTCATATGTCTCTTGGTCATTTGTATGATCTGTTTGGACAGGTGTTTATTTACTTCCTCTGCCCATTTATTCATTGGGTTCTTTGTCTTCCTGTTGTTGAGTTGTATGAGTACTCTATATATTTTGAAAGTTAACCCCTATCTGATGTATCATGGCAATTATGCTTTCCCATACAGTGGGTTGCCTTTCCATTTTGATGGTTGTTTCTTTTGCTGTGAAGAAACTTTTGAGTTTTACGTAGTCCTATGTGTTCATTTTTTTCTTTGTTTCTGTTGCCTTCAGTGATATATCAGTGAAAATTGTACTGCGTATGATGTCCAAAATTTTGTTGCCTACATTTTCTTCTAGGTTTTTTACGGATTCACAGGTCACATTAAATCTTTTATCCATTTTGAGTTTATTCTTGTGTACGGTGTAAGTTGATGGTCTACTTTCATTTTTTTGCATGTAGCTGTCCAATTTTTCCAACACTATTTATTAAAGAGACTGTCTTTGCTCCATTGTATGCTCTTGCCACCTTTGTCAAATATTAATTGAGCATAATGTCTTAGGTCCATTTTGGGGTTCTCTGTTCTGTTCCACTGGTCTATTTGCCTGTTTTGTGCCAGTACCAGGCTGTTTTGATTACAGTAACTTTGTAGTATAACCTGACATCCAGAATTGTGATCTGGCCTACATTGTCCTTCTTTTTCAAGATCGCTGTGGCTATTCTGGGTCTTTTTGGTTCCATATAAACTTTTGAAGTATTTGTTCTAGTTCTGTGAAGTATGTCATTGGTATTTTAATGGGGATTGCATTGAATGTATAGATTGCTTTGGGTAATATGGACATTTTAATGTTAATTCTTTCAATCCATGAACAAGGTATGTTCTTCCACTTTTTATATCTTCCTCTGTTTCCTTTTTCAATGTTCTGTAGTTTTCTGAGATCAGGTCCTTTACTCTTTTTATTATACTTACTCCTAGGTATCTTAATATTTTATATTTATTTTTATTTATTAATATATTTTTAATAGACACATTTTTCCAAATTTTATTAATTTATTTTTGTTACAGATGTTTCTTTTTTTCCCCCCTAGACCCACCCCTTCCCATCTCACCCCACTCACCCCACTAGTATTGTTGTCTATGTCAATTGGTTGTGCATACATGCATATAATTTCTTTGTTTCTTCTCATTTATCCCCCACCAACCCCCAACTCTGAAGTTTATCAATCTGAACCATACTCCTTTCTATGTCTCTGGGTCTACTTCATTAATGAGCCCACCTTGTTCATTATATTCCACAAATAAATGACATCATGTGGTATTTGTCTTCTGATTTGCTTATTTTGCTTAGCATAATACTCTCCAAGTCCCTCCATGTAGTCTCAAACAATAAGAGATCGTCTTTCTTACAGCTGCATAGTATTCCATTTTATATATACAGATAGATAGATAGATAGATGATAGATAGATAGATAGATAGATAGATAGATAGATAGATAGATAGATAATCTCCCAGCTTTTTTATCCACTCATCTATTGATGGACATTGGGCTGTTTCTAGATCTTAGCAATTATAAATAGTGCTTATGTAAAATATGAACATAGGGGTACGCATATTCTTTCTGATTAGTGTTTCAGGCTTCTTAGGATATATTCCTAGAAGTGGGATCACTGGGTCTAATGGCAATTCAACTTTTAATTTTTTGAGGTAACACTTCAGTGTTTTCCATAGTGGCTACACCAGTCTGCATTCACACCAGCAGTGTACTAGAGTCTCCTTTTCTCTACACCCTTGCCAACACTTGTTGTTTGATGATGTGTTGATGACAGCCATTCTGGCAGGTGTGAGGTGATACCTCATTGTTGTTTTAATTGGCATCTCTCTGATGATTAGTGACATTGAGCATTTCTTCATATGTCTTTTGGCCATTTGCATGTCCTGTTTGGAGAGGAGTCTATTTAGCTCCTCTGCCCATTTTTGAACGGGGTTCTTTGTCTTCCTTTTTTTGAGTTGCTTGAGCACTCTATATATTTTGGAAATTAACCTCTTATCTGATGTATCATTGGCAATTTTTCATTCCCATATAGTGGGTTCCCTTTTCCTTTTGATAGTTGTTTCTTTCACTGTGCAGAAGATTTTAGTTTGATGTAGTCCCATGTGTTCTTTTTTCTTTTTTCTCTGTTGCCTTAGGTGATAGATGTATTACTGAAAATTCTGATGCATATAATGTCTGAAATTTTGTTGACTACCTTTTCTTCCAGGATTTTTATGGATTCACAAGTCACATTTGAATCTTTTATCTATTTTCAGTTTGGTATTGTGTATGGTGTAAGTTGGTGGTATAGTTTTATTTTTTTTGCATGTAGCTGTCCAGTTTTCTCAACACAATTTATTAAAGAGGTTGTCTTTACTCTATTGTATGGTGTGGCCTGCTTTGTCAAATATTAATTGAGCATAATGTTTGGGTCAATATCTGGGTTATCTGTTCTGTTCCATCCATCTTTATGCCGTTTCTTGTGCCAGTGCTAGGCTGTTTTGATCACAGTGGGTTTGTAGTATAACCTCATGTCCAGTATTTTGAGTCCTTGTACTTTGTCCTTCTTTTTCAAGATTGCTATGGCTTTTAAGGTCTTTTTGGTTCCTTATGAACTTTTGGAGTACTTGTTCTAGTTCCTTGAAATATCTCATTGCTATTTTAATGGGCATTGCATAAAATCTATAGATTGCTTTGAGTAGTATGGACATTTGAATGATGTTAATTCTTCCAATCCATAAACAAGGTATATGCTTTCACATTTTTATATCTCACTCTGTTTCTTTTTTCAATATCCTGTAGTTTTCTGCAATTAGGTCCTTTACCTCTTTGATTAAGTTTATTCCGAGGTATCATAATTTTTTGCCACGATGGTAAATGGGATTTTTTTTTAGTTTCTCTTTCTGTGAGTACATTATTGGTGTATAAGAATGCCGTCAATATCTTGATGTTAATTTTGGATCCTGCTACCTTGCCAAATAGGTTTATTAATTTTAGCAGATTTTTTATGGAGTCTTTAGGGTTTTCTATGTATAATATCAATTAATCTGTGAATCAGGACAGTTTTATTTCCTTCTTTTCAGTTTAGATACCTTTCATTTTTTTCTTCATGTCTGATTGCTGTGGCTAAGACTTCCAGCACCATGTTAAATAAGAGTGGTGAAAGTGGGCATCCCTATCTTTTTCCTGTTCTGAAGGGAAATGCTTTTAATTTTTGCCTATTGAGTATGATGTTGCCTGCAGGTTTTTCATATATGGCCCTTATTATGTCAACATATGACCCCTCTATTCCTACATTCCTGAGTGTTTTTATCAGAAATGAGTGCTGGGTTTTGTCAAATGCTTTTTCAGCATCTGTTGATATGATCATATGGTTTTTATCTTTTATTTTGTTTATGAGGTGTATCACATTTATTGATTTGCGAATATTGTACCAGCATTGCATGCCTGGGATGAATCCCACTTGATC
The DNA here is from genome assembly GCF_014108415.1 of Molossus molossus. Lineage (NCBI taxonomy): Eukaryota > Metazoa > Chordata > Mammalia > Chiroptera > Molossidae > Molossus > Molossus molossus. Next base: position 109,172,813 of record NW_023425355.1, on the reverse strand, counting down.
ACAGAAAAAAAAATTTTTTTTTGATGTATTACTGGATCCAATTTGCTAGTATTTTATTCAGGATTTTGGCATCTATGTTCATCAGGTATATTGGCCTGTAGTTTTCTGTTTTTGTAATGTCTTTTTCTGATTTTGGAATTAGAATTATACTGGCCACATAAAACGAGTTTGGAAGTCTTCCTTCTTTTTGAATTTTTTGTAATAGTTTGAGGAGAGTGGGTGTTAGTTCTTTGAATGTTCGGTAAAACTCCTCCCTGATGCCATTACAGCCTGGGCTTTTGTTTGCTGGGAGAGTCTGGATTATATCTTCAGTTTCCTCAGTTGTTATTGATCTGTTCGAGTTTTCGCTCTCTTCCTGGGTCAGTTTTGGGAGACTATGTGTTTCTAGACATTTGTCCATTTCGCTTAGATTGTTGAATTTGTTGCTATATAATTGTTCATAATAATTGTTAACAATCCTTTGTATTTCTGTGATGTCAGTTATTATTTCTCCTGTTTTATTTCTGATTTTGTGCATTTGGGTTCTCTCTCTCTTTGTTTCTTGGTGAGTCTAGCTAAGCGTCCATCAATGTTGTTTATCTTTTTGAAAAACCAGCTCTTTATTTCATTGATCCTTTTAATTGTTTTTTGGTCTCTATATCCTTTATTTCTGCTTTGATCTTTACTTTTTTTTTTGGCTTTCTAGTTCTTTAAGTTGTGAGGGTAAATAGTCAATTAGAAGTATTTCTTTTTCTTTGACGTAGGCCTTTAGTGCTATGAACTTTCCCCTCAGAACTGCTTGATATGATTTCAAACTTCTTGAACTTGTAGAGACTTAGTTTGTGTCCAAACATATGATCTGTCTTTGAGAATGTCCCATGTGCCCTTTAGAAGAACATGAATTGTGCAGTTTTGGGGTGTCAGTCTCTGCAGATATTTATGAAATCCATTTGATCTAGTGCATCACTTAGAGACTCTGTATCCTTGTTAATTTTTTCTGTAGACGGTCAATCCAGTGATGTCAGAGGGGTTTTGAAGTCCCCTGCTATGATTGTTTTCCCATTGATTTCTCCTTCAAAGTCCTCCAGAGGATTTTTTCATGTATTTTCTTGCTCCTATGTTTGGTGCATATATGTTTACCAAGGTAAAATCTTTCTGTTGGATAGATCCTTTCAATATTATGTAGTGGCCTTCCTTGTCTCTAGTTATAGCCTTAATTTTGAAATCTATTTTTATCAAATATGAGTATTGCTACCCTAGCTTTTTATTCCTTTTCTTTTGCTTGGAAGATATTTTTCTACCCTTCACTTTTAACCTATGTGAATCTTTTGTCGTGAGGTGGGTCTCTTGTAAACAACATATAGATAAGTCATGCTTTCTTATCCAATAGCTCCTCTGTGTCTTTTTATCGGAGCATTTAATCCATTTACATTTAAGGTTGTTATTATTATTATTTTTAATCTTTATTGTTAAATGTATAACAAATGTTCCTCATTTTCTCCCATTGACCCCCTCCTCCCCACTCCCGCCCCCCTCCTGCCTTTTTCCACACTATTGTCTGTGTTCATTGGTTATGCACATAAGTTCTTTGGTTTACATCTTCCCACCCCCTAACCCCTTTCCCTTTGAGGTTAGTCAATCTAGCAATGAATTTGTACTTCTTAATCCCTTCACCGTTTTCACCCATTCCCCCAACAACCCTCCCATCTGGCAACCAACAAAATGTTCTCTGTATCTATGAGAATGTTTCTGTTCTGCCTTTTCATTTTGTTTGTAGATTGCATTGTTGATATGTATTCATTGCCATTTTGTTTATTCATATATTTTATCTTTTTCTTCCAAAAGACCCTTCATCATTTCATATAATAACGGTTTGGTGGTGATGAACTCCTTTAGCTTTTCCTTGTCTGGGAAACTCTTTATATGGCCATCGATTCTAAATGACAGCTTTGCAGGATAGAGTAATCTTGGTTGTAGGTTCTTGCTTTTCATTACTCTGAATATTTCTTGCCACTCCCTTCTGGCCTGCAAAGTTTCTTTGGAGAAATCAGCTGACAGCCTTATGGGAACTCCCTTGTAGGTAATTAACTGCTTTTCTCTTGCTGCTTTTAAGATTCTCTCTTTGTCTTGAACCTTTTACATTTTTATGATGATGTGTCTTGGTGTGGGCCTCTTGGAGTTCATCTTGTTTGGGACTCTCTGTGCTTCCTGGACTTCTATGTCTGTTTCCTTCAGCTAGTTAGGAAAGTTTTCTGCCATTATTGTTTCAAACAGGTTTTCAATTTCTTGTTCTCTCTCTTCTCCTTCTGGCACCCCCAAAATGCAAATGTTGGCACGCATGAAGTTGTCCCAGGGGCTCCTTACACTGTCCTCATTTTTTTGGATTCGTTTTTCTTTTTTCTGTTCTGATAGGGTGTTTTTTTGCTTCCTTATATTCCAAATCAATGGTTTGCTTCTTGGCTTTACCTACTCTACTATTGAATCTGTGTAAATTATACTTTATTTCAGTTAATGCCTCCTTCATTTCTGACTGGTCCTTTTTTATGCTCTTGAGGCCCTCACTAAGTTCACTGAGGTTCTCACTAAGTTCATTGAGCCTCCTTATATGCAGTATTTTGAACTCAGCATCTGTTAGGTTGCTTATCTCCATTTCACTTAGTTCTTTCTTGGGGGTTTTGTTCTGTTCTTTCCTTTGGGAACTGTTTCTTTGTCTCCTCATTTTGGCTGCCTCCCTGTGTTTCTTTCTGTGTATTACTTAACAAGAGGTATGGGGCTATCTGAGACCAGATGCTGCTTGTTTGAAGGAATTTAGGAAAACCTGAAGCAGGATCCAAGACAGGCCAATCCTATGGTTAAGCAACTGGCAACAGCTTGGGTGGGCCTGAAAGTTGGGTGGGCCGGGACCTCAGGGAATCACCAGGGTGGGGTTACCAGTGTGAGCCAGGTTGCTGAAGTCCCAGATATGGCGGCTGTCTGCTGTCCCAGGGAAGGGCTCACCAAAGGAACAAAGGCCTCTGACAGCACATTTGTCCTGGAGTAAGCCGCCTCTCCAGCCCTCGCTCCAGTGCCAAACAGCTCAGTTCTTCCCTGTATGTCTCTTGTGCCACTCCAGCAGCCTCCCCTCCAATCTTAGAGGGAGTGAGTCCGATAAGTCCGTGCGCGGGCCCTTTAAGAGGAGCTCCTGGGGCTCCAGCCGCGTCAGCTTCCCTGAGCCTCAGTTCCCACTGGTTTTTCCAGCCAGAAGTTATGGGGACTTCTCTTCCTGGCACTGGAACCCTGAGCGGGGCACCTGGTGTGGGACGGTGACCCCTTAGTCCTCAGGGAGGACCTTCCCAGCCGAGGTGTCCTCCTGATTTTTATCTGCCACATGTGGGTGTGGGACCAGCCCGTAGCACCTCCGCCCCTCCTGTCAGTCTCGATATGGCTGCTGCTTTAATTTGGTAGTGGTAGGATTTCCAATCAGCTTGATTTCAGGTGCTTTTGGATGACGGTTGTTCTGTAGTTTAGTTGTAACTTTGATGTGGTTGTGGGAGGACGTGATACCGTGTTTACCTACGCAGCCATTTTGACAGGAAGTCTTCGAAGGTTATTATTGATATGTACTTATTTATTGCCATTTTGGTATATTGAGGTTATATTTTTCTTTCTATTTCTACTAATTCCAGCAGTCCTTTTAACATTTATTGCAGTGCTGGTTTTGTGTTAATATACTACCTTAGCTTTTTTTGGTCTGGAAAGCTCTTTATTTGACCTTGTATTTTGAATGATAGTCTTGCTAAATAGAGTAGTCTTGGATTCAGATCCTAGTTTCTCATTACTTTAACTACTTCATACCATTCCCTCTGGCCTGTAGTGTTTCTGTTGCGAAATCAGCTCATAGCTTAATGGGGTTTCCTTTGTAAGTAATTTGTTGCTTTTCTTTTGCTGCCTTTAGGATTCTCTCCTTGTCTTTAATTTTTGGCATTTTAATTATTCTGTGCCTTGGTGTGGACCTGTTTGGATTATTCTTTCTTGGGGCTCTCTGAACTTCTTGAAATTGAATGCCTTCTTCCTTTGCCAAGTTAGGTAAGTTTTTCGGTCACTATTTCTTCAAATATATTCTCTAGCCCTTGCTCATTTTCTTCTTCATCTGGAACTCCTTTGATGTGAATGTTTTTACGTTTCCAGTTATCCAACAGTTCTCTTAAGCTGTCTTCCTGTTTTTAAATTGTTTTTTCTTTTTGGTTTTCTGATTGGGTGATTTTTGTCTTGTTCTTTCATTTGGGATTTGTTTCTTTGTTTCACCATTTTGGCTTTATCAGTGGGTTTTGGAGCCTGTCGTATTTTCCCTATGGGTTTTGGTGTTCTGCTGTTTGTGGCTACCTCTACTGGGTGTGCATGAGTGTGTGAGGACCCACGTTCAACACCACTGTCAAGTCTTACTTTCCTGGGTAGAACTGCAAGCTCAGGAAAGGTTCAGTTTTCCTCTAGCTTTTTGCCTGGAGACTATTAGTCTCAGTTACTTGATAAGCCTTGCATTGTAGCCCTCAGCTGAATGCAAATCTCCTTCAGGTGTTCAGCATAAAAAAATTTCCAGAGCATGAGGCAGGTGCTCATTGTTATTGAGCCTCAATTTGCATTCCTCTGGCCAAGCTAGGTGGGGTTAAATATCTGAGGAAGGGGCTGCTGCTACTCCCCAGTGCTCAGGGAAGGAGCAAGATGGCCACCATCCTGTGTGGCTGTGACTCAGCAAAAACTCTGAGCACCCTCCAAATCCCCAGTTTCCTCACAGTGTGCTACTCCAGTCAGCCCTCCCTCTGCCTCAGCCCAATATGAGTGGCTGTAGGTAATTTAGTGCTCTTTTTCCGCTCTCTGTGCTGTAAAGCTGTCTTGGAATTTTAACCCCAAGGGAGCTGTTCATAGCTAAATCATCTGTTGTCTGTGGGCTCTCAGCCTGCCCTCTTGCACTTCCGCATACCTACCAGGCTCGATTCAGTGTTCTTTTTTATGTCCCTGGTTATATAGTACTCTCCAGCTGCTTTTCTGTTGCCTTTTCCCAACGATTTGTCTTTATTTTAGTTGTAATTCCAGTTTGGTCCTGGGAGACAGTCTATGTTAGCTTCCATTCACTCTGCCACTATTTTGGAATCCTCAGTCTTCCTGTTTTTTAATTGTTTTATCTTTTTGGTTTTCTGATTGGGTGATTTTTTCCTACCCTGTGTTCTAACTCACTGATCCATAATTGGCTTCCTCTACTCTGCTGGTTATTCCTTCCAATGTGTTCTTTATTTCTGCTGTCATTCTTCATTTCCATTTGGTTGGTTTTCAATATTTCTATATCTTTCCTCATGCTGTTCAGCTTCCTCATGATTATTACTCTGAACTCTCCCTCTGATATCTTGTTTAATTCTATGTCATTTATTTCTTCTCTGGCAGAATTATATTGGTCTTTCACTTAAGATTTGTTTCTTTGTTTCACTATTTTGGCTGTCTCAGTGGATTTTGTAGCCTGCCAAATTTTCCCTGTGGGTGTTGGTGTTCTGCTGCTTGTGGCTCCCTGTACTGGGTTTGGATGAGTGTGGAAGGACCCATGTTACACACCACTGTTAAGTCTTACTTTCTCGTGTAAATTTGCAAACCAAGGAAAGGTTCAATTATCATTTAGCTTTTTGCCTTGAGGCTATTAGTCTCAGTTTCTTGATGAGCCTAGATTTGTAGCTCTCAGCTGAGTGAAAAATCCCTCAGATGTAAGAGAATTTCCAGTGGGTGGGTCACTTGCTTGCCATCAGACTCCATATTAATGAGCCTCAATTTCTATTCTTCTGGCCTGGCCTGGTCTGGTGGTGTTAAATTCCTGCTGGAAGGGCCATTTGCTTCTCCCTGGGTCTCTAGGAAGGGGCTCTTTGAGTAATATGGCTGCTCTTCCATGAGGGAGTGATAGAGTACAAAACTCCTGGTGCCCTCCCATCCAGCTCTCTACTGAGCCAGGAACTCCAGACTCTCTCCAAACAGCTCCAGTCCAGTCTACCTTTCCTCTGCCAGAGCCCAAGGTTGGTGGCTATAACTGATTGGGTGCTGTTTTAAAACCCTCACTTTCTCAGTGGGAAGTGCACTCAGCTAATACCATTCTTCGCTGTTGTCCTTTGGCTCTCAGCTCGCCATCACACACCTCTGCAGTTCCTACCAGGCTGGATTTGGCATCCTCTCTCTATCCCTTGTTATATTTGTTCCCTCCTGCTGCTTTTTAGTCAGCTTTTCCTGATGATTTGTCTTTATTTTAGTTGTAATTCCAGTTTGGTCCTATGAGATGGTCTGTGTAGCTTCTATTTACTCCACTGCCATTTCTCCATAATCCTTATTATGGAAAAGGTTAAACATACACAAAAGTAGACAGAGTAGTTTAATAAATCTCTCTCACCCAGCTTCAATAATTACTATCATTTTACCAATATTTCTGTTCCAGATATTTTAAGAAAATTAAACTTTACAGAGGCAGTTGAATCTAAAACATTAACCATGTATTATATTATGAAAAGTAATTTTGAATATATGTATATATATTTTTTATTCTGTTATTATGGTGCACAAAATTGATAGCTCTTCTATGTTGTGTTCTGTGCATTATTATGGAAAAACCTACTTGGTCATGAATTATTTTCATATATTGTTGGACTTGAGTGGCTAGTATCTTATTTAGAATTTTTACTATCACTTCATAAATAAAACTGGTGTATAATGTTTTCCATGCAATCCCTTTCTTGTTTTGTTATTAACATTATAGTCATTCCTCACCACTTTGCGCTTCGACTTTCGCAATAGAGTGAAGCTGCGAAAGTTGAAGCACAAAGTGGAGAGGGATGACCATGTATAAATAAAGAATCCTACTTCACAGAAATTCATTTATCACAGCAGAGTCTGGAACTGACTAACTGCAATAAATGAGGGCCAACTGTATACTATTCTCATACAATTAACTGGATATTAAAAATAACATACATTCTTGCCCTGGCCGGTTTCGCTCAGCGGTTAGAGCGTCGGGCTGAGGTCCTGAGAGACCCGTGTTCGGTTCCCGCTAAGGGCGCATACCTCGGTTGCAGTTTGTCCCCGGCCCTGGTTGGTTGTGCAGGTGGCAGCCACTCGATGTGTTCCTTTCACATCGATGTTTCTCTCTCTCTCTCTCTGTTCCTCTCTCTCCCTCCCACTCTACCTGAACAAAAAAATGGAAAAATGTCCTTGGGTGAGGATAAAATAAAAAATTTAAAAAATTAAAAAAAAAACATATATTCTTTATTTCTTCGGCACGAGATTTTACATTGAATATTAGATCAAGTTTTAACTCTTGTTTTACAACATTTTTATGTTCTATAGTCAACCTCTACGTTCTATGTATATGTTTTTATATTGTTACTTTTTTTTTCTTTTTTCTTTATTGATTTTTATTTTTTTATTTTTTTTTCAAATCTTTATTGTTGGATGTAAAATGTATTACAGATGTTCCACATTTTTCCCCCATTGACCCTCTCCTCCCCACACCCACCCCCTCCCACCTTTTTCCACACTATTGTCTGTGTCCAATGATTATGCATATAAGTTCTTTGGTTTATTTCTTCCCACCCCCCCCAACCCCTTTCCCTTTGAGGTTTGTCAGTCTAGCAATGAATTTGTGCTTCTTAATCCCTTCACCTTTTTCACCCAATCCCCCAACCCCCCTCCCAACTGGCAACCAACAAAATGTTCTCTGTATCTATGAGGATGTTTCTGTTCTACCTGTTCATTTTGTTTGTAGATTCCATTGTTGATAGATATGTATTCATTGCCATTTTGTTTGTTCATACATTTTATCTTTTTCTTCAAAAAGACCCTTCATCATTTCATATAATAACGGTTTGGTGGTGATGAACTCCTTTAGCTTTTCCTTGTCTGGGAAACTCTTTATATGGTCATCGATTCTAAATGACAGCTTTGCAGGATAGAGTAATCTTGGTTGTAGGTTCTTGGTTTCCATCACTCTGAATATTTCTTGCCACTCCTTTCTGGCCTGCAAAGTTTCCTTTGAGAAATCAGCTGACAGCCTAATGGGAACTCCCTTGTAGGTAACTAGCTGCCTTTCTCTTGCTGCTTTTAAGATTCTGTCTTTGTCTTGAACCTTTTGCATTTTGATGATGATGTGTCTTGGTGTGGGCCGCTTGGGGTTCATCTTGTTTGGGACTCTGTGCTTCCTGGACTTGAATGTCTGTTTCCTTCACCAAGTTAGGAAAGTTTTCTGCCATTATTGTTTCAAACAGGTTTTCTATTTCTTGTTCTCGCTCTTCTCCTTCTGGCACCCCCAAGATGCGAATGTTGGCACACTTGAAGTTGTCCCAGAGGCTCCTGACACTATCTTCATTTTTTTGGATTCTTTTTCCTTTTTGCTGTTCTGATTGGGTATTTTTTGCTTCCTTATATTCCAAATCGATGGTTTGCTCCTTGGATTTACATACTCTATTATTGAAGCTGTGTAAATTATTCTTTATTTCAGTTAATGCCTCCTTCAATTCTAACTGTGTATCCATGATTTTTAAATGGTCATTTTTTATGCTCTTGAGGCCCTCCTTAACTTCACTGAGGTTCTCACTAAGTTCATTGAGCCTCCTTATATGCCGTATTTAGAACTCAGTATCTGTTAGGTTGCTGATCTTCATTTCGCTTAGTTCTTTTATTGGGGTTTTGTTCTGTTCTTTCCTTTGGGACCTGTTTCTTTGTCTCCTCATTTTGGCTGCCTCCCTGTGTTTGTTTCAGTGTATTACTTAATGAGAGGTATGGGGCTCAGTGAGACCAGATGCTGCTCGTTTGAAAGAATTTAGGAAAAACCTGAAGCAGGATCCAAGACCGGCAAATCCTATAGTTAAAAAAGTGGCAACAGCTTGGGGGGGCTTGAAAGTTGGGTGGGTCGAGGCAGGGGCTCAGGGAGTCAGTAGGGCGGGGCTACCAGTGTGAGCCAAGTTGCTGGAGTCCCAGATATAGCGACTGTCTGCTGCCTCAGGGAAGGGCTCACCAAAGGAACAAAGGCCTCTTACAGCACGTTTGTCCCTGAGAAAGCCCCCTCTCCAGCCCTCGCTCCAGTGCCAAACAGCTCAGTTCTTCCCTGTATGTCTCTTTTGCCACTCCAGCAGCCTCCCCTCCAAGCTTAGAGGGAGTGAGTCCAATAAGTCCATGCGTGGGCCCTTTAAGGAGCTGCCTGGGGCTCCAGCCGCATCAGCTTCCCTGAGCCTCAGTTCCCGCTGGTTTTTCCAGCCAGAAGTTATGGGGACTTCTCTTCCTGGCACTGGAACCCTGAGCGGGGCACCTGGTGTGGGACAGGGACCCCTCATTCCTCAGGAAGGACCTTCCCAGCTGCGGGAGCCTCCTGATTTTTATCCGCCACACGTGGGAGTGGGACCAGCCCGTTGAGCCACTGTCGCGCGGCCGCCGCCGCCACCACCAACACTCGCGCTGCCACCCTTCCTACCAGTCTGGATGTAGCTGCTTTTTCAATTCCGTAGTTGTAGGACTTCCATTCAGCTTGATTTCAGGCAGTTTTGAATGATAGTTATTCTTTAGTTTAGTTGTAACTTTGATGTGGTTGTGGGAGGACGCGATACTGCGTTTACCTATGCCACCATCTTGACCAGAAGTTCTATTCTTACTTTTTATTTGCATAATTTATCAGTATAAATCATGAGAGATTTGTTAAATTCTCACAATATAATTGTTAATTGTAGATTTCTCTTTGAGATTCTATTACTTTAAAATTATGTTCTTAGTTAAATAATTATTCAAGAAATGGTTCTTTGCCCAGCTGGTGTAGCTCAGTGGATTGAGCTTTATCCCATGGACTGAGACACTACTGTTCAATTCCTGGTCAGGGCACATACCTGGTTTACAGGCTCAATACCAAGTAGGGTGTGTCTGGGAGGCAGCCAATGGATGTCTCTCACATCAATGTTTCTATCTCTCTCTCTCTCTGTCTGTCTTTCTTTCTCTCTAAAAAATCAATAAAAAAGGAATGGTTCCATCTTTTTATTTTTTTTTTTATTGATTAATATTTGTTACACATGATTCTCCTTTTTTCCCCCGCTGATTTCCCCCCTCCCCTCCCCTCCCTTCACCTTCCCCAGATTGTTGTCCATGTCCACTGTTCATGCATACATGCGTATAAGTTCTGTGGTTCATCCCTCCCCCACCTCCCCACTCCTTAGGGGATTGTCAGTCTGTACCCCGCTTCCACGTCTCTGGGACTACCCCATTCCTCAAACTGTTATGTTCGTTATATTCCACAAATCAGTGAGATCATATGAAATTTGTCTTTCTCTGTTTGGCTTGTTTCACTTAGGATGATACTTTCCAGGTCCTTCCATGTAGTCTCAAGATAAGAGATCTTTCTTTCTTACCGCTGCGTAGTACTCCATTGTGTATATGTACCACAGCTTTTTGATCCATTTGTCTACTGATGGGAACTTGGGATGTTTCCAGATCTTAGCGATTGTAAATACTGCTGCTACAAAGATGGGGGTACATATATTCTTTCTTATTGGTGTTTTATGCTTCTTAGGGTATATTCCTAGAACTGGGATCACTGGGTCAAATGGGAGATCAATTTTTAATTTTTTGAGGTGACACCATATTGGTTTCCATAGTGGCTGCTCCAGTCTGCATTCCCACCAGCAGTATACTAGAGTTCCCTTTTCTCCACACCCTCGCCAACACTTGTTGTTTGATGATTTGTTGATGGCGGCCATTCTGACAGGTGTGAGGTGATACCTCATTGTTGTATTGATTTGCATCTCTCTGATTATTAGTGATGATGAGCATTTCTTCATATGTCTCTCAGCCATTTGTATGTCCTGTTTGGAGAGGTGTCAATTTAGTTCCTCTGCCCATTTTTTAATTGGATTCTTTGTCTTCCTTTTGTGGAGTTGTATGAGCACTCTATATGTATTGGAAATTAACGCCTTATCTGATATATCATTGGCAATTATGATCTCCCATACAGTGGGTAGCCTTTCCGTTTTGATGATTGTATCTTTCGCTGTGCAGAAGCTTTTGAGTTTGATGTAGTCCCATGTGTCCATTTTCTCCATTGTTTCTATTGCCTTAGGTGATGTGTCAGTAAAAATTCTGCTGCGTATGATGTCTGAGATTTTGTTGCCCACAGTCTCCTCTAGGATTTTTATGGATTCATGAGTTACATTTAAGTCTTTTATCCATTTTGAGTTTATTTTGGTGTAGGGTGTAAGTTGATGGTCTAGTTTCATTTTTCTGCAAGTAGCTGTCCAATTTTCCCAGCACCATTTATTAAAGAGGCTGTCCTTACTCCACTTTATGCTCTTGCCACCTTTGTCAAATATTAATTGAGCAAATTGCCTTGGGTCCATTTCTGGGTTCTCTATTCTGTTCCACTGGTCATACACCTGTTCTTGTGCCAGTACCAGGCTGTTTTGATTATGGTGGCTTTGTAGTATAACCTGAAATCTGGTATTGTGATCCCTCCAATTTTGTTCTTCCTTTTCAAAATTGCTGTGGCTATTCGAGGCCTTTTTTGGTTCCATATGAACTTTTGAAGAAATTGTTCTAATTATGTGAAGTATGCCATTGGTATTTTGATGGGGATTATGTTAAATCTATATATTGCTTTGGGTAATATGGACATTTTAATTATGTTAATTCTCCCAATCCATGAACAGGGTATGTGCTTCCACTTCTTTATATCTTGCTCTATTTCTTTTTTCAAAGACCTGTAGTTTTATGCGAATAGGTCCTTTATTTCTTTGGTTAAGTTTATTCCTAGGTATCTTAATTTTTTGCCGCAATGGTAAGTGGGATTGTTTGCTTACTTTCTCTTTCTGTGAGTTCATCATTGGTGTATAACAATGCCATCGATTTCTTGACGTTAATTTTGTATCCTGCTACTTTGCCAAATTCATTTATTAAGTCTAGTAAGCTTTTGGTGGAGTCTTTGGGGTTTTCTATGTACAGTATCATGTCATCTGCAAATAATGACCATTTCACTTCCTCCTTTCCAATTTGGATCCCTTTTATTTTTTCTTCCTGTCTGATTGCTGTGGCCAAGACTTCCAGTACTATGTTAAATAGGAGTGGCGAAAGTGGGCATCCTTGCCTTGTTTCTGTTCTTAAGGGAAATGCTTTTAGTATTTGCCCATTGAGTATGATGTTGGCTGTAGGTCTTTCATATATGGCTTTTATTATGTCTAGATATGATCCCTTTATTCCCACACTGCTGAGCGTTTTTATCAGAAATGGATGCTGGATTTTGTCAAAGGCTTTTTCAGCATCTATTGATATTATCATGTGGTATTTATTCTTCAATTTATTTATGTGGTGTATCACATTTATGGATTTGGGAATATTGTACCAGCCTTGCATCCCTGGGATGAATCCCACTTGGTCATGGTGGATAATTTTTCTGGTGTATTGCTGGATTCGATTTGCTAGTATTTTGTTCAGGATTTTGGCATCTATGTTCATCAGGGATATTGGCCTGTAGTTTTCTTTCTTTGTTGTGTCTTTTTCTGGTTTTGGAATTAGAATTATGCTGGCTTCATAAAATGAGTTTGGAAGTCTTCCTTCTTCTTGAATTTTTTGAAATAGTTTGAGGAGAATGGGTATTAGTTCTTCTTTGAATGTTCGGTAAAACTCCCCCGTGAAGCCATCCGGGCCTGGGCTTTTGTTTGCTGGAAGAGTCTTGATTACATCTTCAATTTTTTCTGTTGTTATTGTTCTGTTCAAGTTTTCAATCTCTTCCTGATCCAGTTTTGGGAGACTATGTGTTTCTAGAAATTTGTCCATTTCGCTTAGATTTTCGAATTTGTTGCCGTATAATTGTTCATAGTAGTTGTTAACGATCTTTTGTATTTCTGTGGTGTCAGTTGTTATCTCTCCTCTTTCAATTCTGATTTTATGTATTTGGGTTCCCTCTCTTTGTTTCTTGGTGAGTCTAGCTAAGGGTCCATCAATCTTGTTTATCTTTTCGAAAAACCAGCTCTTTGTTTTATTGATCCTCTGAATTGTTTTTTTGGTCTCTATGTCGTTTATTCCTGCTCTGATCCTTACTATTTCCTTTCTTCTACTTGCTCTGGGGTTTTCTTTTTGTTTACTCTCTAGTTCTTTAAGTTGTGAGGTTAGGTAGTTTTTAGAGATTTTTCTTCTTTTTTGAGGTAGGCCTGTAGTGCTATGAACTTCCCTCTCAGAACTGCTTTTGCTGCATACCATAGATTTTGTATTGTTGTGTCCTCATTTTCATTGTTTTCCAGGAAGTTTTTGATTTCTTCCTTGATCTCCTCGGTGACCCATTCATTGTTTAATAACATTCTATTTAGCTTCCATGTGTTAAAATGTCTTTGTATGTTCTTCTTGCAATTGATTTCTAGTTTCATACCATTGTGGTCTGAAAAGATGCTTGTTATAATTTCAATCTTCTTGAACTTGTAGAGACTTAGTTTGTGCCCTAACATGTGGTCTATCTTTGAGAATGTTCCATGTGCACTTGAGAAGAATGTGAATTCTGCAGTTTTGGGGTGTAGTTCTCTGTAGATATCTATTAAATCCATTTGGTCTAGTGCTTCATTTAGAGTCTCTGTTTCCTTGCTAATTTTTTGTCTAGAGGATCTATCCAGTGATGTGAGCAGGGTGTTGAAGTCCCCTGCTATGATTGTATTGCTATAGATTTCTCCTTTGAAGTCCTCCAATAGTTTTTTAATATATTTTGGTGCTCCTATATTGGGTGCATATATGTTTATCAAGGTTATATCTTTCTGTTGGATAGATCCTTTCAATATTATGTAGTGGCCTTCTTTGTCTCTAGTTATGGCCTTCAATCTGAAGTCTATTTTATCAGATATAAGTATTGCTACCCCAGCTTTTTTTTCTTTTCCATTTGCTTGAAAGATTTTTTTCCGTCCCTTCACTTTCAACCTATGTGAGTCTTGTGTTGTGAGGTGTGTCTCCTGTAAACAGCATATAGATGAGTCATGCTTTCTTATCCAATCAGCTACTCTGTGTCTTTTTATGGGAGCATTCAGTCCATTTACATTTAAGGTGATTATTGATATGTACTTATTTATTGCCATTTTTGTTTAGTGTGGTTCTATTTTCCTTCCCATTTCCCCTGGTAATTACAGCAGTCCTTTTAACATTTCTTGCAGTGCTGGTTTGGTGCTAATGTATTCCCTTAGCCTTTTTTTGTCTGGGAAGCTCTTTATTTGACCTTCTATTTTGAATGATAGCCTTGCTGGGTAGAGTAGTCTTGGATTCAGATCCTTGTTTTTCATGACCTTGATTACTTCATGCCATTCCCTTCTAGCCTGTAGTGTTTCTTGTGAAAAGTCAGCTGAGAACCTTATGGGGTTTCCTTTGTAGGTAACCTGTTGCTTATCTCTTGCTGCTTTTAGGATTCTCTCTTTGTCTTTAGTTTTTGGCAGTTTGATTACTATGTGTCTTGGTGTGGGCCTGTTTGGGTTCTTCTTACTTGGGGCTCTCTGAGCTTCTTGAACTTGAATGCCTTCTTCCTTCACCAAATTAGGGAAGTTTTCTGTCACTATTTCTTTGAATATATTCTCTAGCCCTCGCTTACTTTCTTCTTCTTCAGGGACTCCTATGATATGAATATTATTCCGTTTCCAGTTGTCTCACAATTCTCTTAAGCTCTCTTCCTGTTTTTTTTATCGTTTTTTCCTTTTGGTTTTCTGATTGGTTGATTTCTTCTAGCCTGTCTTCTATTTCACTGATCCGGTCCTCAGCTTCCCCTACTCTGCTTTTTAGACCTTCCAGTGTGTTTTTCATTTCTGATATGTCATTCTTCATTTCTTCCTCTTGGTTTTTCATTTCCAGCTGGTTTATTTTCAACATTTCTATGTCTTTACTCATGTTGCTCATGTCCTTACACATGCTGTTGAGCTTCTGCAACATCATGGCTCTAAATTCTAGTTCTGTTAACTTACTTAACTGCACCTCATTTATTTCTTCTTCTGTAGAGGTCTCTTGATCTTTCATTTAGCTTTTGTTTTTGTTTCTCACCATTTTGGTTATCACAGTGGGCTTTGGAGTCTGCCAAGTTTTCCCAGTGGGTGTTGTTGTTCTGCTGTTTGTGGCTCCCTCTCCTGGGTTTGGATGCACCAGGGAGGACCCACTTTAATCCCGCCAAGTCCCCTGTTCTCCAGGAGTCTGTGTGGCTCCAGCCGAGAGCTTAGCAGGCTACAGCGTTTCCAGGGTCCGTGCAGGGTGGCAAGGGAGGCGGTGGGAGTTATTTCCCGCAGAGTTCCCTGGTATGCCCGAGTCCCCTGGTGCCCGCGAGTCTGTGGGCCTCAGCCGAGAGTTTAGCAGGCTACAGAGTTCCCAGGGCCCATGCAGGGTGGCAAGGGAGGCCGTAGGATTAACTTCCTGCCAATTTCCCTGGCCCCGCCGAGTCCCCTGATCTTTGGGAGACTGTGTGGCTCCAGCTGAGAGCTTAGCAGGCTACAGAGTTCCCAGGGCCCATGCAGGGTGGCAAGGGAGACGGTAGGATTAACTTCCCGCCGAGTTCCCTGGTCCCGCCGAGTTCCCTGGTCCCGCCGAGTTTCCTGGGGCCCTCGAGTCTGTCCGGCTCCAGCGGAGAGTTTAGCCAGCGACAGAGTTCCCAGGGCCTGTGCATGGTGGCAAGGGAGACGGTAGGATTAACTTCTCGCCGAGTTCCCTGGTCCCGCCGAGTTCCCTGGTCTCCCCGAGTCTGTGCGGCTCCAGCGGAGAGTTTAGCCGGCTACAGAGTTTCTAGGGCCCGTGCAGGGTGGCAAGGGAGACGGTAGGATTAACTTCCTGCCGAGTTCCCTGGTCCTGCCGAGTTCCCTGGGGCCCGCGAGTCTGTGTGGCTCCAGCGGAGAGTTTAGCCGGCTACAGAGTTTCCAGGGCCCGTGCAGGGTGGCAAGGGAGACGGTAGGATTAACTTCCCGCCGAGTTCCCTGGTCCCGCCGAGTTCCCTGGTCTCCCCGAGTCTGTGCGGCTCCAGCGGAGAGTTTAGCCGGCTACAGGGTTCCCAGGGCCCATGCAGGGTGGCAAGGGAGACAGTAGGATTAACTTCCCGCCGAGTTCCCTGGTCCCGCTGAGTTCCCTGGGGCCCGAGAGTCTGTGTGGCTCCAGCGGAGAGTTTAGCCAGCTAGAGTTTCTAGGGCCCGTGCAGGGTGGCAAGGGAGACGGTAGGATTAACTTCCTGCCGAGTTCCCTGGTCCTGCCGAGTTCCCTGGGGCCCGCGAGTCTGTGTGGCTCCAGCGGAGAGTTTAGCCGGCTACAGAGTTTCCAGGGCCCGTGCAGGGTGGCAAGGGAGATGGTAGGATTAACTTCCCGCCGAGTTCCCTGGTCCCGCCGAGTTCCCTGGGGCCCGCGAGTCTGTGCGGCTCCAGCGGAGAGTTTAGCAGGCTACAGAGTTCCCAGGGCCCATGCAGGGTGGCAAGGGAGACGGTAGGATTAACTTCCAGCCCAGTTCCCTGGCCCCTGCCCAGGCTGCTGCGGACCCTGGGCTCTCGGTCCCCTCTCCCGTCCTCGCAAGCCTACCAGGATTGAGTGGGTGTTTCTGGTTAAGTGGTCCTCCAAGATGTCTTTTGGCTGCCCTTTCCTGACGGTTTGCCTTTATTTTCGTTGTAAATCCAGTTTCGTCTTGGGAGATGATCTGTGTCGCTCCATTCACTTCCCCGCCATTTTCCTAAAAACCCCATCTTTTTATTTTAAAACCTGTGTGTTGCTTTGTTTAGCTGTCACTTTTATAAAAACTATATAGCACCCTGGCCGGTTTTGCTCAGTGGTTAGAGTGTCGGCCCACAGACCAGAGAGTCCCAGGTTCAGTTTCTCTTAAGACATGTACTTCAGTTGCAGCTTGGCCCTGGCCCCAGTTGGGGTCTTGTGCGTGGCAGCCACTTGGAGTGTCTCTCTCACATCGATTTTTCTCTCTCTCCCTCTCTCCCTCCCACTCTATCTAAAGACAAATGCAAAAATGTCCTCGGGTGAGGATAAAAAATATATATATAGCTGTATATACCTGGATTTTGTTTTATTTACTCAATCTCATACTCTCCTGCATTTGTTGCGTTTATCTGTAAACACTTGATCATTATTGATATAGTTGACCAATTTTATCTTATCACCATGTTTTTTCTTTTTACTATTCTTTTCTCTTCTTTTCTTTTTCTGCCTCTGCTAGTTTGGGAATTATATATTGCATTTTTATAATTTCTTTTAATGCTCACCTGAGGTATGTCTTCATTGATTTTTAGAGAGAGAGATAGGGAAAGAAACATCCATGTGAGAGAGAAACATAGAACATTGATCAGCTAGCTCCCATATGTGCCCCAACCTGGGATCAAATTGCAACTTAGGTATGTGCCCTGATTGAGAATCAAACATAAAACCTTTTGGTGCATGGGACAATGCTCCAACCAACCAAGCCATCTGGCCAGGATACATTTTTATAATTTTAGTGGTTACCCTTAAAAAATATTTACATTCACACTTAACTAAATTTTTCTAACTAAATCTAAAATTGTTCAGTATTTTTATCCCATCCTGGACATAACACAGATTTTAATACTCTTTAACTCTCTATTGAATAATCTCCTCTTCCACAATAATTATACAGCTATCTAGAGTTTCATTTTTACTTTTTTAATACAATAAATTGTTTTCTTTTTAAGGTAATAGTCAATAGGTAATCAGAGATTCCAAAATGGCAGCAAAGTGAATGCAAACTACACACACCATCTCTCAGGACGAAACAGGAATTACAACTAAAATACAGACAAATCATTAACAAAAAGCAATAAAAAAGCAGCTTGCAAAGATTACATACCCAGGGACAATGACTCAATCCTGGTATGATTAAAGAGGTCCGAGTGGGGAACTGGGAACCCACAGACAGCAGCGGCCTTAGCTGTGAGCAGTGCCCTCAGAGTTAAACTCCCAAGCGGCTCCAGAGCACATAGCTGGGACAGACGCTAAAATAGCCACAGCCACTGACCTTGGGCTCTGGCAGAGGGAGGACAGACTTGACTGGAACTGTGTGGGGACACTCAAGATTTGGAGGGCGCTCAGAGCTTTTGCTGACTTGTGGCCATGCAGGACAGTGGTCATCTTACTCCTTTCCAGGGCTCTGGGGAGAGTTAGCAACACCTCCCTCCAAGATTCAACCCCACCCAGGTGGCCATTGAAATGCAAATTGAGGGCCATTAACAACCAGCATCTGTCTCACCCTCCAGAAATCCCCTTATGCTGAACACGTGAGGGAGTTTTTCATTCAACTGAGAAGCCAAGGCTCTTCAAGTAACCTTGACTGATCGCCTCCAGACAAAAAGCTAGAAAATAACTGTACCATTCCTGGGCTATCAACTCCAACCAGGAAAGTAAGACTTGACAGTGGTGCTTAACGTGGGTCCTCCCTCCTTCATCCAAACCCAAAAGAGGGAGCCACAAACAGCAAAACACCAATACCCACAGAGAAAATTTGGCAGGCTCCAAAGCCCACAATGATAGCCAAAATGGTGAAACACAGAAACAAGAGGCAAATAAAAAAAACAAGAGACCTCTACCAAAAATGAGATAAATGAGGTGCAATAAAGCAATTTAACAGAACTAGAATTCAGAGCCATGACCTTGAGGAAGCTCAACAGCATGTGTAAGAACATAAGCACCATGAGCAAAGACATAGAAATATTGAAAATCAACCAGTTGAAAATTAAAAATTGTCAAGGAAAAATGAAGTATGACATATCAGAAATAAAGAACACATTGGAAAGTTTAAACAGCAGAGTAAAAAAAGCTGAGGACCAAATCAGTGAATTACAAAATAGGGTAGAAAAAAATCAACCAATCAAAAAACCAAAAGGAAAAAATGATTTAAACCAGGAAGACAGCTTAAGAGAACGGTGGGACAACTGGAAACATAATAATATTCACATCATAGGAGTCTCTGAAGAAGAAGAAAATGAGCAAGAGTTAGAGAATATATTTGAAGAAATAGTGACAGAAAACTTCCCTAATTTGGTGAAGGAAGAAGGCATTCAAGTTCAAGAAGCACAGAGAGACCCAAGTAAGAAGAACCCAAACAGACCCACATCAAGACACATAGTATTTAAAATGCCAAAACTTAAAGCCAAAGAGAGAATCCTAAAAGCAGCAAGAGAGAAGCAACAGGTTACGTACAAAGGAAACCCCATAAGGCTCGCAGCCAACTTCTCAACAGAAACACTACAGGCCAGAAGGGAATGGCATGAAGTAATCAAGGTCATGAAAAACAAGGATCTGAATCCAAGACTACTCTACCCAGCAAGGCTATCATTCAAAATAGAAGGTCAAATAAAGAGCTTCCCAGACCAAAAAAAAAAAAAAAGGCTAATGAATATATGAACACCAAACCAGCACTGCAAGAAATGTTAAAAGGACTGCTGTGATTAGTAGAAGCAATAGAAAGAAAAATATAATCACACTAACCAAAAATGGCAATAAGTAAGTAAAAATCAATAATCACCTTAAATGTAAATGGATTGGATGCTCCGATAAAAAGACACAGAGTAGCTGATTGGATAAGAAAGCATGACCCATCTCCATACTGTTTACAAGAAACCCACCTCACAAAAAAAGACTCACATAGGCTGAAAGTGAAGAGATGGAAAAAAATCTTCCCAGCAAACAGAAAGAAGAAAAAAAAAAAAAGCTGGTGTAGCAAACTCATATCTAATAAAATAGATTTCAAGATGAAGGCCATAACTAGAGACAAAGAAGGCCACTACATAATATTGAAAGGATCTATTCAACAGGAAGATATAACCTGGGTAAACATACATGCACCCAATATAGGAGCACCAAAATATATTTAAAATCTTCTGGAGGACTTCAAAGGCGAAATCAACAGCAAAACAATCATGCCAGTGGACTTTAATACCCCGCTGATATCACTGGATACATCCTCTAACCATAAAATCAGCAAGGAAACAGAGACTCTAAATAAAGCACTAGACCAAATGGATTTAATAGATATCTACAGAGAATTACACTCCAAAACCACAGAATTCACATTCTTCTCAAGTGCACATGGGACATTCTCAAAGATAGATCACATGTTAGGACACAAACTAAGTCTCTACAAGTCCAAAAATATTGAAATCATATCAAGCATCTTCTCAGACCACAATGGCATGAAACTAGAAATCACTTGCAGCAAGAACATGCAAAGACATTTGAACACATGGAGGCTAAATAGCATGTTATTGAACAATGAATGGGTTACCGAGGAGATCAAGGAAGAAATTAAAAACTTCCTGGAAACCAATGAAAATGAACACACAACAACACAAAATCTATGGTATGCAGCGAAAGCAGTTCTGAGAGGGAAGTTCAAGAACATGCTATTTAGCCTCCAGTGGATCTATCCAGTGGTGTCAATGGGGTGTTGAAGTCCCCTGCTATGATTGTATTGCTGTCAATTTTTTCTTTGAAGTCCTCCAGAAGATTTTTAATATATTTTGGTGCCTATAGTGGGTGCATATATGTTTATCAAGGTTATATCTTCCTATTGGATAGATCCTTTCAATACTATGTAGTGGTCTTCTTTGTCTCTAGTTATGGCCTTCATTTTGAAATCTATTTTATCTGATAGAAAATAGATTGCTACCCCAACTTTTTTTTTTCCTTTCCATTTGCTTGAAAGATTATTTTCCCATCCCTTCACTTTCAACCTGTGTGAGTCTTTTGTTGTGAGGTGGATCTCTTGTAAACAGCATATAGATGAGTCATGCTTTCTTATCCAATCAGCTACTCTGTGTCTTTATCAGAGCATTCAGTCCATTTACATTTAAGGTGATTATTGATATGTACTTATTTATTGTAATTTTTGTTTAGTTTGGTTATATTTTTCTTCCTATTTCTTCTACTAATTACAACAATTCTTTTAGTGTATCTTGCAGTTCTGGTTTGGTGCTTATGTATTCTCTTATCCCTTTTTTCATCTGGGAAACTTTTTATTTGACCTATTTTGAATGACAGCCTTGCTGAGTAGAGTAGTCTTGGATTCAGATCCTTGTTTTTCATGACCTTGATTACTTCATGTAATTCCCTTCTGGCCTATAGTGTTTGTGCTGAGAAGTCAGCTGAGAGCTTTATGGGGTTTCCTTTGTAGGTAACCTGTTGCTTCTCTCTTGTTGCCTTTTGGATTCTCTCTTTGTCTTTGATTTTGGGCATTTTAATTACTATGTGTCTTGGTGTGGGCCTGTTTGGGTTCTTCTTACTTGGGTCTCTCTGTGCTTCTTGAACTTGAATGCCTTCTTCCTTCCCCAAATTAGGGAAGTTTCTGTCACTATTTCTTTGAATATATTCTTTAACCCTTGTTCATTTTCTTCTTCTTCAGGGACTGCTACGATGTGATTTTTTCTACCCTGTCTTCTAATTCACTGATTCGGTCCTCAGCTTCCTCTACTCTGCACTTTAAACCTTCCAATGTGTTCTTTATCTGATATGTCATTCTTAATTTCTTCTTGGTGGTTTTTAATTTCCAATTGGTTGACTTTCGACATCTCTATGTTCTTACTCATGCTGTTGAGCTTCCTCATGACATGGCTCTGAATTCTAGCTCTGTTAACTTGCCTAACTGCTCCACATTTATCTCATCTTCCATAGAGGTCTCTTGATCTTTCATTTGGCTTTTGTTTCTGTGTTTCACCATTTTGGCTATCACAGTGGGCTTTGGAAACTGCCACATTTTTCCTGTGGGTGTTGGTGTTCTGCTGTTTGTGGCTCCCTCTCCTGGTTTTGGATGAGCCAGGGAGGACCCACGTTAAACACCACTGTCAAGGCTTACTTTCCTGGTTAGAGTTGCTAGCCCAGGAATGGTACAGTTAGCCTCTAGCTTTTTGCCTGGAGGATATCAGTAGATTACTTGAAGAGTTTTGCGTTGTCAATTGAGTAAAAAACTCCCTCAGGTGCTCAGTGTAAGGGGATTTCCCAAGAGTGGGGCAGATGCTGGTTTTTAGTGAGTCTCAATTTGCATTTTCATGGTCCTCCTGATGGGGTTGAATCTCTGAGGGAGGTTCCGCTGCCTCTTCCCAGAGCCCTGGGAAAAATCAAGATGGCCACCATCCTGTGTGGCTGCAACTCAGCAAATGCTCTGAGCCCCCTCCAAATCCTGAGTCTCCCCACATATTTCCAGTCCAGTCTGCCCTCCCTCTGCCGGAGCCCAAGATGAGTCGCTGTGGCTATTTTAGCATCTGTCCCGGCTCTGCGCTGTGGTGCCACTTGGGAGTTTAACCTGAGGGCACTGCTCACAGCTAAGGCCGCTATTGTCTGTGGGCTCCCAACCCCCCTCGTGCCTCTGCAATCCTACCAGGATCAAGTCAGAGTTTCTGGTTATATGATCCTCACAAGCTGCTTTTCTGTTGCTTTTTCCTGTCGATTTGTCTGTGCTTCAGTTGTAATTCCAGTTTGGTCCTGGAAGACGGTCTGTGTAGCTTCCATTCACCAAAAGAACTGTATTTTAAACACTGGTATTCGTCCTCTTAAAGCCATTGTATTGCTTTACTGCTGTCTGAATATAAACTTACATTAGAGTGAAAATGAAGAAGACAGATTCAGAAAATAATCCATAGAGAGAATCAATGGAATTTGGTGACAGATATAGTGGAAGAAAAAAGTGACACTAGAATTAATTACAATATTTCTTGAACTCAGAGTGGTGGGCACGCAGTGATAGTGTTATCCAACACAATGAACATTGAAGAGGAAGCAGATGTATAGGAAACATGAGTTCAATTTAAGATAAATCAAGTTTGACAAACTTTTCATACTTCACGTCTATGCTGAGGATTGGCATGAAGGTGTCATATTTATAACACATTTGAATAAAATCTCTGATTATAAAGTTTCATCTGGAATGTAAATGGTGTAATATTTTGATAAAGTTATTGGAAATTATCCACAACAATTTAGAAAATGTAATAAATAAAAACATCTTATGTGAAATTGTCATTCTCCTGGAGTTTGCATAATTTCTCTTGATGAGGCATATAACTGTTGAAGCATTTGCTTAATTGATAATTTGCGCATAATTTCCTAAACTTTAGAACATAATTATCATCACTTGTGTCTGAGTTAACGCTGAAATGAAGCACTTTGGTGAAATGTTTTAGACACTAACAAAGTTTTAAAGACAGCAAATAAGGAAGAAATTGAAAATTTTTTATTAACATAAGAACAGCAGGCTTCTGTCAAGCTCCATACAACTTACATGTCTCAGGGTAAAATAAATTTGGACATAATCAGGGCATTAATCTAAAGCAAAATTGAGTGTAATTTTAATGAGTTAAAGCAAGATCAGAAAATTTTAGTTTTAATTACAATTTTCCATTACCTATATAATAAAAAAAAAATTGTTAGCACTGAAAAGGACCTTAGTCATCACTCAAATTAATAAACTGAGTTCCAAAGAAGGGGGTACAAAAATGTCATAGAGAAAAAAGTAAAACCTTTTGCTCTGGTTACCATTGTTGCATAACTTATCACCCCAAATGTAGAGACTTAAAACACCAACATGGCATCTTACATGGTTTGTGTGGGTCAGCATCTTGGAGAATGGCTCATCTGGAATGTTCTAGCTTGAGGTCTCTCACTGGATCACAGTCAGATGGTGGCTGGTGTTGGACTGTTCAGGACCTAGTATTGAAAATCTCACCATGTCGCCCTGGCCAGTTTGGCTCAGCAGTTAGAGCGTTGGCCTGCAGTACAGAGAGACCCGGGTTCGGTTCCCGCTAAGGGCATGTACCTCGGTTGCAGTTTGTCCCCGGCCCTGGTTGGTTGTGCGAGTGGCAGCCACTCGATGTGTCCCTTCACATCAATGTTTCTCTCTCTCTCTCTCTTCCTCTCTCTCCCTCCCACTCTATCTGAACAAAAAATGGAAAAATGTCCTCAGGTGAGGATAAAAAAAAAAAAAGAAAATCTCACCATGTCATTGCTGCTAAAACAGTTACAGAAGCCCACCTTGTTTCAAGGAGTCAGGACATGGACCTCACCTCTTGATAGAAAAAGTGTCAAGACCATATTCTAAAAGTAGGTGGGATGATAAATATTGCACAGCCTCCTTTGGAAAATACAGTTTGCCATGCATCATTACAAATCCTATCAGCTCCATATACGTAGCACGTAGCATAATAAATTTGGTATTAAATTAAGATGAACATTAAATTATTTTTTAGTCCTACTTGCTTATGAAATTATTTTTAACTGATTTTTTAAAAATTATTATTGTTATTAAAATGTAATAATTTGATTATAGCACCAAAGGGAGACTTAATACTATACATTTGATTTTCTACTCTTCCATCTTCCATAGTGGAAAGACAATTGGTTATGCTAAAAATAAAAAATAGGTATAAATCAAAATAGCAGTACAGTAGGTGGATGTTTCACTTACCCCTTCCAAGGACCAAACTGAAATTACAACTAAAACATAGAGCAATTAACTGGAAAAACCAATTGAAGACTAGTTGAAGAGAAGGCTTATGACCAAGGATTAATAGAAAAAGCTACATCGAGACTGGTAAGAAGGGCGGAGACACCAAAAGGACTGGTCCTGGTCCCACAGGTGGTGGTTAAGATTCTAGAGGCCTATGTCAGCTGTAAAGATCCCCCCTGAAGAGCATGAGTTTTAGCCTCACAATTGGCTCCCCAGCCCAAAGCACCAGAGCCAGGAAGAGGTGCTCACATAACATCTGGCTGTAAAAATTAGTGGGGATTCTGTATGCCAGGGAGAGACGTTGTATGCCAGAGATGAAAGCATTGTCTTAAAGGGCTAATGTACAAATATAATTTGCAACCACTCACCTTGGGCTCCAGATGAGGAAGGGCAGAGCAGACTAGGGTCACATGAAGAAAAACTGGGGTTTGTGGCTCTGGGGAGAAAATTGAAGGAACAGCCACCAGGACCCCTGTGCTGAGTCCCTCTTCTACACAGCAAATGCCATCTCTCTTGGGTGAAGCACTCCCTTCCCTATGGCATCAGTCTGGGGGAATGCAATAGCCCCATCCTCTGTCACCTCACCCTGTGGAGCTTTTACCCTGCTAAGGAGTGAGCTGCCTAGGCCTGGGTATAGAAGTCTGCAATGACTCCAGAGCTGTCAATGACTGATTTGTATGAATTTAGGGTGGGAGCCATTCCCCCCAATTTCTCATGAACCTGACTGGTGCCTCCCGATTGTGAGAGATTCACTAGCTTCACACTGCAGGCTCCCAGCAGCCTCACCATTTCAACTCCTTGTGGCCCCACACTACTGAGGTCTGGGCAGAATTTGGCACAGACTGAATTGTGTGGCTCTGGGGCAAGGGCCACTTCCCACATTTTCCCCCCAAACGTGACCTGCACTTCCCCTTCATGGGAGATCCACTAGCCCCATCCTCTCAACTCCCACTAGACCCACCCTGCTGATATTGGCTCCTGGAAGAATCTGGGACAGACTGAGTTGTGTAACTCTAGGATGAAGAGCATCTTTCCCTTGCATGCCTGATTGGGGTAGAGCCCTCCCATCACACCACCAAACCTTGGTCTCTTTGGGCCTGATAAATTCTGCTGACCTCACCCTGATGATTTTCTGAGACCCCACACAACAAAGGTGTGTGAGCACCCAGTGGGTGGCAGCTAGGTTTGGCATACCCTGAGATTTTGCTGAGTAGCCTCAAACCCAGCACTGGCAATAAAATTGAACCTGTACCAATGTAATCAATACTACCCAACCTTACCTGGTGACTCACTGAGAACCTACATCATGCAACTCAAATACCACCAGCAGCTCTTTCAATAATGGAGCCTAACAGGCAGCTATCAAGTAGAGGCAGACAGTTTCAGATCTCAGGATGCCTTGGGACTTTTGCTGACTTTTCCCTGGGCCTCGTGCTGATAAAAACCAGCATTGGTGCACAGCTTGGTCCTTCTCATACACACCCAGGACCAGCAGAGGCAGCCACAAACTGTGGATCACTTTGAGGCTCCAAACAGATTGCTCAGGGCCAGTCACAGGCAGTGTTTGATATTGGCCTGTACCAGAGTCCCTCCCTAGGTGCCCCCAAACCAACACATACAGTGGCCATCTACAGAAAACAGCAGAGCAGAATCAAATTACTTTCACAAGCAGCATATCCAGAGGGAGATATCAGCAGGCACCAGAACCTGCTGAGGCAAATTCTGCTTGATGAGGTCAGCATCTACATAGCAGCTCATACATTGTGGTCAGGCTTTATCCTCACAGTCAGCCAGCCTGACGGTCAACCCAACACAAAAACAGGCCAATAGCAATAAAAACTCAATTATAACAGGAAGCCCCATATAGCCAACAAATGGGATATTGCTGGAGCAGCCAGCTCAGGTAATCAAGGAGACTGTGCCTCCCACAGAACACCTACTACATAAAGCCACCATACCAAAATTGGGAATTATAGTAGATCTACCTAATACATAGAAACAAGCACAAAGGCAAACAAAATGGAGAGACAAAGAACCATGCTCCAAATATAAGAATAGAAAAAATATCCATAAAAAAGCTAAATGCAATAGAAGCAAGAATTAATCAGATATTCAAAATGGTTATAAGGGTGCTCAAGGAAATTAACGTCAATTAAAGCATAATGAAAAATGACATAGAAACCATAAAAAAGAACCAGTCAAAAATGAAGCACACAATATCTCAAATAAAGAATACACTAGAAAGAACAAATAGTAGGTTGGATGAAGCAGAGGGTCAAATCAGTAATTTGGAAAACTAGGTAACTAAAAACACCCAATCAGAACAGCAAGAAGTAATAAGTATTTTTTAAAATGAGGATAGTTAGAGAGACATTTGAAACAATATGAAGCATGACAACATCTGCATTATAGGGGAATCAAAGAGAAAATAAAGAGCAAAAGACTGAGAATCTATTTGAAGAAATAATAGCCAAAAACTTCCATAACCTACTGAAGGAAAAAGAAACACAAGTCCAGGAAGTGTAGAGTCCCAAACAAGATGAACCCAAAGATGCCCAGACCAAGACACATCATAACTGAAATGAAAAAGGTTAAAGACAAAGAAATAATCTTAACAGCAGCAAGAGAAAGACAGTTACCTACAGGGGAGCTCCCATAAGACTGTCAGCTAATTTCTCAACAGAAACATTTCAGGCCAGAAAGTACTATCATGAAATATTCAAAGTGATGAAAGCAAGGACCTATAACCAAGACTACTTTACCAAGCAAGGTTATCATTCAAAATTGAAGGAGAAATGAAAAGCTTCCCAGACCAGACTTCCAGTCAAGATGGTGGAGTAGGTAAATATGGTATCGCCTCCTCCCACAACCACATCAAAATTACAACTAAACTACAGAACAACCATCACTCAGAACAACCTGAAATCAAGCTGAATGGAAGTCCTACAACTACAAAATTAAAGAAGCCAGATAAAGACTGTTAGGAGAGGTGGAGGTGTGGAAGGCCTGGTCTCACGCCCACGTGTGGTGGATAAAAATCAGGAGAGACACCTCAGCTGGGAAGGTCCTCCCTGAGGAGTGAGGGGGTCCCTGTACCACACCAGGTGCCCAGCTCAGTGTTCTAATGCCAGGAAGAGAATCTCCATAACTTCTGCCTGAAAAAAACACTGGGAACTAAGGCTAAGGAAGGCTGCAGGTGCGGGAGCCCCCAGCAGTTTCTCTTATAGGGCCTGTGACAGACTTACTAGGACTTTCTCCCTCTGAGCTTGGAGGGGAGGCAGCTTGAGGGGCGCCAGAGACATACAGGGAAGAACTGAGCTGTTTGGCCTTGAGATGAGTACTGGAGAGGCAGCTATTTCCTGGACTGACAGAGGCAAATGTTGCTTTGGTGAGCCCTTCCCTGGAGTGGCAGAAAGCCACCATATCTGGGACTCCAGCAACCTGGCTCACACTGTTGACCCCTCCCTAGTGATTCACTGAGGCCCCTCCCACCCAACTTTCAGGACCACCCAAGCTGTTTCCAAAGGCTTTACCATAGGATTGTCCTGTCTTGGATCCTGCTTCAGAGTTTCCTAAAACCTCTCAAACAAGCAGCATCTGGTCTCAGTGAGCCCCATAACTCTTGTTAATTGGCCCCAGACATGGCATTAGAAGCAGTCAAACTTGGTTCACAACTTGCCTTTTCCTGGACACCTCCAAGCCCAGCACAAGTAGCAGCCACCTGCAGATCACTTTGAAACTTATTTTGAGTGGCCCAAGATAGAACACAGACAGTGGCTGACCTTGTCCCAGAGCAAGCACACCCAGTGGACAGCTTTAGACCACATTGAAACGCCACCATCCAAACACCTCCACAGGTAACACACTCAATGAGAGGACCAGAACCCTGATGAAGTGAGTCTTCCTCTGTGTGGTGGGCCCCTACATAGCTGATCCTCCAAGATAGTCAGAGGCCAGTGGTCAGTGGACACAGCCAGTCCTTGCAGCTGATAAGCCTAAGTAAATCTCTCCCATTGATGTGCCAACAGAAATCAAGACTCAATTACAACATAAGGGTGTACAGTCCACACGAAGGGTGCACCTCGAGGGCCCAGCTGGGGTGATTAGGGAGGCTGTGCCACTGTTTCCTACAGGCCACCTACTATAGTAGGCCACCCTAGGAAGCCTAGGAGACATAACAATTCTACCTAATACATAGAAACAATCATAGGGAAGGCAGCCAAAATGAGGAGACAAAGAAACGTGTCCCAAAAAAAAAAAAAAAAAAAAAAAACTCCAGGAAAATAACTAAACAAAATGGAGATAAGCAATCAATCAGATACAGAGTTCAATACACTGGTTATAAGGTTGCTCAAGGAACTTAAAAATACTTCCAAGGAACTTAGTGAGAACATCAACAACATAAAGAAGGACCAGTCAGAAATGAAGGATACACTAACTGAAATAAAGAATAATTTACACAGATTCAATAGTAGAGTAGGGAAAGCCAAGAAGCAAGCTAATGATTTGGAATATAAGGAAGAAAAAAACACCCAATCAGAACAGCAAAAAGGAAAAAGAACAGCAAAAAGGAAAAAGAACCCCAAAAAATAAGAATAGCGTAAGCACCCTCTGGGACAACTTCAAGCTTGCCACCATTCACATCATAGGGGTGCCAGAAAGAGAAGAGAGAGAACAAGAAATTGAAAACCTATTTGAAACAATAATGACAGAAAACTTCTCTAACTCGGTGAAGAAAACAGAAGTACAAGTCCAGGAAACACAGAATGTTCCAAACAAGATGAACACAAAGAGGTCCACACCAAGACACATCATCATCAAAATGCCAAAGTTTCAAGATAAAGAGAGCATCTTAAAAGCAGCCAGAGAAAAATAGTTTGTAAGCTACAAAGGAGCTCCCATACAACTGTCAGCTGATTTCTCAAAAGAAACTTGGCAGGCTAGAAAGGAGTGGCAAGAGATATTCAAGGTGATGAAAAGCAACCACCTGCAACCAAGATTACTCTATCCTGCAAAGCTATCATTTAGAATTGATGGCCGTATCAAGAGTTTCCCAGACAAGAAAAAACTAAAGGAGTTCATCACCACCAAACCAGTATTATATGAAATGTTGAAGGGTCTTCTTGAAGGAGAAGAACAATATGTGAACAATAAAATGGCAATTAATACATATCTATCAACAATTGAATCTACAAACAAAATAAGCAAGCAGAACAGAAACAGACTCCTAGATACAGAAAACTTTTTGTTGCTTGCCAGATGGGTGGGGGCTGGGGGGGTGATGGGTGAAAAATATGAAGGAATTAAGAAGTACAAATTGGTTGTTAGAGTGATGAACCTTAAAGGGAAGGGGCGAGGAAGGGCAAGATGAAATAAACCAAAGAACTTCTATGCATATATGCATAACCAATGGATACCGACAACAGTACGGGGAAGGCAGGAGGGGGGCGGTATTGGGGAGGAGATGGTCAATGTGGAATAAAAGGGTTCACATATGTAATATATTCAACAATAAAGATGAGTTTCAAAAAAAAAGCTTCCCAGACCAGAAAAAGCTAAAAGAAGTCATTACCACCAAATCAGTATTACAAGAAATGTTAAAGGGTCTGAAGACGAAGAAGAGAGCCCTGGCCAGTGTGTCTCAGTTGTTATGGCTCTAGCCTGTGCACTAAAGGATCATGGATTTGATTCCCAGTAAAGGGCACATACCTGGGTTGCAAGTTCAATCCCGGCTGCATGTGGGAGGCAGCCAATCGATGTGTCTCTCTCACATTAAAGTTTCTCTCTCTCTCTCTCCTTTTCTCTCCCCCTTTTTTCCTCCCACTCTCTCTAAAAATCAATGATAAAAATATCCTCAAGTGAGGATAAAAAAAGAAAAGAAAGAAAAAAAGATGAAAGAAAGAGAGAGAGAGAGAGAGAGAGAGAGAGGGAGGAAGAAACCTCCTCCCCAATCCCGCCCCCCTCCTGCCTTCCTCACACTATTTTCAGTGTCCATTGGTTATGCATATATGCATAAAAGTTTTTTGGTTTATCTCATCCTGCCTCAGTGGTTAAAGCTCTGGCTTGTGCACCAAAGGATTGTGGGTTTGAAAGAAAGAAGGAAAAAAAGAGCAACATAGTTATAAGAATAAAATGGCAATAAATATGTACCTATCAACAATCACTTTACATGCTCCAATCAAAAGATATTGGTAGTTGAGCCCTGGCCAGTTTGGATCAGTGGTTAGAGCATTGGCTCGTGGACCAGAGAGTCCCGGGTTTGGTTCCTGCTAAGGGCATGTACCTCAGTTGCAGTTTGCCCCTGGCCCCAGTTGGGGTTGTGTGGGTGGCAGCCAGTCTACATCTCTCTCACGTCGATGTTGCTCTCCCTCCCTCTCTCCCTCCTGCTCTATCTGAAGATAAATGCAAAAATATCCTCGACTAAGGATAAAAAAAATACATTGGTAGTTGAATAAAAAAGTAAACAAGACCCATATATATGCTGTCTAATAGAGCCCACCTCAAAATGTAAGATACACATGGACTAAAAGTAAAAGGATAAAAAAAAATATTACATGCAAATGGTAATGAAAAAAAGCTGGGGTAGCAATACTTATATCTGACAAAACAGACTTTAAAACAAAAGTCATAATAAGAGACAAAGAAGGACACCACATAATGATAAATTGAATAATCTAATAAGAGGATATAGCCCTTGTAAACATTTATGTACCCAACATAGGAGTGCTAAATATATAAATCAATTTTTGATTGACATAAATGGAGAAACTAACAGTAATAAAGTCAGGAGATTTTAAAACCCCACTGACATCAATGAATAGATCTTCCAGACAGAAAGTCAACAAGGAACCAGAGGACTTAAATGACACACTAGAGCAGATGGACTTAATAAACATATTCAGAGCATTTCATTCCAAAGCAGCAGAATATACAGTCTTTTTAAGTGCACATGGAACCTTTTCTAGGATAGACCACATGCTAGGACACAAGACACGTCTCAATAAATACAAGAAGATTGAAAGCATATCAAGCATCTTTTCAGACCATAATGATATGAAACGAGAAATCAATTACAAGACAAAAAAAAAATGAAAAAAACAAAAAGACATGAAAGCTAAATAACGTGTTACTAAACAATAAGTGGGTTAACAATGAAATCAAGGAAGAAATAAAAAAAATACCTTGAAACAAATGAAAATAAAATACAATAACCGAAAATATATAAAACAGCAAAAGCAGTCTTAGGAGGGAAATTCATAGCATTATAGGCCTACCTCAAGAACTAACAAAAATCTCAAATAAACAATCTAATTTTACACTTAAAAAAAAAACTTAAAAAAAAATAAACAAAGCCCAAAGTGAGTAGACAAAAAAAATAATAAAGATCAGAGATGAAATAAAGTCTAAAATAACAATACAAAAGATTAATGAAACCAAGAGTTGGTTCTTTTAAAAGATAAATGAGATTGACAAACCTTTATCCAAATTCATCAAGAAAAAAAGAGAGAGGACCCAAACAAATAAAATCAGAAATGAAAGAGAAGAAGCAACAACTGACATCATAGAAATACAAAGAGTTATAAAAAAAAAAATATGATGAACAATTATATGCCAACAAACTGGACAATCTAGATGAAACAGATAAATTCTTAGAAACATACAATCTTCCAAAGATAAACCAAGGAACATCAGAAAATCTGAATAAACAAAATAACTAGTAAAATTGAACCAGTAATAAAAAATAAAAACAAAAAGATACAACAAACAAAAGTTCTACAGCAAACATACAAAGAAAAACTATCACCTATCCTTCTAAAACTTCCAAAAAATTCAAGATCAGGGACAAGACTCCCAAGCTGCTTTTAAGAAGACAGCATTGCCCAGCCAGTGTGGATCAGTTGGTTGAGCATAATCCCATGAACCAAGAGGTCACTGGTTCAATTCCCAATCAGGGAACATGCCCAGGTATCAGGCTCAATCCCCAGTAGGAGCTGTGCAGGCAGGAGCCCATTGATATTTCTCTCTCATTAATGGTTCTATCTCTCTCTCCCTCTCCCTTTCTCTCTCTCTAAAAACTAACATAAATATAATTTTTTTAAAAAAGAGCCCTGGCTGGTTTGCTCAGTGGTTAGAGAGGCAGGAAGACTTCAAATGAAAAATTGACAGCAATACAATCATAGCAGGGGACTTCAAAACACCACTGACATCACTAGATAGATCCTCTAGACAAAAAAAATTAACAAGGAAACAAAGACCCTAAATGACACACGAGATGAAATGGATTAAATAAATATCAACAGAAAATTACACCTCCAAACTGCGGAACTCCCATTCTTCTCAAGTGCACATAGGACATTCTCAAAGATAGACCACATGTTAGGGCACAAACTAAGTCTCTACAAGTTCAAGAAGATTGAAATCATATCAAGCATCTTCTCAGATCACAATGGCATAAAACTAGAAATCAATTACAAGATGAACATACAAAGACATTTGAACATGCAGAGGCTAAATAGCATGTTATTAAACAATGAACGAGTTACCAAGGAGATCAATGAAAAAATAAAAAAACTTCCTAGAAACCAATGAAAGTGAACACACAACAACACAAAATCTATGGAATGCAGTGAAAGCTATTCTGAGAGGGAAGTTCATAGTACTACAGGCCTACATCAAGGGGCAAGAATAATTTCTAATGGACTAACTAACCTCACATATTAAAGAACTAAAAAGCAAATAAAAAGAAAACCCCAGAGCAAGTAGAAGAAAAAAAGTAGTAAAGATCAGAGCAGAAATAAATGACATAGAGACCAAAAAAACAATTCAAAGGATCAATGAAACAAAGAGCTGGTTCTTTAAAAAGATAAACAAGATTGATGTACCCTTAGCAAAACTCACCAAGAAACAAAGAGAGAGAACCCAAATACACAAAATCAGAAATGAAAGAGTAGAAGTAACAACTGACACCACAGAAATTCAAAGAATCATTAACAAATACTATGAACAATTATATGGCAACAAATTCGACAATCTAAGTGAAATGGACAAATTTTGAGAAACACATAGTCTCCCAAAACTAAACCAGGAAGACATAGAAAACTTGAACAGACCAATAACAACTAAGGAAATTAAAGAGATAATCAAGACTCTCCCAGCAAACAAAAGCCCAGGCACAGAAGGCTTCACAGGGGAGTTTTACCGAACATTCAAAGAAGAACTAATACCCATTCTCCTCAAACTATTTCAAAAAATTCAAGAAGAAGGAAGACATCCAAATTCATTTTCTGAATTCAGCATAATCCTAATTCCAAAACCAGATAAAGACACTATAAAGAAAGAAAACTAAAGGCCAATATCGCTGATGAACATAGATGCTAAAATACTGAAAAAAATACTAGCAAATCGGATCCAGCAATACATTAAAAATTTTTTTCACCATGACCAAGTGGGATTCATCACATGGATGCAAGGCTGGTACAATATTTGCAAATGCATAAATGTGATACACCACATAATCAAAATGAAAGATAAAAATCATATGATCATCAATAGATGCTGAATAAGCATTTGACAAAATCCAGGATTCATTTATGATAAAAATGTTCAGCAATGTGGAAATAGAGGGATTATATCTCAATATATAAAGGCCATATATGAAAAACCTACAGTCAAATTCATACTGAATGGGCAAAAACTAAAAGCATTTTTCTTAAAAACAGAAACAAGACAGGATGCCCGCTTTTGCCACTCTTACTTAACACAGTACTAAAAGTATTAGCCAGAACAATCAGACATGAAGAAAAAATAAAAAGGACCCAAATTGGAAAGGAGGAAGTGAAACTGTCATTATTTGCAGATGATACATAGAAAACCCTAAAGATTCCATCAAAAATCTGCTGGATTGCCCTGGCCAGTTTGGCTCAGCGGTTAGAGCGTCGGTCTGCGGTCCGGAGAGACCTGGGTTCGGTTCCTGCTAAGGGCACGTGCTTCGGTTGCAGTTTGTCCCCGGCCCTGGTTGGTCATGTGGGTGGCAGCCACTCAATGTGTCCCTTCACGTCGATGTTTCTCACTCTCTCTCCCTTCCTCTCTCTCCCTCCCACTCAACCTGTACAAAAAATGGAAAAATATCCTCGGGAGAGGATAAAAAAAAAAAAAATCTGCTGGATTTAGTCCAGCTAGTGTGGCTCAGAGGTTGAGTATCAGACCCATGAACCAAGAGGTATCCAGTTCCATTCCCGGTCAGAACACATGCCCAGGTTGTAGGACCAATCCCCAGTGGGGAGCATGTAGAAGGCGGCCAGTCACTGTTCTCTCTTATCAGTGTTTCTATATCTCTCTCCCTCTCACTTTCTCTCTCTCTAAAATCTATAAAGAAAAAAATTTTTTGTTAATCTGCTGGTTTTAATAAACAAATTTGGCAAGGTAGCAGGGTTCAAAATTAACATTAAGAAATCTATGGCACGTGGCTGGTATGGCTCAGTGGTTGAGGATTGACCCATGCACCAAGAAGCCACCAGTTCATTCCCAGTCAACGCACATGCCCAGGTTGTGGACCTGATCCCCAGTGGGGAGCATGCAGGAGGCGACCAATCAATGTTCTCTCTCATCGATGTTTCTATATCTCTCTTCCTCTCCCTTCCTCTCTCTCTGAAATCAATAAAGAAAAAAAAATTTTGCCCTGGCCAGTTTGGCT
Source organism: Molossus molossus (assembly GCF_014108415.1). Classification (NCBI taxonomy): domain Eukaryota; kingdom Metazoa; phylum Chordata; class Mammalia; order Chiroptera; family Molossidae; genus Molossus; species Molossus molossus. Next base: position 109,137,672 of record NW_023425355.1, on the reverse strand, counting down.
CACCAGTTAGAGCGTCAGCCTGAGATCTGGAGAGATCCGGGTTCGGTTCCCGCTAGGGGCGCGTACCTCGGTTGCAGTTTGTCCCCAGCCTGGGTTGGTCGTGTGGGTGACAGCCACTCGATGTGTTCCTTTCACGTTGATGTTTCTCTCTCTCTCTCTCTCTCTCTCTCTCTCTCTCACTCTCTCTCTCTGTCCCTCCCTCCCTCCCACTCTATCTGAAAAAAAAAATGTCCTCGGATGAGAATAAAAAAAATTTTTTTAAATAAAAATAAATAAATCAAAGGCATTCTTATACCCCAATAATGAACTCACTAAAAGGGAAATTAAACAAACAATCCCATTTACCACTGCGAAAAAATAAAATAAAATCCTAGGAATAAACATAACCAAAGAAGTAAAGGACCTATTTGCAGAAAACTACAGGACATTGAAAAAGGAAATAGAGGAAGATATAAAAAAGTGGAAGCACATACCTTCTTCATGGATTGGAAGAAATAACATCATAAAATGTCCATACTACCCAAAGCAATCCATACATTCATTGTAATCCCCATCAAAATACCAATGACATATTTCACAGAACTAGAACAAATAATTCAAAGATTCATATGGAACCAAAAAAGACCCCAAATAGGCACAGCAATCTTGAAAAAAAAGAACAAAGTAGGTGGGATCACATACCATATATCAAGTTATACTACAAAGCGACTGTAATTAAAACAGCCTGGTACTTGCACAAGAACAGGCATATAGACCAGTGGAACAGAACAGAGAACCCAGAAATGGACCCAAGACATTATGCTAAATTAATATTTGACAAAGGAGGCAAGAGCATACAATGGAGTAAAGACAGCCTCTTTAATAAATAATGCTGGGAAAGTTGGACAGCTACATGCAAAAAAATGAAACTAGACTATCCACTTACACCATATACAAGAATAAACTCAAAATGGATAAAGACTGAAATGTGTCTCATGAATCCATAAAAATCCTAGAAGAAACTGTAGGCAACAAAATTTCAGACATCATATGCAGCAGAATTTTCACTGATACATCCATCACCTACGGCAACAGAAATAAAGGAAAAAATAACACATGGGACTACATCAAACTAAAATCTTCTGCACAGCAAAAGAAACAACTATCAAAATGAAAAGGGAATCCACTATATAGGAAAGAAAAATTGCCAATGATACATCAGATAAGGGGTTAATTTCCAAAAGATACAGAGTGCTCATACAACTCAACAAAAGGAAAACAACCCAATTAAAAATGGGCGGAGGAACTAAATAGACACCTCTTTTAAAAGGATGTAAAAATGACCAAGAGACCTATGAAAAATGCTCAAAGTCACTAATCATCAGAGAGATGTAAATTAAAACAACTATGAAGTATCACCTCACACCTGTCAGAATGGCCGCCATCAACAAATCATCAAACAACAAGTGCTGGCAAGGGTGTGGAGAAAGGGGAACTCTAGTACACTGCTGGTGGGAATGCAGACTGGTCCAGGCACTATGGAAAACAGTATGATGTTTCCTCAAAAATTAAAAATTGATCTGCCATTTGACCCAATGATCCCACTTCTAGGAATATATCCTAAGAAGCCTGACGCACCTATTAGAAAGAATACATGTACCCCTATATTCGTAGCAGAACTATTTACAATCGCTAAGATTTTGAAACAGCCCAAGTGTCCATCAATGGATGAGTGGATAAAAAGCTATGGTACATATATACAATGGAATACGATGCAGCTGTAAGAAAGAAAGATCTCTTATCATTTGAGACAACATGAAGGGACCAGGAGAGTATTATGCTAAGCGAAATAAGCCAATCAGAGACAGACAAATACCGCATGATCTCACTTATTTGTGGAATATAATGAACAAGGTGGGCTGATGAACGAAATAGAACCAGAGACATAGAAAGGAGTATGGTTCAGACTGACAAACCTCAGAGTAAGGGATTGGGGGGGGATAGATGTGATATACCAAAGAATTTATATGCTTGCATGTATAACCAGTGGACATAGACAACAATGCTGGTGGTGGGGGCGGGATGGTGAAGGGTGCCTAGGGGGAAAAAAGGAGAAGCATCTGTAACAGAAATAAATTAATAAAAATTGGAGAAAAAAAAGAATTAACAAGTTAATTGACTATGAGCACCAACAAGTTTACTATATGAAAGGCTTTTGTTTTTCTGCTTCATGCCTACTAAGGTCCTTGATCAACAATGTGGATTGGGGCACTTCTCTCAGTGAGTAAGAATAAGCAATGCAAGAGTAGTCTGTATTGGTTAAGTGCCAGCTTGTGTTAACCAAAAGAAGGAGGTAAGGAGGAAAATGAAGTAAAGTGAGAGGGACAAAGGGAGGAAGGAACAGTGGGAAGAAATGATGAAAAAGAAGTATCATTCACAGTAGCTACAAAATTTATAAAATACCTGTAAGTGTAATACTATGAGCTATGGGAGTACACTATAAAAGGAATAAACTTTATGGAAGGACAAAAAAGAGAACCAAACATATTATGGTCTCTAAAAGAATGGTTGTATAAAGGCATAAATTCCTACCAGATTAATTTATAAAATTAATATAATCCCAATCAAAATCCCAATGGCAACATACATAAAACATTTAAAATATACAAAACCACCCTGGCCAGTTTGGCTCAGAGGTTAGAGCATCAGCCTGCGGACCAGAGTCTCGGGTTCAGTTCCTGCTAAGGGCACATACCTTGGTTGCTGTTCATCCCCAGCCCGTTGGGGTCATGTGGGTGGCAACCACTCGATGACTCTCTCTCACATCGATGCTTCTCTCTCTCTCTCTCTCTCTCTCTCTCTCTCTCTCTCTCTCTCTCTCTCTTCCTCCCTCTCTCCCTCCCACTCTATCTGTCGATAAATGCAAAAATGTCCTCAGGTGAGGTTAAAAAAATAAAATACAATACACAAAATCAAGGGTTTTGCTGGGTAGCTCAGTTGATTAGAGTGTAGCTCTGATATGACAAGGTTGTGGGTTTGATCCCCAGTCAAGGCACAAACAAAAACCAACCAATAATCCAGCAATACATCAAAAAAATTATTCACTATGACCAAGTGGGATTCATCCCAGGGATGTAAGGCTGGTACAATATTCGCAAATCAATAAATGTGATACACCTCATAAACAAAATGAAGAATAAAAATCACATGATCATATCAATAAACACTGAAAAAGCACTCGACATAATCCAGCATCCATTTCTGATAAAAACGCTCAGCAGTGTGGGAATAGAGGAATCATATCTTGACATAATAAAGGCCATATATGAAAGACCTACAGCAACATCATACTCAATGGGCAGAAACTAGAAACATTTCCCTTAAGAACAAGAACAAGACAGGGATGTGCACTTTCGCCACTCTTATTTAACATTGTACTGGAAGTCTTAGTCACAGCAATCAGACATGAAGAGAAAATAAAAGGGATCCAAATTGGAAAGCAGGAAGTGAAACTGTCATTATTCGCAGATGACATATTATGCATAGAAAACCCTAAAGACTCCATTAAAACTCTACTAGACTTAATAAATGAATTTGGCAAAGTAGCAGGATACAAAATTAATGTCAAGAAATTGACGGCATTCTTATATACCAATAATGAACTCACAGAAAGAAAAACTGAAAAAACAATCCCATACCATTATGGCAAAAAAATTAAGATACCTAGGAATAAGCTTAACCAAAGAAGTAAAGGAACTATTTGCAAAAAAAAGACAGGACATTGAAAAAAGAAATAGAGGAAGATATAAAAAAGTGGAAGCACAAAACTTGTTCATGGATTGGAAGAATTAACATCATTAAAATGCCCATATTACCCAAAGCAATCTATAGATTCGATGCAATACCCATCAAAATACCAATGACATATTTCACAGAACCAGAACAAATATTTCAAAAGTTAATATGGAGCCAAAAAAGACCTTGAATAGCCACAGCAATTTTGAAAAAGAAGGACAAAGTAGGTGTGATCACAATACCAGAATTCAGGTTATACTACAAAGGGACTGTCATCGAAACAGCCTGGTACGGGCACAAGAACAGACATATAGACCAGTGGAACAGAACAGAGAACCCTGAAGTAGACCCAAGGCAATATGCTCAATTAATATTTGACAAAGGGGGAAAGAGCATACAGTGGAGTAAGGACAGCCTCTTTAATAAATGGTGTTGGGAAAATTGGACAGCTACATGCAAAAAAATGAAACTAGACCATCAACTTACACCATACACAAGAATAAACTCAAAATGGATAAAAGACTTAAATGTGACTCATGAATCCATAAAAATCCTAGAAGAAACTGTAGGCAACAAAATTTCAGACATCATACATAGCAGAATTTTCACTGGTACATCACCTAAGGCAACAGAAACAAAGGAGAAAATGAACACATGGGACTACATCAAACTCAAAACCTTCTGCACAGTGAAAGATACAAACATCAAAATGGAAAGGCTACACACTGTATGGGAGAGCATAATTGCCAATGATATATCAGATAAGGGGTTAATTTCCAATATATATAGAGTGCTCATACAACTCAACAAAAGGAAGACAAAGAACCCAATTAAAAAATGGGCAGAGGAGCTGAATAGACACCTCTTCAAACAGAACATACAAATGGCTAAGAGACATATGAAGAAATGTTCAACATCATTAATCATCAGAGAGATGCAAATTAAAACAACAATGAGGTATCACCTCACACCTGTCAGAATGGCGGTCATCAACAAGTCATCAAACAACAAGTGTTGGTGAGGGTGTGGAGAAAAGGGGACTCTAGTACACTGCTAGTGGGAATGCAGACTGGTGCAGCCACTATGGAAAACAATATGGTGTTACCTCAAAAAATTAAAAATTGAACTTCCATTTGACCCAGTGTTCCCACTTCTAGGAATATACCCTAAGAGGCCTGAAACACCAATCAGAAAGAATATATGTACCCCCATATTTATAGCAGCACTATTTACAATAGCTAAGATCTGGAAACAGCCCAAATGTCCATCAGTAGACGAATGGATATAAAAGCTGTGGTACATATACACAATGGAGTACTATGCAGCTGTAAGAAAGAAAGATCTCTTATCCTTTGAGATGACATGGAGGGGCCTGGAAAGTATTATCCTAAGTGAAACAAGCCTAGTAGAAAAAGACAAATACCACATGATCTCACTTATATATGAAATATAATGAATATAACAGTCTGAGGAATAGGGTTGACCCAGAAACACTGGGTAAAGACTGACAACCCTCAGAAGAGGGGGTGGTGGGGGGTGAGAAGAGATAAACCACAGAACTTATATGCATGTATGCATAACCAATGGATATGGACAACAAAGCTGGGGATGGGGCAGGGGGGAGGGGGAGGAGGGATTCAATGGGGTAAAAAAGGAGAAATATCTGAAACAAAAATAAAAAAAGAATCAACCAATAAATGCATAAATAAATAGAACAACAAATTGATGTTTCTTTCTCTCATTTTCTCTCTCTCTCTAAAATCTAAATTAAGTTTTTAAAAAAATACACAAAACCAATATAGCAATTCCTCACAAAATTAAACATAGAATTAACATATGACCCACCAATTCCACTTCTGGTACTGTTAAAGAAAAGAAAAAAAAAAAAGCCCAAAATGCTTTACTTGTGCTAAAAGCCCATGCTACCAAACCTAGATTTAATACCTGTTCTAATTGTAGTTTAAACCTCTCCAGAAACATAATCTTAATTAACCAGTCTGGAATTTTCTGGTAAAGCACCAGTAAAGTAATCTGTCACATGGGCCCTCTCCATCCCCCATAGAAGCAAGAGAAAATCTGCATGATAAAAACCCTTCCAGTTCTCTTCCCACCTACACACCCACACTCACCTCCAAATTGTCCAGAAGTCATAGCCCAAGAATAATCCTCTTTTTCTTTTGTTAATAATAACTCCCTTACCCCATCCTTCTTCCTATAAAAACTTTCCATTTTGTAAAACTCCTTAGAGCATCCTTCTAATTGCTAGATGGAATGCTGCTTAATTCATGAATTGCTTAATAAAGCCAATTAGAGCTTCAAGTTTACTCAGTTGAATTTTGTTTTTTTAACATATGCACTCAAAAGAATTAAAAGCAGCTACTCAGATACTTGCATATTAATGTTTATAGCAGCATTATTCACAATAACCACAAGGTGGAAACAACCCAAATGTCCATCAACAGATGAATACAAAAAGAAAATGTGATATATACATAAAATGGGGTATTACTCAGTCTTAAAAATGAATGAAAATCTGATACATACTACAATTTGAATGAACCTTGAGAACATAATACAAAGTGAAATAAGCCAGTCACAAAAAGGATAAATATATGAGGTACCTAGAATAGGCACATTTAGCAGTCCATTGCCTTAACCACTCGGCAACCTCGTCCCTAGAATAGGCACATTTATTAAGACAAAAAGTAGAATAGTTACCAGGGGCTGGGGTGGGGGTAACATGCAGTGATTGTATAATGGGGACAGTTTTGGTTCAAGAATGACAAAAAAGTTCTGGAGACGGATAGTAATGATGGTTGGCCAACAATGTGAATGTTCTTAATGCCACTGAATTGTACATTTAAAAATGGTTAAATGATAAATATTGTGTACATTTTACTACAATAATAAAAAAAATAAACTTTTTCTTTAATTTAATTTTTGACACAGATGTTTCTCCTTTTTTACCCTGTTGACTCCCTCCTCCCCATCTGCCCCACCCCGTCCCCGGCTTTGTTGTCCATGTCCAATGGTTATGCGTACATGCATATAAGTTCTGTGTTTTATCTCTTCCCTTCCTCGACCACCCTCTCTTCTGAGGGTTGTCGGTCTGTACCCCATGTCCACGTCTCTGAGTCTACCCTATTCCTCAGACTGTTATGTTCATTATATTCCACAAATAAGTCAGATCATGTGGTATTTGTCTTTTTCTGATTGGCTTGTTTTGCTTAGGATAATACATTCCAGGTCCCTCCATGTCATCTCAAAGGAAAAGAGATCTTTCTTTCTTACAGCTGCAAAGTACTCCATTGTGTATATGTACCACAGCTTTTGTATCCATTCGTCTACTGATGGACACTTGAGCTGTTTCCAGATCTTAGCTATTGTAAATACTGCTGCTATGAATATGGGGGTACATATATTCTTTCTGATTGGTGTTTCAGTCTTCTTAGGGTATATTCCTAGAAGCGGGATCACTGGGTCAAATGGAAGTTCAATTTTTAATTTTTGAGGTAACACCATATTGTTTTCCATAGTGGCTGCACCGGTCTGCATTCCCACCAGCAATGCACTAGAGTCCCCTTTTCTCCACACCCTCGCCAACACTTGTTTGATGATTTGTTGATGGCAGCCATTCTGACAGGTGTGAGGTGATACTTCATAGTTGTTTTAATTTGCATCTCTCTGATGATTAATGATGTTGAACATTTCTTCATATGTCTCTTAGCCATTTGTATGTCCTGTTTGGAGAGGTGTCTATTTAGTTCCTCTGCCCATTTTTTAATTGGGTTCTTTGTTTTCCCTCTGTTGCGTAGTATGAGCACTCTACATATGTTGAAAATTAACCCCTTATCTGTTATATTATTGGCAATTATGCTCTCCCATACAGTGGGTTGTCTTTCCATTTTGATGGTTGTTTCTTTTACTTTGCAGAAGCTTTTGAGTTTGATGTAGTCCCATGTGTTCATATTCTCCTTTGTTTCTGTTGCCTTAGGTGATGTACCAGTGAAATTCTGCTGTATGATGTCTGAAATTTTGTGCCTACATTTTCTTGTAGAATTTTTATGGATTCACGGGTTACATTTAAGTCTTTTATCTATCTTGAGTTTATTCTTGTGTATGGTGTAAGTTGATGGTCTAGTTTCATTTTTTTGCATGTAGCTGTCCAATTTTCCCAACACCATTTATTAAAGAGGCTATCTTTACTCCATTGTATGCTCTTGCCTCCTTTGTCAAATATTAATTGAGCATAATGTCTTGGGTCCATTTCTGGGTTCTCTGTTCTGTTCCACTGGTCTATATGCCTCTTCTTGTACCAGGCTTTTTTAATTACAGTCGCTTTGTGGTATAACCTGAAATCTGGTATTGCGATCTCACCTACTTTGTTTTTTTTTTTTCAAGATTGCTGTGGCTATTCGGGGTCTTTTTTGGTTCCATATAAACTTTTGAAGTATTTATTCTAATTCTGTGAAATAGGTCGTTGGTATTTTGATGGGAATTGCATTGAATCTATAAATTGCTTTGGGCAATATGGACATTTTAATGATGTTAATTCTTCCAATCCATGAACAAGGTATGTGCTTCCACTTTTTTATATCTTCCTCTATTTCTTTTTTCAGTGCCCTGTCATTTTCTGCAAATAGGCCCTTTACTTCTTTGGTTAAGTTTATTCCCAGGTATCTTAATTTTTTTGCCATAATGGTATGGGATTGTTTTTTAGTTTCTCTTTCTATGAGTTCATCATTGGTGTATAAGAATGCCGTAAATTTCTTGACATTAATTTTGTATCCTGCTACTTTGCCAAATTCATTTATTAAGTGTAGTAGATTTTTGATGGAGTCTTTATGATTTTCTATGTATAATATCATGTCATGTGCGAATAATGACAGTTTCACTTCCTTCTTTCCAATTTGGATCCCTTTTATTTTTTCTCCATGTCTGATTGCTGTGGCTAAGACTTCCAGTACTATGTAAATAAGAGTGGCGAAAGTGGGCTTCCCTGTCTTATTCCTGTTCTTAAGGGAAATGTTTCTAGTTTCTGCCCAATGAGTATGTTGTTGACTATAGGTCTTTCATATATGGCCTTTATTATGTCGAGATATGATCCCTCTATTCCCACATTGCTGAGCGTGTTTATCAGAAATGGATGCCGTATTTTGTTGAATGTTTTTTCAGCGTCTATTAATATGATCATGTGGTTTTCATTCATTTTATTTATGTGGTGTATCACATTTATTGATTTGCGAATATTGTACCAGCCTCGCATCCCTGCGATGAATCCCAGTTGGTCATGGTGAATAATTTTTTTGATGTATTGCTGAATTTGATTTTCTAGTATTTTGTTCAGGATTTTGGCGTCTATGTTCATCAGGGGTATTGGTCTGTACTTTTCTTTTTTTGTAGTGTATTTTTCTGCTTTTGAAATTAGAATTATGCTGGCCTCATAAAATGAGTTGGGAAGTTTTCCTTCTTCTTGAATATTTTGAAGTAGTTTGAGGAGAATGGGTGTTAGTTCTTTTTTGAGTGTTCGGTAAAACTCCCCTGTAAAGCCATCCAGGCCTGGGATTTTGTTTGCTGGGAGAGTCTTGATTAACTCTTCAATTTTCATAGTTGTTATTATTATGTTCAAGTTTTCTATCTCTTCCTCATCCAGTTTTGGGCGACTATGTGTTTCTAGAAATTTGTCCATTTCACTTAGATTGTCAAATTTGTGCCATATAATTGTTCATAGTAGTTGTTAATGATCTTTCTTTGGTGTCAGTTGTTACTGCTCCTCTTTCATTTATGATTTTGTGTATTTGGGTTCTCTGTCTTTCAAATAAACATCTTTAAAAATACATAAAACTAAAGAGTAAATTGCTAATGACTGCATACATCAACTTTAAGATGGTAGTTTATGGCCTGTTTTACCTTAGACCATCTTAAATATTCTATTTTTGGTAAAAGTCTGTGTGTGTGTGAATGTACAGTTAATGATGTAAAAGGAAACTTATTTAATCATCAATCATTACCTCTAGGTAAGAGAATGGGATTTGGGAAGGAAGGGAACTAAAGGGAGAATTTTAATAATCAAAAACCCAGCTTGTCAACAATGTTTCTAACCATAAATCAGAGATTCCCACGACCCCATTCTCAGGTTTGACTAATTTGTTAGAGCAGCTCACAAAACTCAAAGAAACATTTTATTTACTAGATTACAGGTTTATTATAAAAGGATATAACTCAGGAATGGTCAGATGGAAGAGATGCATAGGGCAAGGTGTGCGAAAGGGTGAGGCGCTTCCAAGGCCTCTCCAGGCACACCATTCTCCCCAAATCTCCACATGTTCACCAACCCAGAAGCTCTCCAACCCTAGTTCTTTTGAGTTTTAATGGAGGCTTTATTACATAGGAATAGTTGATTAAATCACTGGCCTTTGGTGACTGAATCAACCTCCAAGCCCTCTCCCCTTCTCAGAGGTAGAAAAAGGCTGAAAATTCCAACCCTCTAATCATAAAGTTGATTCCCCCTGGCAACCAGCCCTCTTCTGATGTTACCAAGGTGCTTTCCACAAATCACCTTATTAACATAAACTCTGATGTGCTTGACAAGAATTTGTTATACGAATAACAATAAATACCCATTATACTTTTGTCACTCTATCATTTAGGAAATTCCAGGCATTTTACCAAAACAGAAAGACCAAATATATATTTATTATTATCAATCATAACATGACAATGTGAGGGAGGAGAAAGCTTTCCTCTACTCTCAAGGTTCTTTTGGCTGGTCTAATAATCAAATGGAGATGAGATAACTATCAAAAGAAAATGACCAAATTTAATTACGTACATGTGCATGAGAACCCTGCATACAAGAGAGTCAGAGACCCAATATATATGAGAGGTTCAGAGACAAAAATGAGGTATATGTGACATTTTGAGCTAAGGATCACCCTGGGGCTTCAGAGAGAAGAAAAATCAATGCAGAAAGATAAAAAGAGCATATTGTTCAGTAATTGGAAGTTAGATATGTCCTATAAATAGGCCAAAAAGACAAAAAGGTTATCTTTGATAATCTCTTCTTATGGATCAGGCCCCTTATTCAAATTGTTCTAAGTAGTTAAAGGGGAGAAGAAGTTTCTCTTGAGCCCCAGGGTCTTGGTTGTCTTGAGGTCAAAACAATCTGCTTACCACAGAGGCACATAATGAAGTGAATCATTCAGAACCCCTAAACAATATGTTTGAAATTGTCCATAATAAAACGAATTCTTTAAAGAAAAAATACAAAAACAAAACTGAAATACTAGAAATATATAACAGAACATTTGCTGCCCGGCTGGTGTTCCTCTGTGGATTGAGCATCATCCCATGCACTGAGAGGTCCCGCTTCGATTTCCAGGCAGAACACATGCCCAGGTTGTGGGCTTGATCCCCAGTAGGGGGTGTGCAGGAGGCAGCTGATGGATATTTCTCTCTCCCTTCCTCTCTCTCTAAAATAATTACTATAAAATAAAATAAGACATTTGTTTAAATCTTGATGTTGAAAAGTCTTCCTAAAGAAAACCAAAACCTGGAAACTTCAAATTAAAGATTTTCAGATTAAGCAACATAATGATTTTAAATTTAGGTATGGCAAAAGATACTAAAAACAAAATTGAAAAACAAGAACAAAGGATTAGGGGGAAATATGTTTAACATATACAACAAACAAAAGGTTAGAAGCCCTACTATTTTCAGAGTTCGTCTACATTGTTAGTAAAACATAGAAAAAATAAACAAAAAATATTAACTAGTAATTTAAGAAAGAAGATCTATAAATGACCAATGCATCTATAAAAATGACTCTCACCCTGGCTGGTGTGGCTCAGTTGGTTGAAGCATTGTCCCATACACTGGGAGGTCATAGGTTTGGTTCACAGTCAGAGCACATAACTAGGTTTTGTGTTGGATCCCCAGGCAGGGTGAGTATGGGAGGCAACCAATCAATGTATCTCTCTCACACTGATCTCTTGATCTTGATCTTGATCTTGATCTCTCTCTCTCTCTCTCCCTTCTTCCCTCTCTAAAATTAAAAAAGAAAAGATTCTTTAAATTGATAATAATCAGTGAAATGAAAGTTGAAAGAATAAAAAGGTGTTTTAAACCATTAAATTGGTAAAAGTGAAAATAATTGCTACTATACAGGATTGATGAAGGTATGGAGACGTATACTTTCATACACTTTTGATAGGAATACAAATTGATACAAGCTTGTTGATGGGGAACTCGGAAGTAATATTTAAAATATAAAGTAGAAGACTTCCGGTCAAGATGGCGGCGTACGTAAACGCGGTATCGCGTCCTCCCACAACCACATTAAAATTACAACTAAACTACAGAACAACCATCATTCAAAACTGCCCGAAATCAAGCTGAATGGAAGTCCTATAACTACGAAATTAAAGCAGCAGCCACATCGAGACTGGTAGGAGGGGCAGAGGAGCTACAGGCTGTCCCCACACCCACGAGTGGCGGATAAAAATCAGGAGGATACCTCAGCTGGGAAGGTCCTCCCTGAGGACTGAGGGGTCCCCGTCCCACACCAGGTGCCCCGCTCAGGGTTCCAGTGCCAGGAAGAGAAGTCCCCATAACTCCTGGCTGGAAAAAATAGCGGGAACTGAGGCTCAGGGAAGCTGACGCGGCTGGAGCCCCAGGCAGCTCCTTAAAGGGCCCGCGCACAGACTTGTCGGACTCACTCCCTCTAAGCTTGGAGGGGAGGCAGCTCGAGGGGCACGAGAGACATACAGGGAAGAACTGAGCTGTTTGGCACTGGAGCGAGGGCTGGAGAGGGGACTTACTCCAGGACAAATGTGCTGTCAAAGGCCTTTGTTCCTTTGGTGAGCCCTTCCCTGGGACAGCAGACAGCCGCCATATCTGGGACTCCAGCAACCTGGCTCACACTGGTAGCCTCACCCTGGTGATTCCCTGAGGTCCCGGCCCACCCAACTTTCAGGCCCACCCAAGTTGTTGCCAGTTGCTTAACCATAGGATTGGCCTGTCTTGGATCCTGCTTCAGGTTTTCCTAAATTCCTTCAAACAAGCAGCATCTGGTCTCAGATAGCCCCATACCTCTTGTTAAGTAATACACAGAAAGAAACACAGTGAGGCAGCCAAAATGAGGAGACAAAGAAACAGGTCCCAAAGGAAAGAACAGAACAAAACCCCCAAGAAAGAACTAAGTGAAATGGAGATAAGCAACCTAACAGATGCTGAGTTCAAAATACTGCATATAAGGAGGCTCAATGAACTTAGTGAGAACTTCAGTGAACTTAGTGAGGGCCTCAAGAGCATAAAAAAGGACCAGTCAGAAATGAAGGAGGCATTAACTGAAATAAAAAATAATTTACACAGATTCAATAGTAGAGTAGGTAAAGCCAAGAAGCAAACCATTGATTTGGAATATAAGGAAGCAAAAAAACACCCGATCAGAACAGAAAAAAGAAAAACGAATCCAAAAAAATGAGGACAGTGTAAGGAGCCTCTGGGACAACTTCATGCGTGCCAACATTTGCATCTTGGGGGTGTCAGAAGGAGAAGAGAGAGAACAAGAAATTGAAAACCTGTTTGAAACAATAATGGCAGAAAACTTTCCTAACAAGGTGAAGGAAACAGACATAGAAGTCCAGGAAGCACAGAGAGCCCCAAACAAGATGAACCCCAAGAGGCCCACACCAAGACACATCATCATCAGAATGCAAAAGGTTCAAGAAAAAGAGAAAATCTTAAAAGCAGCAAGAGAAAAGAGAATCTTAAAAGCAGCAAGAGTAAAGCAGTTAGTTACCTACAAGGGAGTTCCCATAAGGCTGTCAGCTGATTTCTCAAAAGAAACTTTGCAGGCCAGAAGGGAGTGGCAAGAAATATCCAGAGTGATGAAAAGCAAGAACCTACAACCAAGATTACTCTATCCTGCAAAGCTGTCATTTAGAATCGATGGCCATATAAAGAGTTTCCCAGACAAGGAAAAGCTAAAGGAGTTCATCACCACCAAACCGTTATTATATGAAATGATGAAGGGTCTTTTGGAAGAAAAAGATAAAATATATGAACAAACAAAATGGCAATGAATACATATCAACAATGGAATCTACAAACAAAATGAATAGGTAGAACAGAAACATTCTCATAGATACAGAGAACATTTTGTTGGTTGCCAGATGGGAGGGGGTTTGGGGGAATGGGTGAAAAAGGTGAAGGGATTAAGAAGTACAAATTCATTGCTAGACTGACAAACCTCAAAGGGAAAGGGGTTGGGAGGTGGGAAAAAATAAACCAAAGAATTTATATGCATAACCAATGAACACAGACAATAGTGTGGGAAAAGGCAGGAGGGGTGCGGGAGTGAGGAGGAGGCGGTCAATGGGGGAAATATGAGAAACATCTGTAATACATTCAACAATAAAAATTTAAAAAGAAATAAAAAAGTAAAATATAAAGTATACATATTCTTTGACCTAGCAATTTTACATCTAAGAATTTATCATATTGAGTCACATATATGCACAAAAATATATGTACAAAGATTTTCAATGCATCATTGTTGGTAATTGTAAATAATTGAAACTGTGTATAAGGAAAGAAAAATAATTTTCCTTATTTTAGGTTCTTGGTTGGGATCCTTCAGTAAGAAAAAGATTCAGAGGAGAAAAACAAATTTAAGCATGTGTGCATAGGAGCCCTACAAAAATACGAGACTCAAAGAAGTGACCAAATTAGGAAGCTTTTATACCTATTAGAAACAATACATTTGTGAAGAATTGACAAGACGGAAAAAATAGTAAAATGTTAAAGAAGTAACAACATTTGTTTACAAAGGCCCTAAATCCCCTGTCTCTAGTGATAAGGATGCCTTCTACCTTTTGGATACAGAGAGAGTACCTTTCATATGGGAGATTTATCTCATACTCCCATGGGGATAAAGGAGGGTCAGAGTATCCTTCTTACACCAGCTGTTTCTCAACTACCTTTAATTCAAAAGTATAAATATGCCAAAGTGGCATATTTTGGGGTGACATATTCCAATGCCCTACACATCTCACATATCAATAAAGATGGTAATACCACACAGCCTTTAAAAAGAAAGAGGTCCACAGGAGGAGGCGAGATGGCTGAAGCCACTTGCTCCTAGCACAGGATCAGACTTGAAGCTAAACTGCAGAACATTCAACTTGAAAAATCACCTGAAAATAACTTACTGGAAATATTGCGAGTGGGGAGCACGGAGAGGGGACAAGAGAAAACATGAAGTGAGTGAGCAAACTTGCACAGCTGTGCAGTACATCTAAGAAGATGGAGGGAAGGTGCGGCAGCACAGCTCCTGCCCATGGGAGAGTGGGAATTTAGCCCCACACAGAGAACTTCAAACAAGAGCAACAAAGAAGGGAAGGGGAGCCCATGTAGCATTGGAGAGGGGGAATCACAGGAGACTCGGCGCACTGAGGGGATTCAGCACTATCCCAGGCTTGATTACAATACCAGCCTGGGAAACTCCCCCTGATTGTGGGCACCAGGAAGGGCCACAAAGCAAATGGCAGAACTGAGGAGGGGTCTGAGTGGATCACACAGCAGTGAAACTGAGGGTCCAAGTATTCACTGAAAGAACTTTGACAGGGTCTATCCAGAGTGCCTGCGGAAACAGACACATCCCGGCCCCCCAGCCCCCTCCTCAAGCGAAGAGGAGGTGTCCCTTTCCCCACCCAAGAAACAGCTCTGGGCTGGAAATCAACACCCTAGTGGCAGGGCCTGGCGGTTCTGGGAATTCGAACATCTGGCGAGGTGGGAGCCTGGGCAGAAACCCCACCCAGCAAGAGCTGACCTTGTTGAAATATAAAAGAACCAAGCAGGACATTTAGTCGTTTTTTTCTTTCTCCTTTTCCCCCCTCTATTCTCCCTTTTTTGGGGTGGTGACCAGGGTGCGCCAGCCACCCCGGCAGAGCTGAGGCATTGGAAAGAGTGGAAGAGACTGCCAGCCCCTCCTATTGTTGTGGAGCTAGAGAACAGAGAGACCACCAGAGCCAAATTAAAGCCAAATAGAGAGCAAAGCCTACGGCGACTGATCCCAAGTTCTCAGAGACCAGCCCTGGGGCCTCCAAATGTTGTGATGCGACAGAGTCAAAGAAAGACCACTAGAGAATTGAAGTCCAAATAAGAGCTGTTTATTAACCGACCGGTGTCTGATTCCAAACACCCCTGTGACAGAGCCTTCTGAATCAGCCCCGGTATGCTTTATTACATGCCTTTTATACCTTACAGAAAATAGGATCTTCTTGATATAATGTCCAGGGCCACAGCAATGCTGTATAGAATTAGTTTGCCTTGCAGATAACAGGAACACTCAGGCATACCCAGGAACACCCAGGTATTTCAAAGTACATTGGGTCACACTTAGCCCCGAGCTGCACAAACTCAATGCAAGCCCAATTCGTTGAAATTGTGGGGGAGGTCAAGTCCCTGACTCAAGACCTCTAGGCTCTGTGGACTCTGTCAGACACATAGCTGGCTCCCAACAAGTTCTTGGTTCAGAGAGTATTCCGATTTACTGAGGTTATTTTGACTAAACAGGTTCAGCTAGAGGGCATACAGTGACTTTCCCAATCATCAATTATGGAGAAGCACAATAATTTACCAATCATCAATTATGGGGTTATAAACATGCCAGCACACTATAAGCTACAGGCACCACCCCCAACACAAATCTATTTAAACCATCCTAACTGAACTTGTTAGCCCATAGAATCCAGTGCCGGGGGAAGGAAAAGCAGCCCAGAACAGATATGTTCAAGTGGTGAACCAAGCCTAAACAGACCCAGCTTCTGGGTTAGGGAAGCCCTGCCTAACAGACTACCTGTGATCCCACCCTGCAGGGGTTCCACCAGGAGGCCTAGGGCCAGGCAAGGACAACATTCACATTGGCCTGCACCAGAGAAATGCCCAAGAGGACAGGGACCCACACACCAAGGGGCCAGATCCAACAGTATCAGGGCAAAATCCAGTAAACACCACAAATAGTAGAGCCAAGTTTGTTGTTTTGTTTTGTTTTTAATGTATTTTGTAACTGATTTTCTGGAGAGAGAGATAGAAACTATGTAAGAGAGATACATCAATCAGTTGCCTCCTGCATGGCCCCTACTGGGGATCAAGCCAGAGAACCTGAATCCAACTGGGACCTCTCAGTCTATGGGATGAGGCTCAATCCACTGAGTGACACCGGCCAGGCAGATTCAAGGTTTATTTTGTTGTTGTAGCAGTGGTGGTTGTTTTGGTGTGTATGTGTTTTATTAATTTTTATTTTTAATTCAGTTTTTTTCTTCTTTTCTTTTTCCATTTTTTACTTTCCTATTCTATACAGTATTCAATTTACCACTATTACTTTATAAAATTATTATTTCATCATTATTTTCTACTTTTTATTTTATTTTATTTTATTTTATTTTAAATATGTTTTTTATACAGAGAGGAAGGAGAGAGAGATAGAAACATCGATGTGAGAGACATTGATCAGCTGCCTCCTGCACACCCCCCACTGGGGATCAAACCTGCAACTCGGGCATGTGCCCTGACCAGGAATCAAACCAGGAATTCTCAGTCCATGGGATGACACTCAAGCACTGAGCCACACCAGCAGGGCTGTTTGTAATTTTTTATTAATTTATTTATTTTTATTATAGATGTCCATTTTTCCCCTCCCCAGTTTCCCCCCCACTTCATTGCACTGTTTTCTATGTCCACTGAATATGCCTATAGGCATGTAAATTCTTTAGTTTGTCTCCTCCCAATCCCTCACCCCCTTCCCTCTGAGGTTTGTCGGTCCATTCCCTACTTCCATGTCTCAAGATTAATTTTATTCATCAGCTTATTTTATTCATTATATTCCACAAATAAGTGAAATCATGTGATACTTGTCTTTCTTTGACTGACTTATTTCATTTAGCATAATGGTTTCCAGGTCCCTTTATGGCATCTCAAATGGTTAGAGATCTTTCTTTCTTACAGCTGCGTAGGATTCCAATGTGTATATGTATCACAGTGTTTTTATCCACTCATCTACTGATGGGCTGTTTCCAGATCTTAGCAATTGTAAATAGTGCAGCTATGAACACAGGGATACCTATATTCCTTCTGACTGGTATTTCAGGCTTCTAGAAGTGGGATCACTGGGTCAAATAGTAGTTCCATTTTTAATTTTTGAGGAACCCCATATTGTTTTCCATAGTGGCTGCACCAGTCTACATTCCCACCAGCAGTGTACTAGAGTCCCCTTTTCTCCACACCCTCGCCAACATTTGCTGTTTGATGATTTGTTGATGGCGGCCATTCTGACAGGTGTGAGGTGATACCTCATAGTTGTTTTAATTTGCATCTCTCTAATGATTAGTGACATTGAGCATTTCTTCATATATCTCTTGGCCACTGTACGTCCTGTTTGGAGAAGTGTCTCTTTAGGTCCTCTGCCCATTTTAATTATGTCAGTTCTTTCAATCTATGAACATGGTATATGCTTCCACTTTTTTATATCTTCTTCTATTTCTTTTTTCAATGTTCTGTAGTTTTCTGAGAACAGGTCTTTCAGCTCCTGGGTTAATTTTATTCCTAGGTATCTTATTTTTTTGTTGCTGTGTCAAATGGGATTGTTTATTTTTAGTTTCTCTTTCTGCGTGTTTCTTATTGATGTATAAGAATGCCATTGATTATTTTGTATCCTGCTACTTTGCCAAATTTATTTATTAAATCTAATAGTTTTTAATGGAGTCTTTAGGATTTTCTATGTACAATATCATGACATCTGCAAATAATGACAGTTTTATTTCCTCTTTTCCAATTTAGATGCCTTTTATTTTTTCTTCTTGTCTGATTGCTGTGGCTAAGACTTCCAGTACTGTGTTGAATAAGACTGGAAAAAGCAAACATCCTTTTCTGGTTCCTATTTTAAGGGAAATGTTTTTAGTTTTTGCCCATTGAGTATGATGTTGGCAGTAGGTTTGTCTGATATGGTCTTTATTATATTGAGTTATGATACTTTTATCCCCACTTTGCTGAGAGTTTTTATCAAAAATCAGTGCTAGATTTTGTCAAATGCTTTTTCAACATCTATTGATATGATCCTATAATTTTTATCTTTTATTTGTTTATGTGGTGTATCACATTTATTGATTTGCGAATATTGTACCAGCCTTGCCTCCCTGGGATAAATTCCACTTGGTCGTGGTGTATACATTTTTAAATATATTGCTGGATCTGATTTGCTAATATTTTGTTGAGGATTTTGGTGTCTATATTCATCAAGGATATTGCTCTGTAATTTTCTTTCTTTGTAGTGTCTTTCTCTGGTTTGGGCCTTAGAATTATCCTGGCCTCTTAAAAAGAACTTGAAATTTTTTCTTCCTCTTGAATATTTTGGAATAGCTGGGGAAGAATATGTGTTCATTCTTTTTTGAGTGTTTGGTAAACCTCCCCTGTGAAGCCGTCTGGACCAGGGCTTTTGTTTGCTGGAAATTTATTTACTAGCCCTTTCATTTTCTTAGTTATTATTGGTCTGTACAGGTTTTCTGAATCTTTCTGGTTAAGTTTTGGAAGACTGTAGGATTCTAGGAATTTGTCTATTTTGCCTAGGTTGCTGAATTTTTTGTTCATAGTATTTTCTTACAATCCTTTGTATTTCTGTGGTGTCAGTTGTTACTTTACCTCTTTTGTTTCTGATTTTATTAATTTGGGTCCTCTCTCTCTTTGTTTCTTGGTGTGTCTGGCTAAAGGGTCATTAATTTTGTTTATCTTTTCAAAGAAACAGCCTTTGGTTTCATTGATCTTTTGGGGTATTTTTGTAGTTTCTATGTCATTTATTTCCACTCTATGTTCATTATTTCCTTCCTTCTACTAACTCTGTTTTTTGTTTGGTTGGTTGGTTTGTTAGGGTTTTTTTGTTGTTGTTGCTGTTCTCTCTCTTATTCTTTATGTTTTAGGATTAAATATTTTATTATAATGTTTCTGTCTTCTTTAGGTAGGCCTGTATTGCTATGAACTTCCCTCTCAGGACTGCTTTCACTGTGTCCCATAGATTGTGTGTTTTTATTTTCACTAGTTTTCAGGAAGTTTTTTATTTCTTCCTTGATCTCAATGGTAACTCATGCATTGTTTAATTACATACTATTTAGCCTCCATGTGTTTGAATGTTTTTAGTGTTTTTATTGTAATTGATATCTAGTTTCATGTAATTGTGAACAAAGAAGATGCTTGATATGATTTCAATCTTCTCAAAGTTGTAGAGACTAAGTTTGTGTCCTAACATTTGGTTCACCTTTGAGAATGTCCTGTGTGCACTTGAGAAGAATGTATATTTTGCATCTTTGGGGTGAAATGTTCTGTAAATATAAATTAAATCCAGCTTACCTATTGCATCATTTTGGACTTCAGTTTCCTAGTTAATTTTCTGTCTAGATCTATATAGTGGTGTCAGTGAGAGTGTTAAAGTTCCCTACTATGATTGTATTGGTGTTGATCTTTTCTTTAAAGTCCTCCAGAGGTTTTAAAATATATTTTAGTGCTCCTATATTCACTGCATATATGCTTACCAAGGTTATATCCTATTGATGGAACAATCCTTTTAATATTATGTAATGACCTTCTTTGTCTCTTATTATAGCCTTCATTTTGAAGTCTAGCTTGTCAAATATAAGTAATACTACACAACCTTGTTTTTTTAATTTAATTAATTAATTTATTTTTGTTACAGATGTTTCTCCTTTTTACCCCACTGATTCCCCCCTCCCCTCCCCTCCAAACCCTATCCCCAGCTTTGTTGTCCATGTTCATTGTTCATAAACACGTGCATATAAGTTCTGTGGTTTATCTCTCCCCACCACCCCCTCTTCTAGGGATTGTCAGTCTGTACCCCACTTCCACATCTCTGGGACTACCCCATTCACCAGACTGTTATGTTCATTATATTCCACAAATCAGTGACATCATATGATACTTGTCTTTCTCTGTTTGGCGTGTTTCACTTAGGATGATACTTTCCAGGTCCCTCCATGTCGTATCAATGGATAAGAGATCTTTCTTTCTTAGAGCTGCATAGTACTCTATTGTGTATATGTACCACTGCTTTTTTGTCCATTCCTCTACTGATGAACATTTGGACTGTTTCCAGATCTTAGCTATTGTAAATAGTGCTGCTACAAACATGGGGGTACATATATTCTTTCTGATTGGTGTTTCAGGCTTCTTAGGGTATATTCCTAGAAGTGGGATCACTGGGTCAAATGGAAGTTCCATTTTTAGTTTTTTTAAGTAACACCATATTGTTTTCCATAGTGGCTGCACCAGTCTGCATTCCCACCAGCAGTGAACTAGAGTCCCCTTATCTCCACACCCTCACTAACACTTGTTGTTTGATGATTTGTTGATGGCAGCCATTCTGACAAGTGTGAGGTGATACCTCATTGTTGTTTTAATTTGCAACTCTCTGATGATTTCTGATGTTGAGCATTTCTTCATATGTCTCTTAGCCATTTGTATGTCCTGTTTGGAGAGGTGTCTATTTAGTTCCTCTGCCCATTTTTTAATTGGATTCTTTGTCTTCCTTTTGTTGAGTTGTATGAGCACTCTACATATATTGGAAATTAATCCCTTATCTGATATATCATTGGAAATTATGCCCTCCCATACAGTAGGTGGCCTTTCCATTTTCATGATTATATTTTTTGCTGTACAAAAGCTTTTGAGTTTGATGTAGTCTGATGTGTTCATTTTCTCCTTTGTTTCTGTTGCCTTAAGTGATGTGTCAGTGAAAATTCTGCTGTATGATGTCTGATATTTTGTAGCCTACAGTTTCTTCTAGGATTTTTATGGATTCAAGAGTCACATTTAAGTCCTTTATCCATTTTGAGTTTATTCTTGTGTATGGTGTAAGTTGATGGTCTAGTATCATTTTTTTGCATGTAGCTGTCCAATTTTCCCAACACCATTTATTAAAGAGACTGTCTTTACTTCACTGTATGCTCTTGCCACCTTTGTCAAATATTAATTGAGCATATTGCCTTGGGTCCATTTCTGGGTTCCCTGTTCTGTTGTACTTGTCTATATATCTGTTCTTATGCCAGTACCAGGCTGTTTTGATTACAGTGGCTTTGTAGTAAAACCTGAAATCTGGTAATGTGATCCCTCCTATTTTGTTCTTTTTTTTTTCAAGATTGTTGTGGCTAGATGGGTTTTTTTTTTGTTTCCATATGAACTTTGAAGTATTTTTTCTTGTTCTGTGAAATATGAAGTTCATATTTTGATGGTGATTGCATTGAATCTATAGATTGCTTTGGGTAGTATGGACATTTTAATGATGTTAATTCTTCCAATCCATAAACAGGGTGTGTGCTTCCACTTTTTTATATCTTCCTCTATTTCTTTTTTCAATGACCTGTAGTTTTCTGCGAATAAGTCCTTTATTTCTTTGGTTAAGTTTATTCCTAGGTATCTTAATTTTTTTGTCGCAATGGTAAATGGGATTGTTTTCCTCATTTCTCTTTCTGTGAGTTCATCATTGGTGTATACGAATACCATAGATTTCTTGATGTTAATTTTGTATCCTGCTACTTTGCAAAATTCATTCATTAAGTCCAGTAAACTTTTGATGAAGTCTTTGGGGTTTTCTACGTATAGTATCAAGTCATCTGCGAATAATGACAGTTTCACTTCCTCCTTTCCAATTTGGATCCCTTTTATTTTTTTCTTTCTGTCGGATTGCTGTGGCTAAGACTTCCAGTACTATGTTAAATAAGAGTGGTGAAAGTGGGCATCCCTGTCTTGTTCCTGTTCTTAAGGGAAATGCTTTTAGTTTCTGCCCATTGAGTATGATGTGGGCTGTAGGACTTTCATATATGACCTTTGTTATGTTGAGATATGACCCCTGTATTCCCACACTGCTGAGCTTTTTTATCAGAAATGGATGCTGGATTTTGTTGAAGGCTTTTTGGGCATCTTCGCATATGATTATGTGGTTAAATCCCACTTGGTCATGGTAAATAATTTTTTTGATGTGTTGCTGGATCCAATTCGCTAGTATTTTGTTCAGGATTTTGGTGTCTATGTTCATCAAGGATATTGGCCTGTAGTTTTCTTTCTTTGTAGTGTCTTTTTCTGGTTTTGGAATTAGAATTATGCTGGCTTCATAAAATGAGTTTGGAAGTCTTCCTTCTTCTTGATTTTTTGAAATAGTTTGAGGAGAATGGGTGTTAGTTCTTCTTTGAATGTTCGGTAAAACTCCCCCGTGAAGCGATCTGGGCCTGGGCTTTTGTTTGCTGGGAGAGTCTTGATTACATCTTCAATTTCTTCTGTTGTTATTGTTCTGTTCAAGTTTTCTATCTCTTCCAGGTCCATTTTTTGGCGACTATGTGTTTCTAGAAAGTTGTCCATTTCACTTAGATTGTCGAATTTGTTGCTATATAATTGTTCATAGTAGTTGTTGACGATCTTTTGTATTTCTGTGGTGTCAGTTGTTACTGCTCCTCTTTCAATTCTGATTTTGTGTATTTGGGTTCTCTCTCTTTGTTTCTTGGTGAGTCTAGCTAAGGGCCCATCAATCTTGTTTGTCTTTTCAAAAAACCAGCTCTCTGTTTCATTGATCCTTTGAATTTTTTTTTTTTTTTTTGGACTCTATATCATTCATTTCTGCTCTGGTCTTTACTATTTCCTTCCTTCTACTTGCTCTAGGGTTTTCCTTTTGTTTACTTTCTAGTTCTTTAAGTTGTGAGGTTAGATAGTCTATTAGAGATTTTTCTTGCTTCTTGAGGTAGTCCTGAGGTGCTATGAACTTCCCTCAGAACTGCTTTCGCTGTATCCCATAGGTTTTGTGTTGTTGTGTGTTCATTTTCTTTGGATTGTAGGAAGTTTTTAATTTCTTACTTGATCTCCTCATTGACCCATTTGTTATTTAATAACATGCTATTTAGCTTCCATGTGTTCAAATGTCTTTGCATGTTTTTGTTGCAATTGTTTTCTAGTTTTATGCCATTGTGATCTGAGAAGATGCTTGATATAATTTCAATCTTCTTGAACTTGTAGAGACTTAGTTTGTGCCCTAACATGTGGTCTATCTTTGAGAATGTCCCTTGTGCACTTGAGAAGAATGTGAATTCTGTCGTTTTGGGTTGTAATTCTCTGTAGATATCTATTACATCCATTTGGTCTAGTGCTTCATTTAGAGTCTCTGTTTCCTTGCTAATTTTTTGTCTAGAGGATCTACCCAGTGATGTCAGTGGGGTGTTGAAGTCCCCTGCTATGATTGTATTGCTATCAATTTCTCCTTTCAAGTCTTCCAGAAGATTTTTGATATATTTTGGTGCTCCTATATTGGGTGCATATATGTTAATCAACGGTATATCTTCCTGTTGGATAGATCCTTTCAATATTATGTAGTGGCCTCTTTGTCTCTAGTTATGGTGTTCATTTTGAAATTTACTTTATCAGATATGAATATTGCTACCCCAGCTTTTTTTCCTTTCCATTTGCTTCGAAGATTTTTTTCTATCCCTTCACTTTCAACCTATGTGAGTTTTTTGTTGTGAGGTGGGTCTCTTGTAAACAACATATAAATGAGTCATGCTTTCTTATCCAATCAGGTACTCTGTTTCTTTTTATCAGAGCATTCAATCCATTTACATTTAAGGTAATTATTGATATGCATTTATTTATTGCCTTTTTTTTTTAGTGTGGTTCTATTTTTTTTCCTATTTCTCCTGCGAATTACAGAAATCCTTATAATATTTCTTGCAGTGCTGGTTTGGTGCTAATATATTCCCTTAGCCTTTTTTTGTCTGGGAAGCTCTTTATTTGACCTTCTATTTTGAATGATAGCCTTGCTGGATAGGGTAGTCTTGGATTCAGATTCTTATTTTTCATGACCTTGACTACCTCATGCCATTCCCTTCTGGCCTGTAGTGTTTCTTGTGAGAAGTCAGCTGAGATCCTTATGGGGTTTCCTTGTAGGTAACCTGTTGCTTCTCTCTTGCTGCTTTTAGGATTCTATCTTTGTCTTTAATTTTTGGCATTTTAATTACAATGTGTCTTGGTGTGGGCTTGTTTGGGTTTTTCTTACTCGGGGCTCTTTGTGCTTCTTGAACTTGAATGCCTTCTTCCTTCACCAAATTAGGGAAGTTTTCTGTCACTATTTCTTCACATATATTCTCTAACCCTTGCTCATTTTCTTCCTCTTCGAGGATTCCTATGATGCTAATGTTATTACATTTCCAGTTGTCCCACGGTTCTCTTAAGTTGTCTTCCTGTTTTTTAATTGTTTTTTTTTTCTTTTGGTTCTCTGATTGGTTGATTTTTTTCTACCCTATCTTCAAATTCACTGATCCTGTCCTCAGCTTCCTCTACTCTGCTGTTTAGACTTTCCAATGTGTTTTTTATTTCTGATATGTCATTCTTCATTTCTTCATGGTGGTTTTTAATTTCCTACTGGTTTATTTTCAACATTTCTATGTCTTTACTCATGGTGCTCATGTCCTTACACATGCTCTTGAGCTTCCTCAAGATCATGGCTCTGAATTCTAGTTCTGGTAACTTGCTTAACTGCACCTCATTTATCTCATCTTTGGTAGAGGTGTCTTGTTCTTTAATTTGGCTTTTGTTTCTGTTTTTCACCATTTTGGCTATCACAGTGGGCTTTGGAGCCTGCCAAGTTTTCCCTGTGGGTGTTGGTGTTCTGCTGTTTGTGGCTCCCTCTCCTGGGTTTGGATGAGGCAGGGAGGACCCACTTTAAACACCATTGTCAAGGCTTACTTTCCTGGTTAGTGTTGCTAGCCCAGGGAATAGTAGTTATCCTCTAGCTTTTTTGCCTGGAGGCTATTAGTAGTGGTCACCTGAAGAACCTTGGTTTCTGAGTTGAATGAAAAACTCCCCAAGGTGCTCAGTGTAAGAGGATTTCCCGAGGGTGGGGCAGATGCTGGTTGTTAATGGGCCTCAATTAGCATTTCAGTGGCCACCAGGTGCTTTTGAATCTCCAAGGGAGGGGCCGCTGCCTTTCCCCAGGGCCCTGGGAAGGAGTAAGATGACCACAGTCCTGTGTGACTGTAACTCAGCAAAACCTCTGAGTGCCCTCCAAATCCCAAATGTCCCCACACAGTTCCAGTCCAGTCTGCCCTCCCTCTGCCGGAGCCCAAGGTCAGTGGCTGCTGCTATTTTAGCCTTTGTCCTGGCTCTGTGCTGTGGACCCGCTTGGGAGTTAAACACATGTGCGCCGCTCCCCGCCAAGGCCGTCGCTGTAGGCTGAGGCCGCCACCACTCCCAGCCTAGGCTGCAGCTTCCTGCCAAGGCCTCCTCCACTCCCAGCCGAGGGCGCAGCTCCCAGCCAAGGGCACAGCTCCCACCTGAGGTCGCAGCTCCCACCCCAGGCCGCAGCTCCCAGCCGAGGCCACTGCCGACTGTGGGCTCCCGGCCTCCTCTCGTCTCTCCGCAAGCCTACCAGGATTGAATCAGTGTCTCTGGTTATGTGGTCCTCCAAGCTGCTTTTCAGTTGCCTTTTCCTGACGATTTTTCTTTATTTTTGTTGTAATTCCAGTTTGGTCCTGGGAGATGGTCTGTGTAACTTCCATTCACTCTGCCGCCATTTTCTGTCTTCTACTCTTTGTCTTTTGATTGGAATATTTAAGTCATTTACATTTAAGGTTGTTATTGTTAGGTATTTATTTTGTTTCCAGTTTTATTCTTTATGCCTGTGTCCCCCCCCCCCCCCCATTTCTTCTTCTTACAAGAGTCCACTCACCTTTTCTCGTAGTGCTGGTTTGGTAGTAGTAAATACCTTTAGCCCTTTTTTTTTTTTTTTTTTTTTGTCTACCAAGCTTTTTATTTCACTTTCAATTTTGTTTTGGTTTTGGTTTTAACTCATCTTTATTGTTGAATGTATTACAGATGTCACCTCTTTTTTTCCCCATTGACCCCCTCCTCCCCAATCCCACCCCCCTTCTGCCTTCTCCACACTATTGCCAGTGTCCATTGGTGATGCATATATGCATAGAAATTCTTTGGTTTATTTCATCCACCGCTCCCTCCCTCTTCCTTTTGGGGTTTACCAGTCTAACAACCAATTTGCACTTCTTAATTCCTTCACATTTTTCACCCATCCCTCCAGCCCCTGCCTATCTGGCAAGCAACAAAAAAGTTCTCTGTGTCTAGGAGTCTGTTTTTATTCTGCTTGATCATTTTGTTTGTAGATTCAATTGTTGATAGATATGTATTAATTGCCATTTTATTATATATGTTCACATTTTGTTCTCCTTCAAGAAGACCCTTCAACATTTTATATAATACTGGTTTGGTGGTGATGAATTCCTTTAGTTTTTTCTTGTCTGGGAAACTCTTGATACGGCCATCAATTCTAAATGATAGCTTTGCAGGATAGAGTAATCTTGGTTGCAGGTGGTTGCTTTTCATCACCTTGAATATCTCTTGCCACTCCTTTCTGGCCTGCCAAGTTTCTTTTGAGAAATCAGCTGACAGTTGTATGGGAGCTCCTTTGTAGTTTGCAAACTGCTTTTCTCTTGCTGCTTTTAAGATTTTCGCTTTGTCTTGAACCTTTGGCATTTTGATGTGTCCTGGTGTGGATCTCTTCAGGTTCATCTTGTGTGGGACTCTGTATGTTTCCTGAACTTCTGCATCTGTTTCCTTCACCAGGGAAGTTTTCTGTCATTATTGTTTCAAATAGGTTTTCAAGTTTTTGTTCTCTCTTTTCTCCTTCTGGCACCCCTATAATGAGATAGTTGGCATGCTTGAAGTTGTCCCAGAGGTTCCTTCCACTATCCTCATTTTTTTTTAATTCTTTTTCTTTTTGCTGTTCTGATTGGGTGTTTTTTCCTTTCTTATATTCCGAATCAATGGCTTGTTCTTGGCTTTACCTACTCTACTACTGATTCCCTGTAAACTATTCTTTATTTCAGTTAATGCATCCCTCATTTCTGACTGGTCCTTTTTTATGTTGTTGGTGTCCTCAATAAGTTTCTTGGAGGTTTCCTTAAGTTCCTTGAAGGCCTCACTAAGTTCCTTGAATATCTCACCAAGTTCCTTGAGCAACCCTATAACCAGTGTTTTGAACTTTGCATCTGATTGATAGCTTATCTCCATTTTGTTTAATTCTTTTTCTGGAGTTTTGTTCTTTTCTTTCATTTGGGACATGTTTCTTTGTCTCCTCATGTTGGCTGCCTTCACTGTGATTGTTTCTATGTATTAGGTAGAGGTGCTATGTCTCCTAGACTTCCCAGGGTGGCCTACTATAGTAGATGTCCTGTAGGATCCAGTGGCACAGCCTCCCTGATCACCCCAGCTGGGCCTTTGAGGTGCACCCCTCATGTAGACTGTACACCCTTCTGTTATAATTGAGTCTTGATTGCTATTGGCACATCAATGGGAGGGATTTACTCAGGCTTATCAGCTGCAAGGACTGGCTGTGTCCACTGACCACTTGCCTCTAACTAACTTGGAGGATTAGCTGTGTAGGGGCCTACCACACAGAGCAAGACTTTCTTCATCAGGGCTCTGGTACCCACTGAGTCCCCTCATTGAGTGTGTCACCTGTGGAGGTATTTGGATGGTAGTGTTTTGATGTGGTCTGGAGCTGTCCACTGGGTGTGCTTGCTCTGGGGCAAGGTCAGCCACTACCTGTGTTCTATCTGGGGCCACCAGCATAAGCTACAAAGTGATCTGCAAATGGCTGCTTCTGCTGGGCTTGGAGGTACCCAGGAAAAGGCAAGTTTTGAACCAAGGCTGGCTGTTTCTAGTGATAGACCTGGGGCCACTTAACAAGAGGTGTGGGGCTTGCTGGGACCAGATGCTGCTTGTTTGAGAGATTTTAGGAAACTCTGAAGCAGGATACAAGAAAGGGCAATCCTATGGTAAAGATTTTGGAAACAGCTTGGGTAGGCCCAAAAGTTGGGTGGGGCAGGGCCTTAGGGAATCACCAGGGCAGGGCCAACAGTGTGAGCCAGGTTGCTGGAGTCCCAGATATGGTGGCCAGGAAAGGGCTCACCAAAGGAACATCAGCCACTACCAGCATGTTTATCCAAAAGAAAGCTGCCTCTCCAACCCTCATCCAGAGGCCAAGCAGCTCAGTTCTTCCATGTATGTCTCTGGTGCCCCTCAAGCTGCCTCCTCTCTGAGTTTAGAGGGAGCAAGTCCCAGTAAGTCCATGCTCAAGCTCTTTAAGAGAAGTTGCCTGGGCCTCTAGCAGCCGCAGCTTCCCTCAGCCTCAGTTCCCACTGGTTTTTCCAGCCCGAAGTTATGGGGACTTCTCTTTCTGGCACTGGAACCCTGTGCTGGATGCCTGGTGTGAGACAGGGACCCCTCACTTCTCATGGAGGACCTTCCCAGCCTAGGCATCCTCCTGATATTTATCCTCCATACTTGGTTTGTGGGACCAGCCTGTCCGAGCTTCTGCCCCTCCTACGAGTCTTGATTTGGCTGCTTCTTTAATTTTGTTATTGTATGACTTCCATTCAGCTTGATTTCAGGTGGTTCTTCACTTTCAATTTTGAATGATAGCCTTGCTGGATAGAGTGGTCTTGGATTCAGATCCTTGCTTTTCATTAGTGTACTTCATGCCACTCCCTTCTGGTCTGCAGTGTTTCTATTGAGAAATCAGCTAACAGTCTAATGGGAACTCCCTTGTAGGTAACTTTTTGTCTCTCTCTTGCTTCCTTTAAGATTCTTTCTTTGTCTTTAATGTTTGCCATTTTAATTATGATGTGCCTATATTTGGGTCTTTTTGGATTCATCTTGATTGGACTCTGTGTTTCCCAGACTTTTGTGACTTTTTCTTCACCAGGTTAGGAAAGTTTTCTGTCATTATTTCTTCAAACAGGTTCTCTATTCCTTTCTCTGATTCTTCTCCTTCTGGTACCCCCATGATGCAAATGTTGTTATGTTTCATATTGTCTCAAAGCTCCCTTAAACTCTCCTGCTTTTAAATTTTTTTTTCCATTTGTTGCTCTAATTGGGTATTTTTTTCTACCTTGATTCTTTTTTTTTTTTTATCCTCACCTGAGGACACTTTTTTCCACTTTTTGTTCAGATGGAGTGGGAGGAAGAGAGAGAGAGAAACATCAACGTGAAAAGGACACATTGGGTGGCTGCCACCCACACGACCAACCAGGGCCAGGGACAAACTGCAACCTCTACCTTGTTTGTAAGTCACTGATTCAGTCTTCAGAATCTTCTAATCTAGTATTGAATCCTTCCAAGGTATGTTTTTATATCAGCTATGTTATTCTTCTTTTCCAATTGACTTTTATTCATAGCTTTATATCAGCTATGTTATTCTTCTTTTCCAATTGACTTTTATTCATAGCTTTATATCAGCTATGTTATTCTTCTTTTCCAATTGACTTTTATTCATAGCTTCTACCTTTTTTTTTTTTTATGCTGGTATATTTCTCATTAATTTGTTTTCAAATCTCACTAAAGAAGCATGACAGCCCGTTCGGTGGGGCTCAGTGGTTGAGCATTGACCCATGTACCAAGAGGTCACCGGTTTGATTCCTCGTTGGGGCACATGCCCAGGTTGTAGGCCAGGTCTCCAGTGGGGGTCAGGCAAGAGGCAGCCAATTGATGTTCTCTCTCATCGATGTTTCTATCCCTCTCTCTCTCACATTTCCTCTCTCTCTAAAATCAATAAAATTTTTTTAAAAAGAAGAAGCATGACAACTAAATGCAATGTGTGATCTTTGATTTCATCCTGAATCAAATGGGGGAGTGGAACTTTCTAAAATATTTTGTGTTACTTTTATAATTAGAAGAAAGATAAAATGTATTTAAACATCATCGATACTTCTTTTGTTGTTATTTTGCTGGGGTTTTTTTTTTTTGGTCCATAGAATGAACAAAGATGAAAGTCTGATAATACTCCATGGCGACAGAATTCAGAGAAATGGCTGCTTTCCTCCATTGCCATGGTTAGAGCATGGGGCATAGCAACATGGCCAAACCACATGGTGATGAGGATGTACAGCAATGAAAACTTTTACAGTGATAGTGGCAGGGTAAGGTACTTCAACCAATGTGGAGACCAATTTGGTGACCAATTCAGCAATATCCAGTAAAAACGAAGACACACACCCTATGCTCTAGCAATTCTACCCCAGGGAGAAACTGTTGTTCATGTATGCAAGAGGATACTTACAACAATGTGGTATCACCTCACACCTGTCAGAATGGCTGCCATCAACAAATCATCAAACAAGTGTTGGTGAGGATGTGGAGAAAAGGGGACTCTAGTACACTGCTGGTGGGAATGCAGACTGGTGCAGCCACTATAGAAAACAATATGGTGTTACCTCAAAAAATTAAAAATTGAACTTCCATTTGACCCAGTGATCCCACTTCTAGGAATATACCCTAAGAAGCCTGAAACATCAATCAGAAAGAATATATGTACCCCCATGTTCATAGCAGCACTATTGACAATAGCTAAGATCTGGAAACAGCCCAAGTGTCCATCAGTAGACGAATGGATAAAAAAGCTGTGGTACATATACACAATGGAGTACTATGCAGCTGTAAGAAAGAAAGATCTCTTTTCCTTTGAGATGACATGGAGGGGCCTGGAAAGTATTATCCTAAGTGAAACAAGCCCAGCAGAAAAAGACAAATACCACATGATCTCACTTATATATGAAATACAATGAATATAACAGTCTGAGGAATAGGGTAGACCCAGAAACACGGAAGTAAGGTACAGACTGACAACCCTCAGAAGAGGGGGTGGTGGGGGGGTGGGAAGAGATAAACCACAGAACTTATGTGCATGTATGCGTAACCAATGGACATGGACAACAAAGCCAGGGACCGGGCAGGGGGATTGGAAGGAGGGTGTCAATGGGGTAAAATAGGAGAAACATCTGTAACAAAAATAAAATTAAAAATAAATAAATAAAATAAAACCGTTCAAAGGCCCTAAAAAAAAAAAAAAGAATATTCATTGTAATATTGCTCATAATAGTGAAAAATGTAGACTATTAATGTCTACCAAGAAGGCAATAAAAATTTGATGGCATAGTCATATAATGAATACTATACAGAGAGCTTTAAAAACAAATGAACTAGAGCTATATGTGTAGAACTGGATAAGGCTCAAAAGTATAATGCTATACAAAAAGAAAAAGTTGCAGGAGAAAACACACAGTATAAAGTTTAAAAACAAGTAGAAGAGTGTCATATATTGTTTATGCATGCAGAGACCTATACCTATGCATATGCATATATGCAACCTCCTGCATGCACCCTCTACTGGGGATCGAGCCCACAACCCAGGCATGTGCTCTGACCAGAAATTGAACCAGCGACCTTCCAGTGCTTGGGATGACACTCAACCAACTGAGCCACACTGGCCAGAGCTCACAGAGTTTATTTTTTATTATTCTTTATTAATTATTGTATTATTGGCCATATGAACAACTGTAAACCTACTTATGCCCACCTTGTATATAGTGAAAATTACAAATTCACATGGGACTCAGAAACACCAAATTGAGGATAGTGATTCCTCTAGGTAAAGAATAGGCTATGTCCCTGGCCAGTTTGGCTCAGCGATTGGAGGGTAGGCCTGCAGACCAGAGAGTCCTGGGTTCTGTTCCCGCTAGGGTCACGTACCAAAAAAAAAAAAAAAGAATAGGCTGTGGGAGGATTAGATAGGGTGTTTCAATATGTCTTGATATTTTAATTTGCTAAGAAAATGGATCTGAAGAAAATATGGCAAAATGTTAAGGTCTGATAACCTGAATGTTGGCTACATAAGTATTTATTATCATATCCAGGAACCTTTAGGATTTCTTTATTTTATTTTTTTAGGATTTCTTGAACTATTTCATTATGAAACAAATAGAGAAAAATGCACACGTGCTTTGAACTAGCAATTTCCCTGATGGAAATTTATTTATTTATTCTAAGAAAATCCTCACAAATGTGTGCAGGGATTTCCCTACCAATATGTTCATTGGAAGTATTATTTACAATATAAAAAAGTTTGACATTTTCAAAACAAAAATTTTGACAGTGTTCTACCAGTGGAGAAGCCTCACTGCTTCTCTAATAAACACTCTTTCACTAAAAAAACCAACAAACAAAAGACTTGGACAAAATAAACAACAAATAATAAAAACAAACAAATGAACAAAAAGCTTTGTTTCAGGTCATATTTTCTGTGTATAATTTCATAACACCCCTTTACTGCCCCCAGTTTTCAAACACACACATAAAACAATGAATTACCCTCTCTTATGGACTCTTTCATGATTATCTACCTCTCTGACCAAACTGTAAGTTCTTTGATATATGGGCCTGTGTATTGTGTTGAATCTACACAATGCTTGAACTGTACCTGACACAGATGGGATGCTCAGTGGGGGCTTTTTTTAAGTTAATCAGGCTGAGTCTTGAGGCTTAGACAGGCTTCAGTAAGCAGAGAGTAGTGAGAAAGTTTTCTCAAGAGAAAGGAATGGCATGAGCAAAGCTAAGGAAGCAGGAATGTATATTTTGTATTTACTAAGAACATTTGATTTGCCTGGTCAGAACTGAAAATTAATATAGATGAAAATGCCTAGAACACTAGATTCTTAATAAAAATTTGGTGAATCAAAGAATAAATGAAATTTGAAAAGCAGGTTTAGATCGCATTGAAAGGGCCTTGACTGTTGAATAAGAACTCTAAACAGTATCTAGTTCTTGACATGCAAGATCTTCTCTCAGTAGCAGGAAGAGAGTGTGATCTTGAACAAATCTTTTATATATCTTCTTCCCTAAATAATAAGGAAAAGTAGAAACAATTGGGAATTTGAAAGTGACCTGTTTCCAAACTCAGGAAGAGGACAAATCAACTTACCTACTCAGAAAAAGCCCTATTATGGAGTTTTATGACATCCAATATCTCTCAGATGAAAGGACATCACAGAATATTGGATGAAAAAAAATAAATAAATGCATCTATTCAATACAAGTTATGCTTGCCTTTGGAAATAGTGGATGAAATTATTTTGGTTAATCTTACTACATTTTTAAAGTTTAACAAGCATATATTTATGAAATAACTAGACTCTAACACTTTTTTTAAGGGATTCCACTTTAGTCCATAGATTACAAAGCTCCTCATGGTGCCATATCTCAAATGTTAGATTAAACCCTTTTAAATAATTTTAGCCCAATTGAGCTCCCTCCAATAGACAATTTTCTATTTATTTAGCATTTATGTTTTGTTTTCTTCCAGATAGACTTGTGGGGACTGACAATTTAAATAATCTGATTATGATAACTGAGAAAAGGAAAAGTATGTTGTCTTTTGAAGTTATCATTTCCTTGGTCATTCATAAATAGGCTGGCATCTATTTCATCCTTGCTCATAGTCACATACACCTTTGCATACAACCCAAAATGATAAGGAGCAAGTGTGAAGTAAAGTGTCTATTAGCTGCTCTGCAAAAAAGATTTCTTTTGAATCTTTAGTCAAATTCTACAAAAATCTTAGCTGAGAGGAAATGTAAACCTCAGGTAACATTTTTTAAACCTATTTTTGGCCCTATTATGATGTAGCATTGATTTGTTCCGGAATTTAAAAAAATTTTGTTAATCCTCACCTTTGAGGATATTTTTTCCATTGATTTTTCAGGGAGATTGTAAGGGAGGGAGGGAAAGAGGGGGAGAGAGATAAACATTGAGGTGAGAGTGACATGCACCTGGACCAGGCAGGGATTGAACCTGCAACCCATACCTGGAATCAAATCTGCAATCCTTTGGTCCGCAGGCTGATGCTCTAACCACTGGCCAGGGCTGTTCCAGATTTTTTAACATTACTGGGAGAAACCATAAGTGGTGGTCAGAATGACTTGTAGTTTACAAAGCATGTGGGAATTTTTTTTTCAGGAAAGTAGACAAGATAATTTGAGCTTTTGATTCAGGTAATAAAGTAGAATCAAGTGATAAATAATTTGGGCCATATGTACAAATGGACTGTGACACAGCTAAATTAGTCACAACTGTCCAGCACAGGCCAACTTCACCATAGCTAAAGGGCTATATATACCAGTTAGCAATGTTCCCTTAAAACCAGTCCTGATGTGTTTGTAAGCAAGAGCATAATTCTACAGCTACAGTCAACTAAGATGTATCAGGTCAGCCCTCCAAGCCCAGCCAAACCCATATCTTACTGCAAGTTTATAGAGATTAGCATATCACATGAGCCAAATGCTGTTTCCCAACTTAAAATATGATACTACTACCTTATAGAAAAGGCTTAAGCCCTGTTCTGCAACACCAATAAAATAGAAGTATTTATAGATAGTGTGTTCATTGTGGTCCAATAACTGAAACATAAAATAGATATCTGGTAAAAGAATATTTTAAAATGTCAAGACATATAAGAATTAGGACTTGGATATTGAATGTCAACTGTAGCTGAAATATAAAAAATAAAAAAATTTAAAAATGAATTAGGGCTTGGAAAATAAATGACTAAGAAGAAAGATAAGAAAATATCTGGGATTTATCTGAAGACCTGGCTGGGAGGCCAAGTCCTCCCTGTGGCAAGCTGCCATTGCCATGGAAACCAGTGGGCTAGGTAGGAGGGGATTGTGACGCTGGGGGGCAGGGAGGGGTGATGACCAGTGGCTTGTCTACTCTCCCTCAGACCCCTGCCAGAGGCTTTGCAGCACTGCAACTTCCTTAACACAGCAGTGGGAGTGGTGCCCTGAAACAAGCCCAGAGAGACTGCTGCCCTGCCGCCTTGATGACAACACCACCATATCCCTTCCTGGGTGAGGCTGTGCCACAGCCCTCATGGGTCTATGGCCTCTCTCAGATAACCAGCAGCCTTTATATAAGTAATGCTGTGGCGGCTAACAACAGATTCTTGTTGTCCAGCAATCATATCACTACTGTCATCAATGTTTCAGTGGAAGTAATCAACACATTTTTTGAGGACATCCAATACCTAAAGGTACCGGTGACCGACTCTCCCAGCGCACGCATCTACGATTTTTTCGACCCCATAGCTGATCACATCCACAGAGTGGAAATGAAGCAGGGCCGCACGCTGGTGCACTGCGCCGCTGGCGTGAGCCGCTCCGCTGCTGTCTGCATGGCCTTCCTCATGAAGTACCACACTGTGTCACTGCTGGAAGCCCACACATGGACCAA
The DNA here is from genome assembly GCF_014108415.1 of Molossus molossus. NCBI lineage: Eukaryota > Metazoa > Chordata > Mammalia > Chiroptera > Molossidae > Molossus > Molossus molossus. The sequence continues at coordinate 109,101,720 of NW_023425355.1, read as the reverse complement.
GTCATGCCGCTCCATCATCCGACCCAACAACGGTTTCTGGGAACAGCTTATTGAGTATGAATTCAAGCTGTTTTCCAAAAACACTGTACAGATGATCAGTTCTCCCATGGGTATGATCCCAGACATTTACCAGAAGGAGTTACGTTTGATGATGTCAATGTGAGCCGGCCTGGCCAGCCCTTCACTCCTGCTGTTGATCCTACACCAACATTGAACGTGATAGCTGAACTTTGATCGGTAAAGAAAACCCAATGCCTTTTAGAAGGACAAGCAAAAAAGGAGGGCTGATGAAGGTTTTAGCTTAGCGAGCCTTGTCTCTAAAGAATAAAATCCATTCGATGTAAGTTGGTGACAATATTTCTTACCCTGTGTGCCACTGGTCATGGCTGCTGGAGCCTGGCCAGAGAGGAGGGTGGGGAAGGTGGTGCCCAGCTCAAATGGACCTGCATCTGGGCCCTGCCTAAGTGCCTGATGCTGACTAACCCAGGAGTGACCCCCTCCCACCTCTCCCCAGAATCCTGCCTGGTTCTTCCATCCCAAAGCCACAGCCTTAGACATCATGGCACTCCTTGCATGATATAAGTACCAACCTACTGGATAAGTAGCCTTCATGGGGTGCTCTGGAAACCTTGGGGGCATTGGGGGAGTTTCAGGCCACCCCTATCCTTACCTTCAACCACAGTGGCCCAACTCTGGTTTTCTAGACCAGATTTACATATAAAATAGTTTTCAAAGAAACCATTCCACTATATGAAGTTTAAAAACATTTTTTTCAAGTGTTGTACTAGATGCCAAAGCTTCGAGGTACCCTTGGCAACTCCAACCAGCCTTTGTGAAAAGGGTCATTGATCCCCTTCTCCAGGGCAAGTGCTAAGAGAACAGGCCTGACACCAGGCCTCAGGAGTTTCTCTTATGGATCTTGACTTAGAAGGCTGGAGCTGCTGGCTAGGACACAGTCCTGTCATCTCTGATACCTCTTCCCATTGTGAGCTGGGGGCTCTCAGAGCCTCTGTTTCCCCACCTGTCAAAGCAGTGACAGCCCATCTCTCACAGGGTGGCTGTGAGGTTTAGATTTCTTAGCATAAGACCTAGCACATGAATGGTTCCATGCTTGGAGTAAAGGGCAGCTCTTGTTCTTAGTGATACTCATTGGCCCTGCAGGGTGGGGGTCAGTACATTCATTCTCACAATGACATTTTCCCCATCTGTGCACAGCTCTTTGTTATCTACAAAGTGCTGTTCCAAAAACTCATCCTGTCTATAAAAATAAATGGTTTAAGTTTCCTTAGGATTTTACCTCAGAGGAAGCCTAGATTTAGAGCCTTTTCAGAGTTCTCATTGTGTCACTGTGTTTAATATACATTCAAGCAAGAAGCAAGAAGTACAATTCCAGCCACTGCCCCTCCAACCACCATCACCAAAGGCCTTGATTAGAATCACTGACCATTAGGAACCAGTGACCCAGGATCCACAAGGATCCATGGAAAAACTTGCCAAAGGGACAAATGAATGGTCCCCAAAAGTAGGCCCTGGAATACAGAATTCTTTTTCTTTTTTTAATTTTTTTTTCTTTCTTGATTTTAGAGAGAGAGAAAGGGAAAAGGAGAGAGAGATAGAAACATCGATGAGAGAGAACATTAATTGACCACCTCCTTCATGCTCCTCTACTGGGTATTGGGCCCACAATCTGGGCATGTGCCCTGACCAGGAATCAAACCAGCAATCTCTTGGTGCATGGGTCGATGCTCAACCACTGAACCACACCAGCTGGGCAGAATACAGAATTCTTTAAACTCTCTACAGACCTGGCTTGGGAGCAGCTATCCTAATCCAGAGGATTTTAGGCAATAAATACATGAGATAAAAGCACAACTACTTTAGTTAACATAGACCTGTGGGTCCAAAGCCCAGGGGAGTCTGAATGCCCTTTCTCTACAAGCCTACCCCCACCTACCCTTCCACAAAAGGAGAGCCCAAGGATGCATTTGGGGGTGGATGGAGTAGGACGCTACAAAAACCACTGCTCTAGATAGATCCCTCCTTTTACATATAGAAGAACAGTGTCGCAGAACACAGGGGCTAGTCTGGCAGAGCCCCCCAACAAAGCACCTTTTCTGGCAGAAATCCAGATGGAAAATCCTTCCTTCCCTCTTCCTAGTTGCTGGTGGTTGCTGGCAATCCTTGGTATTCCTTGGCTTCTAGATGCATCATTGTGATCACATGATCATCTTCCCTAGTGTGTCTTCACATCTGTTTCCCTCTGTGCATGTCTGTTCAAATCTTCCTCTTCTTATAAGGACACCAGTCATATTAGGGGTTTAGCATGACCTCATCTAAACTAATTACATCTGTAACAACCTTATTTCCTAATAAGGTCACATTCCGAGGTTCTGGGGGTTGAGACTTCATATTTTGGGGGGATACAGTTCAGTCCATAACAAGGTTGTTCCCAGTTTTTGTTAAGTACACATAAAGTGCTGTAACACAGAGAGACACAAACACACACAGAAGAAAAGGATCATGTCACCTGTGTGGGGGTTCAGAAAGAACTACCTCGAGATGGGCTTCTGTAGCATGCAGATTATTTTGTGCTAAAGATTTTAGTTTTAGGCTCAAAAGAAATGTCTGCCCCTCCCTTAACTGCCTAGAAGAACTTGAATTGGGGGCCTTTCCCATAATAAGAGATTATTAGAGATAACCTCTTTTAATCCACCTATATTACGGGGCAAACTTCTAATAACTAAACACCTTCTCTTTTTATCATTCCGCAATGACCCTTTGAAGCCCAAAAGGCACCTTTCCTCTTATCCCTAGGTCAGAGTGTCTTATATATCTATATTCTTTTTCTGTCTTTGAACCTCTTGTGCATATGAAGTCTTTGACTCTCTCATGTATGTGGGGTTTCCATACATATGTATGTATTAAATTTGGTTATTTTCTCTTGCTAATCTGTCTCATGTCTCTTTTATTATTAGACCAACCAAAGAACCTTGATGATAGAGGAAAGTCCTCCCTACCTCCACCCCCCGTCATACCTGGGAAAAAAAGAATTGTAGCTGTTTAAAAGTAGAATATGAGTTACAATGAAAAATAATAATAACCACCATTTATTAGGAAGCTACAGTATCAGGCATTTTACAGTTTCTCTAGCCCTTACAGCAGTCCTTCAAGGTAGTTATTACCCACATCATACTAATGAGAAAACAAGGTTCCAAGAGGTTAAAAAATTTGCACTCAGCCTAAGAGTGAAGGGATGACAAAAAGACTGGGCTCTGTTTTCATGCATTTCTTTTTAGACAAATATATGTAAGCAGATTGGAAAAAAAAAAAAAAGGAAAATTTTGAGTTCTATTCTTGATTGTCTAATAGTATACATACAAATCACCTAGGGAGATTTCATTATACAGAGACCTGGGCCTCACAATCACAGATTTAGGTCCAGTAGGTAATAGGTAAAGTCCAGGAAGTAACATTTTGAACAAGTATCTCGGATGACTCTTATGAAGACTAAGAAACATCAACCAAACAGTTGTTAATACTAGGTGTTCCATATCATCTCATCTTTGTCCTTCTTTTTTGAATTATCTATTTATGCCTGTAGACAGTTTTCTATCAGAGAGTAAATGTTTTTTTTTTCAGTTGTAAGAACTGAAATATAGAATAAGGATAGTCAACTTTTCTTGTGAAATATGTTGCATATATTTCCCGCAGTTTATCATGTGCCATTTGTTTATGGTGCTTGCTTGCAATTCAAAGGTTTAACTTTGTATTATTAAATCTATTAGTCTTTAACTGAATGGTTTTATTCTTCTAAATAATACTTTAAAGGTTTTCTCCATTGCATAATCATAAAAATGTTAACTATTATTTTCTCCTAATTTATGTGTTTTTTTTTTTTTTACTTTTAAACCTTTCCTCAACTTTTCAATTTGAAAATTTTCAAGCATCCAGAAAGCTGAAAGAATATATAGCACAATGGGTAGTTATATTGGCTCCACTTAGTTTAATCAATTATTAGCCTTTTGCCATATTAGCTTTCTCTTTCTATCAATGTAATATATTTTTTTCTGACCCATTTGAAAGTAAATTGCAAATATCATGACCACCTTTGAATATTGCAAATTGTATCACCTAAGAATAAAGATATTCTCAACATACAATATCATGATCAAATCTGAGTCAATTAATTAACAGTAATTCCCTCATTATTTAAAGTTTCCCACTTAAGCTATAAATGTCCTTTATAGCTATTTATTTTCTTTCCCAAACAGGATCTAATCAAGGTCACACACTATGTTTCATTCTTGTATTTCTTTTAATCTAGAACGATGCCTCTGCTCTTTTTTCTCCCTGACGTTGTCCTTTTGATGAGTCCAGAACAATTTTGTGGTATAATGTCCAGCATTATGGATTTGCCTAATTATTTCCTCATGCTATTGTTTTGCTTGTTCCTTTATCACCTGCATTATCTTTAAACTGGAGGTTGAGGTTTGAAAAGATTTGTGTTAAATATTTTTTGCTAGAATACTTCATAAGTGAAGTCACGTCACATTATATTAGGAGGCACAAATTTCTCTTTATTCTATTAGCAGTGATACTAAGTTTGATTACTTAGTTAAGCTAGTGACCACCAGATACTGACCTTTAAAACTTGTAAGTAATCTCCACATCCTAGCCAGCACTTGTTGTTTGTTGATTTATTGATGGCAGTCACTCTGGCAGGTGTGAGGTGATATCTTGGTGTGGTTTTAATTTGTATGTCTCTGATGACTAGTGATGTTGAGCATTTTTTCATATGACTAGTGCTGGCAAGGATGTGGAGAAAAGGGAATCCTTGTGCACTGTTGGTAGGAATGCAGACTGGTGTAGCCACTGTGGAAAACAGTATCCATATTGTTTCCTCAAAAATTAAAAATGGAACTGCCTTCTGACCCAGCAATCCCACTTCTGGGAATATATTCTAAGAAAACTGAAACACTAATTTGAAAAAATATATGCACCCATATGTTCACAGCAGCATTATTTACAATAGGCAAGATCTGGAAACAGCCCAAGTGTCCATCAGCAGATAATTGGATTAGACCGCTCTGGTACATTTATGCAGTGGAATATTATGTGGCTGTATTAAAGAAGGAAATCTTACCTTTTGTGATAGCGTGGATGGAGCTGGAGATTATTATGCTAAGTGAAATAAGCCAACCAGAGAAAGATAAATATCATATTATCTTACTTATATGTGGAATCTAATGAACAAAATGAATTGATGAACAAAATAGAACCAGAGGAGTGGATACATGGAACAGACTGATAGCTGTCATGGAGGGGCATACTACATGAAAGAAGGTGAAAGGATTAGTCAAAAACATATATACATAACACATATACACAGACAGCAGTGGGGTGATAGAGGAAAAGGGGGGTGGAGGGTAAAGGGGGTGAAAATAGGGACTGAAAGAGACTTTGCTTGGGGTGATGGGTACACGATGCAGTGTGCAGATGATGTTTTATTGAGTTGCACACTTGAAACCTATATGGTTTTGAAAACCAATGGCAACCTAATAAATTCAATTAAAATAAATAAATAAAATAAACTTCTAAGGCCCTGGCTGGTTTGGCTCAGCAGTTAGAGCATTGGCCTGCGGACCAGAGAGTCTTGGGTTTGGTTCCTGCTAAGGGCACATACCTCAGTTGCAGTTTGTCCCCAGCCCCGGTTGGGGTCATGTGGATGGTAACCACTCAATGTGTCTCTCTCACATCGATGTTTCTCTCTCTCTCTTCCTTCCTCTCTCCCTCCTTCTCTATCTGAAGATAAATGCAAAAATGTCCTTGGGTAAGGATTAAAATAAATAAATAAATTAATTAATTAATTAATAAAAACTTCTAAGTAATCTAAGAGATGATACTTTCCCACTATGTGACTATCCTCTTTCTTTCATCCAATGGAATTATTATTCATTAATGATCCTTGCCTCAATCAATTATTACCTTGCAGAATGTATAGCTCTTAAATGTATTCCAAACTATCTTTGGAATATGGTATAAGTTGGATTTATTTAATTTTTTAAATAATTTTGAATGTTTCAAAATCACCTTTTGGTTTGTTGCAATGTCTCTTTTCCTGTGCCAGTATCACATTCCTTAAAATTGGTCAGCTTCTTTTAGCTGTAACATTTGGTAGAGCAATGACATCCCCACTACACACCTCCAACCCTGCCCCCCAAATTATGCTTCTTTTCCAGAACCTTTGTTGTTTGTTATTAGAGTCTTTCTTTTTCCCTTCTGAATGAACCATTTTAACCGTTATCACAGGTTAAAACTATTTTTAATAGTTTTTTTTTTTAAATCTTTACCCAAGGATATGTTGTTATTGATTTTTAGAGAAAGAGAGAGAGAAACATTAGTGTGAGAGAAACATCGATTGGTTGCTTCCTGTACATGCCCTGACCAGGGATCGAATCTGCAACCGAAGTATATGTTCTGACCAGGAATCAAACCCAAAACCTTTTGGTGTATGACACAACACTCCAATCAACTGAGCCACCCAGCCAGTGCAGTCATCACAGGATTTTTTAAAATCCTCATTAGGATTTTGACTGAAATTACTATTTTCTTGTGTACTAGTCAAGGTTAAACCCGAAAAACAAAAACCACAATAGTTATTTTATCAGAGTAAATCTAATATAAAGAGCTGTTTAACCAGGTATTAGAGAACTGAAAAAGTAAAATACATACTATATATGTTTATATAAATACATATACACTTAAATAAAAGATCTACCCAGAATGTCTGAAACTTGATCAGGAATGTATTAACTATATTTCTGGAGTTTGTGGATCTTAATTCCAAAGGCCCATATTAGAAAATTGTAATTTTCTTACTAAAACACACACACACACACACACACACTCAATTCTTTACAATTCAAATTTTAAAACAGTTTTTGCCTGCTAAAACATTTAGCATTCAATCTGTTATGTTATCATCTGTGACACCATATGATTATCTATTCTGATTTACACTGTTGAGGTATAGAGGTAATTATACAATACAAGGGTACATTTACCTGGGGGTACTTGAGAACCCATCTCCAGCTACCTCAGTGTTTTCTTTCCATACACTTTCATTATTCCTCTATTAATGAAATATATGCAGGTGGGGAGGTGACCTCTGAATCACCTTGAGGGAACTGCCTGATAAGGGAAAGGAGGCAGTGAAAATATGAATTTTACAACCTTTTGGTGCTTGGGCCAGCAGACTCTCTGCCAGGTCCTCTCCATCTGGAGAGATGGATCAAGGTCTCAGTCACATAGTTGTGTTCAGAAAGCTTATTTAACAAGACTTTTTGAAATGAGGCGCAATAGTGTAAGAATCTGGACTTATGATTGGTCTCTTTCTTCACTAGTTTCTGTGGTGAAGGAATAAAAAAATGAGCATGGGACTTGACCAAGTTAGAAGGCCTCTGTGATAAATTTGATTGTACTCTAGAGGCTCCTGTTTACGCAGGACTGGGTCTTATTCTGAGGACAGTAAGAGTTTGCATTCATAGCACTATTTACAATAGCCAAGATCTGGAAACAGCCCAAGTGTCCATCAGTAGACGAATGGATAAAAAAGCTGTGGTACATATACACAATGGAGTACTATGCAGCGGTAAGAAAGAAAGATCTCTTTTCCTTTGAGACGACATGGAGGGACCTGGAAAGTATTATCCTAAGTGAAAGAAGCCAAGCAGAAAAAGACAAATACCACATGATCTCACTTATATACGGAATATAATGAACATAACAGTCTGAGGAATATAGTAGACCCAGAAACATGGAAGTAGGGCACAGACTGACATCCCTCAGAAGAGGGGGTGGGGGGTTGGGGGGTGGGAAGAGATAAACCACAGAACTTATATGCATGTATGCATGACCAATGGACATGGACAACTAAGCCGGGGACGGGGCAGAGGTGGGGTGGGGTGGGGGGTGCCAATGGGGTAAAAAGGTAAAATATCTGTAACAAAAAAATAAATAAATAAATCATTAAAATAAATAAATAAATAAATAAAAATGGGCAGAGGACCTAAAGAGACACCTCTCCAAACAGGACATACAAATGCCCAAGAGACATATGAAAAAATGCTCAACATCATTCATCATCAGAGAGATGCAAATTAAAACAACTATGAGGTATCACCTCACACCTGCCAGTATGGCTGCCATCAGCGAATCATCAAACAACAAGTGCTAGTGAGAGTATGGAGAAAAGGGGACTCTAGTACACTGCTGGTGGGAATGCAGACTGGTGCAGCCACTATGGAAAACAATATGGTGTTTCCTCAAAAAATTAACAATTGAACTGCCATTTGATCCAGTGATTCCACTTCTAGGACTATATCCTAAGAAGCCTGAAACACCATCAGAAAGAATATATGTACTCCTATGTTCAGAGCAGCACCATTTTCAATTGCTAAGATCTGGAAACACTCAATAGATGAGTGGATAAAAAAGCTGTGGTACATATACACAATGGAGTACTATGCAGCTGTAAGAAAGAAAGATCTCTTATCCTTTGAGATAACATGGAGAGACCTGGAAAGTATTATCCTAAGTGAAATAAGCCAAGCAGAAAAAGACAAATACCACATGATCTCACTTTTTTTGTGGAATATAATGAACATAACAGTCTGAGGAATAGGATAGACCCAGAAACATGGAAGTCGGGTACAGACTGACAACCCTCAGAAGAGGGGGTGGTGGGGGGAGGGAAAAGATAAACCACAGAACGTATATGCATGTATGCATAACCAATGGACATGGACCATGGACAACAAAGCCAGGGACCAGGGGAGGGGGGGGAGATGGGGAGGAGGGTGTCAATGGGGTAAAAAAGGAGAAACATCTGTAACAAAAATAAAATTAAAACAAAAAAAGCAGTGGTACGTATACACAATGGACTACTATGTAGCTTTAAGAAAAAAACGATCTTTTACCCTTTGAGACAACATGGAAGGACATGGAAAGTATTATCCTAAGTGAAACAAGCCAATCAGAGAAAGACAAATATCACATGATCTCACTTATTTGTGGAATATAATGAACAAAACAAGCTGATGAACAAAATAGACCCAGAGACATAGACGTAGGGGTACAGGCTGACAAACCTCAGAAAAAGGGGATGAGGGGTAGGGAAGAGATGAAACACAGGACTTATATGCATGTATGCATAACCATGGACATAGACGACAATACTGGGGTCGGAAGGGTGGGGCGGGATCAGGAGGAGGGTGTCAATGGGGAAAAAGGAGAAACATCTGTAACAAAAATAAATTAATAAAAAAAATTTTTTTAAGTAAAAAAAAAAAAGAGTTTGCATTCATTTCTAGCTTTATTACACTATGGTTAAAAAATGTGGCCTGTATAATACTTGCTTTACAGAATTGAGATAGTCTTATTAGTTATCTGTTGAACAGTGAAATATACATTCTCTCTTGGTAGGATGTTACATTTTTATATATGTTTTTCATATTTTACTATGTAAACATGTTTACTGTTTAGCCTTAGCCAGGTAGTTCAGTTGATTGGAGCATCCTCCCCACACGCCAAGGTTGCAGGTTAGATGCCTGGTCAGGGCACAAACATGAATCAAACAATGAATGCATGAACGAGTGAAACAAGTCAACATTTCTCTTGCTCTCTCCCTCCCTCTCTCTCTCTCCCCCTTCCCTACTCTCTCTCTAAAATCAATTTTAAAAATGTTTACTGTTTAACTAGGTAATGTAATTGTGACTCAGCATTCAAATGGTACATAAGGGTATACAGCATATAGAGAAAAGTCTCCTCACCTCTGTCCTAGTGCCAATCAGTTGCCTTCCCCAAAAGCAACCAATATTATTAGTTTCTCCTGTATCCTTCTAAGATATTACTTTATGCATCTACAAGAAATTACATATACATCTTTCCTCATTTTTCAACAAGTAGAAGCACACTTTACATACTGTTCTCTACCTTGTTTCTTTCTTTTTGTTTAATAATATGTTATAGATCACGCAAAGTCAGTAAAAGAGTACATCCCCATTCTTTTTGACAACTCCATAGTATTCCATTGTGTGGAAGTATTATAATTCATTTAACCTGCCCCTTATTGGTGGACATGTAGGTTGTTGACAGAATGTTGCTATTACAAATAATACTGCAGTAAATAAACTTATAATTATGTTTATGTACATAAATTACTTTATTTGTGTGCAAATATATCCATAGGGTATTATTAGAAACAGAAATAGTGGGTCTGTGTTCAGGAAAACCTAGTTGTTCACCTGTGTGTCTCCTTTGCTACTCACACAAGTACCACATTCACATAGAACACTTTACTTCTGATACTTCTGGTCATGAAATGTGAGGTTTCCCCCCCTCCCCCACCAAGCAATTCTCTGTGACACCAGCCGGGTGTCCCACAATTTAACTCAGTTATGACACTATTTGCCTGGAGACAATGTCAGATTCCACAGATTAAGGGCTCAGTCCCACAAGATTCCTCCCACCCCACTTCAGGTGCCAGTTGTCAGCAGTAAATCCCCAGGTTACCAACAAAAGCTGTGGCTACAAAATGAAGGTTCCCACGACTCCCACCTCAGGTTTAATTAATTTGCTAGCAGCTCAAAGAACTCAGGGAAACACATTTACCAGTTTATTAAAGGATATGATAAAAGACACAGATGAACAGCTAGGTGAAGAGATACATAGGGTGAGGTCTGAAAGGGTCCTGAGTTCAGGAGCTTCTGCCCCCATGGAGTTGGGGTGTGTCACTCTCCTGGTGTGGATGTGTTCACCCTGAATCCCTTGGGATTTCATGGAGGCTTCTTCAAGTACACATGATAAATTATTAACTCCATTTTCATCCAATCTTTCCTCTCTAGAGAAGTGGGGGATGAGGATGGACTGAAAATTCCAAGTTTCTAATCATGACTTGATCTTTCTGGTGACCAGCCCCATCAAGGAGCCGTCCAGGATCCACCCAGAGTCACCTTGGTAGAACAAATGATGCCCCTACTGTTTGTATCGCTTAGGAATTTACAAAGGTTTCATGAATCCTGTGCCAGGGGTGGGGGTCAAAGACAAATATAAGAACAAGAGATGTTTCCAGTACTCTTGTCACTTAGGGAATTACAAGGGTTTCAGGAGCTCTGTGCCAGTAACCAGGGGCAGAGACCAATACACATATTTTCTATTATCTCACAGTGTCCAATTTCATAATTTAAAAATTTTATAAGCATTGCCAGATGAATTCCTACAGATACTATCAACACCTAGCAGCAATGTATGAAAGTGCTTGTTTCCCCACTTATGTATCATTGCCATTCCAACCAATGGAAAATGGTATCTCATTTTAATTTTAATTTGCATGTCTCTTATTATGACTAAATTCTAGTATCTTTTCATTCTTTTAAAACCCATTTGTATTTTTCTTTCTATGAAATGGCTGCTCATGTCAATTTTTATTAGATTGCTAGTTTTTTCTTAATGATTTGTAAAACCTCTGTTAGAGAAATGAGACATTTGTCTGTGATTAGAATTTCAAATATTTTCTTCAGTTTTTCATTTGTCTTTGCCTAAAATAGATTGGCCAGGAAGAGATTATTTTTATTTACTCAAATTTATTTTTTTATGGCTTTTGGGTTCTGTGTCATTCTCAGAAAGGCTTTCCACACTCTAAGATTATACTAAAAATGTCTCCCATAGCTCTTCAAGTACTTTTGTTGTTAATCCTCACCTGAGGATATTTTTCCTTTGATTTTTAGATAGAGTGGAAGGGAGAGGAAGGAGAGAGAGGGAGAGAGAGAGAGAGAGAGAGAGAGAGAGAGAGAGAGAGAGAGAGAGAGACATTGATGTGAGAGAGACACATTGATTGGTTGCCTTCTGCACAACCCCGACTGAGGCTAAGATTAAACCTGCAACCCAGATACATGCTCTTGACCGGAATCAAACCCAAGATCCTTTGGAACCCAAGACCCTTCGGTCCATGGGCCGATACTCTAACCACTTAGCAAAACTGGCCAGGGTAACTTCAAGTACTTTTATAATTTCAATGTGAACATTTAAATAATTGATCCATCTGTAATATATCCTAGTGTGAAGTATGGATCCACCATTACTTTTACTTTTTTTTCAGATTGCTACCACCATTTTCATCTTTTTATATAATTTTAAGATAGAATGTTATATTCACATATAGTTTCTACATAATCCAAAATCCATTATACATATTCTCAGTAGTATTTATATTCCTAATATTCATATTTTTTGGTCTGCTTGATATGCTGAAGACTACAAAGTATGTTGGTCTTATATTTCTATTGTCTTCCTGTCCTCTTCTCCCCATATTTCTGTGATGGTTACTTTTATATGTTAACTTGGCTAGGCTATGTTGTCCACTTGTTTGGTCAAACACTAGTCTAGATGTTGCTGTGAAGATATTAATGGATATGATTAACATTTACTCTCTGTCTACTTCAAGTAAAGCAGTTTACCCTCTATATGTGAGTGGGCCTCCTCCAATCAGTTGAAGGCCTTAGAGAAAAGACTGAGGTAAGAAGAAGCAATTTGCCTCAGGACTGCAACATCAACTCTTATTTGAGTTTCTAGCCTGTTGGGCCCACCCTACAGATCTACAGATCTCAGACTTGCCAGCCCCCACAATGATGTAAAGCAATACCTTAAAGTAAATCTCTCTCTCTAAATATGTATGTATGTATATATGTGTGTATACACACACACATACACTTATGTATATATATTATATGCTATTGGTTTTGTTTTTCTGTAGAACCCTGATTAATACAATTTCTAATAATTGTATTCATATATTTTGATGGTATGATAGAATATAAAACGAACTATCTTTGCCTGATTAATGCTTTTTGTTTTGTTTCTCTAATATTGCCAACTCCTCCCCCTCCTTCTTTGGGGGGGTCTGCATTTGTCTAATATGTCTTTGTCTATTTTTTTTACTTTGTAATATCTTGTCATTTTTTAATGTAACTATATTATACTTAAATTTATTTTACTCAACCAAGTCTTTTAGTAGGGGATTTACATTTTTAAATTCTGAAATCTTTGGTTTTATGCTATTTTGTTCTGTGACATTTATTAACATTTCTCTGCCATTTTCTTTGTTTTCAGTTTGGTTTTATCTTCCCCATTATTTTAGAAAATATTTTATTCTATTAGATGAAAGGAGCTACCTTGAGGAAGGAGAAACGTGTACTTTTTTCTACACCTATATCTTGAATGAATACAGTAAACATATTACCTGGTATGGACCTTTAAGTTTTTCAAAAGCTTTCTTTAAATTACTTTAAAAAAAATGAAAATAACAGGCTTTATTCAATTTATTTTCCTTATATAAAATTTGGTGGTGGCCACAGCTGGAGCCTGGGTCCTCTGCACAGAAATTCTGGTATGGGTCTTTACAAGATGGTCAGTGAATTCCTGATAGGGAGACTTGGTGAACACAGTCTCTTTCCAGAGATCAGGAGTGAGAGAACTGTAGGTCTTAGAGATGGCATCAAACGTGGCCTTGGCAAAGTCACCCAGGGTGGCAGTGTAGCCCCTGGCCGAGGTGTAGCAATCATCGATGCCAGCCATCATCAGCAACTTTGTGGGTACAGGGGCTGAGACTATGCTAGTGCCCCTGGGGGTGGAAATGAGGTGCACCAGTACAGAGCCACAGCAGCCAGTCACCTTGCAAGGGATAGTATGGGGCTTGCCAATCTTGTTCCTCCAGTAGCCTTGCGGCACAGGGACAATAGAGAGCTTGGCTAGGTTGATAGCCCCAGGATGGCAGTGGCTACTTCCTTCAAGCACTTAACACCCAGATCAACATGTCCATTGTAGTCCCCGATGGCGACAAATGCCTTGAACCGGGTCCTCTGGCCAGTATAGGCATAATCTTCAAAACCTTATCCTTGAGGGATGCCACCAAGAAAAAGTCAATGATCTCAGATTTCTTGATGGGCAAGGAGGAAAGATAGATCTCCTCCAGGGACTTGATCTTCATGTCCTTCACCAGTCGTCCCAGTTTGGTGACGGAGATCCACACTCCTTGTCCTCCGCCTTGTCTCTGTGAGCAACACGAGCTCCGTGGTGGGGCCCAGACCATGGCCGTGATGTCAACCCAGATGCCACTGCCAAATCCTCCATGGAAGCCTCTGGGGCCTCCGGCTTCTCTGCAGCACTGGCATCGCCCACCGTTTGGTGTCTCCTCGGAAAAGAAGCTCTTTAACTTACGTTTATCTAATTAATGAGTAGCATGCTCTAAAAAATATTTTTTCTTTGTTGATTTTAGAGAGAGAGGAAGGGAGAGGGAGAGAGAGAGAGATAGAAACATCGATGATCAATTGGCCGCCTCCTGCATGCCCCCCACTGGGGATCAGGCTTAAAACCTGGGCATGTGCCCTGACCGGGAATCCAATCAGTGACCTCTTGGTGCATGGGTCAATGCTCAACCAGTGAGCCACACTGGCCAGTTGAATCATGCTTTTAAGTTACAGAATTTAGCACACTTTATCTTTACCTCATTCCTTAGTCTAACCCATGAAAATGTTAACTTGGGTTTTAGATTCAAATAGTTTTATTACCATTTTAAAAATTCAGTATCTAATTTGAGTAAAAAAATGAGATTCAGATTTAGTTTTATAATTAGATATGGTGTAATAATTTAGATGTACTTCTATTTTGGCTTCATACTGCTCCTTCCATGACTTTATTCTTAAGCTTTTTTTTTTTTAACTTCATCTCTTGGTTGGTAAAAAGATTGTAAATCAACTTTTTTTCAAGAAGGTGATATATTTCATTATTCCTTAAATAGCAAAGAGTGTTTTTCTGACATCTTTGCCCTGAAAGACAACTCAGATGTATATTATATTTTAGGGTTACAAATTTTTCTCTCTAAAATTCTATATATGAGAAGTCAGACAGATGGATGATTGTTTTTTATCTGGGAAATCTGAGTTCATATTTTTTGCCTGAACAATTATGGATACTTTAATATTGTAGCTTAGAACTTCTGCCATGATGTGTCTAGTTGTAGTTCCCTTTTTATTGTCTTTGCCTACAACGTAGTGAGGTCTTCAATCAACATACACTGTTCTTCAACAGAGGAAAATGTCTGTTTTATTTTATTTTTATTACATCTCTTTCATTTGCCTTTGTCCCCTTTTTTAGGAAGACAAATTATCCATATGTTGGTTCTTTATTTTCTTCACTTTTTCTCCACAGCTATCATCTTCTCTCTCATTGTTTCCATCTCTGCCTTTTTATCTCCATTTAATTTCTTAGCATCAGCTTTGTTCTTGACACTGAATTTAATTTTCTGCCAGATAAATTTTCCTTTTTACTGTCTCCAATGTGTAGTTTAATTTTGTTTCTGTTTTTTAAAACTACTTGCTCATTTTCCTTACCCTATCCATCTTTCTTTTAATCTCATCCCACTGGATTTATACCTCAGTATGTATCATTTCTTTATTCCTTTTTTTTTTTTTTTACAGAAGCTTTAAGGATGTAAACAGGTTTTTAAAATTTTTCTCCTGGACCCTGGGGAAGAATTCTTGTTTCCTCTGATTCTTCTGATTTTTCTCTTTCCCTAACTCTGGAAAACTGATTATTCTCCTTACCCTCAAATAAGACAAGATTTCTGTGGGCTCAATCTGTCTACAGGTGATTGAGTGAGTTACCCCTGAACCCACCATCTGTCTACAGAAGTAATGGCAGAATCTTCATCTTGAGTGTGTAGCTGTCTGACTTCACCTCATGAACCTCTTATTTACTAATGTGATATATAACACAATACAGTTTCCAGCCAGACTTCTCTCAGGGATGTTCAAGATGCTGGGCTTTCCTTAAAGTTTTGGGTAGGACCAGCTACATAATTTTCAGAAAAGTTACATGCAAAATGAGAACGTGGGGCCCCTTGTTCAAAAATTAAGAATTTCAAGATGGTGACAGCAGAGCATTAAACCAAGCATGAGGCCCTTCTTGTCACGGCAACTGCACCCATTACATTCCCATGAAGCCAGCTATGCTTATAAGGACTGCGCTCTTTAAATCTAAGTCTCCTCTCTTGTCCTTCAAATCTCTCTCCTATTTCATGCTCACTTATTTTATCTATCTGCCTAGAAAAATAGGAAATAGAGAGGCCTGGGGGATATGGTGTGGGGTTGGTGGTAGAGATCAGTATTTTGGTGAGTAGCATTCAAGGGTAGAGAGACTGCCCTCTCTTCTTGGTTTAGGTACCAATCTGTGGGTTGAGAGACAGATGGTGGGTCACCAGGGGGTATGGTGTGGCCCTTAAATAAGCAGCTTCCTACCTTTTTCAGTCAGTGTCTTTTAGGAAATAAAGCCAAGGTAAAATAAACCATGACTGGTATCTTCTTGATCCACCCATTTAGGACCATCTGCCTCATAATTAACATCAGTTTTCCCAGATCAAGACCTTAGGTTAACTGTCAGTTTTAGTCTTTGATATTGTGAAATCTTGCCTTTTTAATTTTTATTTTTGTATTTGAGGGGATTTTTGTGAGAAGTTAGGCCAGGATACCCATAGGGGCAAATAGCAATATATCAATTTGAACTGGAAGCCCCTATGGAACCAATTAGTTAGGCCAAGTGTTGGTAAATTTTTTCTGTATAGCACCAGATAGTAAATATTTTAGATTTTGCAGACCAGGAAGCAAAAGCAAAGATAATATGTAGGTATTTATATAACAAGAGAGAAAACAAATTTCCAAAATATTTTATTGATGAAGTTAAAAATCTAATAGCAATAATTGAGTACAACTTTTGGTAATACAGGTCTACTAATGAGAAGAATGGGATTCTTTGTTTTTGGAATACAGTTTGCTTAATTAGGGTTCAAAATTAGAATTCCCTATCATCAGATTAGTTTGCAAATGTTCACCTGTTAATGCTGATCTGTAATGGGATTTTATGTATTTCATTTTTAAAATGTCTTCCCATACAGATAGGCACTTCCAAACACTGACATCAATGTGAATATGATTTTAATTGAGCCTATTCGTTGCATGGAAGACATTTACAGAATTCTATTAGATTCTTCTCTTGATATTTGCCTTTTAGTATGTCATTACATTGCAGATTAATCACCTCCAATCGATGGTTAGGTAGAAACTCCTCAATTGCACAGTTAAATGAATTTTGAAATATTAAAATTTCCCTTGCACTTGCATTGAGGTCTGAAAAATGCTGCTTGGAAGTGTAGTTTGAGCTTGAAAAATATATCTGCTGCAAACTTGTATATGAATGGATAATTTGCTTCTTATTTTAACTTTTGAGAGCATGGAAGTGTATAAAGAGGATTGAGATTACTTATAATTAAAGCAATGTTAGTTGTCATCAAAATGGCTTTCTTTACTATCGTGTACAATTTGTCTGTAAGTGGCCCTGGCCAGTTTGGCTCAGCGGTTAGAGTGTCAGCCTGTGGTCCAGACAGACTCCGGTTTGGTCCCCGCTAAAGGCACGTACCTCGGTTGTAGTTTTTTCCCAGCCCTGGTTGGGTTGTGTGGGTGGCAACCACTCGATGTGTCCCTTTCACATCGATGTTTCTCTCTTTCTCTCTCCCTCCCACTCTATCTAAACAAAAAATGGAAAAATGTCCTCGGGTGAGGATAAAAAAAAGTTGTAAGTGTTATTTTACCTTGTTATTGATGTTATTCATTAAACAAGTTTCCTGCAGAAGCTAATTTCCAAAGCCATTCATAGTTTGATAACAGTGGTTGAATGCTGTTCTTCTCATTCAAAAATTTTGAATTTTGGAATTGAGCTCAAAAGAATTACAATATAACTTTGCCACTGCTAAAACATTGAACTGTGTGTGGTACAGCAAGTCAGTATATTCAGTTTCTACTTTTGATACACATTCACAGAACTGATGATGTTAATCCATGAGAGCAAATGAAGTTACTGTTGACATTACTGGTTCAATAACACACAAGTTCAAATATTACCACAAAGGAATTACTGATGAATAATACAATGAATAGCCATTGGATTTAAATACCTTACATTTCCACAGGCTTTGCAATTTGTTCAAGGTGTTTCTTCTACTTTATACATATTTTTACTACCATCAATTGTAACACATCTTAGCAGGTTCCACTTCATGTTGTAGCAAATTAGTGCTTTTTCAGCTTCTTTGAAAATATTTTTTCTTGTATTATTCCATGCAGACTATTCACATAGGTCTTCAGTCACTTCAACCAAGGCATTTAATCCTCAAATAAACAATTTAGTATTCTGTTAACTCATGAAGAGCCAAGGAAAACCACTCAGTTAATTGCCTTCTTAATGGACTCCTGATGTTGCTCCCAATATCCTCGACTCTTCAAATACTGTTCTAGCTGAAAGGCTAATAGTCTTAATTTCTCTGGACACATTACTGTTGCACTCAAACACAATTTAATGAAACATTGTTTGGCTAAGAAATGAGCTACTCAGAAAATTACTTTGATTGCAGTCTCATTTTCATTTTTGTGAAGAAATTCTGCTGTGATGAAATATTCTGTTTTAAATTCTTTAATTGTTCTCACTGTTGCTTTTCTGTCAGTTGGGAATATTGTGATGAGTGTAGTCTGATAATGTTAACATAGATTGTTTTCTTTTAGTAAAATCTGGTGTTATTACATAATAAATGCTTTGGTACCAAATTTGATGAAACAATCCACACTCCATTGTGCCTTAAAAGCATGACATTTGAGGTCCATTTTTCTCTTTTTTCTGTTTTGACATAATAGGGATATATTTGTAATAAAAAAAGTCATGGTGTTATATGCATGGGAGTTGAAATACTGCCAAGTTATAAGAGCATCACTGTGATTTGTAGGGCACTAAGCAGCCATGTGAAGTGATGAGAGCATCACATACATTCTCTGTTGCAACTATTTAACTTGTATTGTTTTGTGAAAGCAGCCATAGATAATACATAAATGAATGAGCATGACTGTATTCCAATAAAACTTTATTTATGGACATCAAAATTTGAATTTCATGTATGATGAAATGGTTGTACAAATATAGGTGGCAGGCTGGATTTAACCTGTAGGTTATGGTTTTCTTTTCTTTTTTTTTTTAGGTTATGGTTTTCTGATCCCTGGTCCAGCAAAAGGGCTAGAACAGCCAACTAGCCAGTATTTATTGAGCTTGGTACCAGCTGCTGATCCCAGGTGAAAGGAAACCTTCTGTTTAAAGCAGCGGCACTAACACCCATAGCAACCCTACAGTTATTATTTCCATGCCTAAAATCACTTTAACCATTGGTATGCTTCTTTAGTATGCCTTTCTAGACTCTTAATGGTACTGCCTAATTTTCCAATTTCAATTCCCAATCCTACCCTTATCCTTTTGGTCACAGCCATACTCAGCTTCTTGAATTTACCAGAATGCTCGTATTCTTAGGCTTCTGAGCTTTTATAGATATGTTGCGGCCTCTGCCTAGGACATACCCCGCCTCCCTATTCATCTTCCGGCTCCTACCAATCCATCTTCTGTTCTTTTTTTTTCTTTTTTTTTTTTTTATCCTCACCCGAGGATATTTTTTTGTTTTTTTGTTCAGATAGAGTGGGAGGGAGAGAGAGGAAGAGAGAGAGAAACATTGACGCGAAAGGGACACATCAAGTGGCTGCCACCCGCACAACCAACCAGGGCCGGGGACAAACTGCAACCGAGGTACATGACTTAGTGGGAAACAAACCCAGGACTCTCTGGTCCGCAGGCCGATGCTTAACCGCTGAGCCAAACTGGCCAGGGCCCATCTTCTATTCTTTAGGAGCTCTATCTGATCGCCCTAGCTGATAAAGAATTTATTTATACAACTCTCTGAGAGTTCAGGACAGGGACCATGTCAATTTGAGAAGTTTTAAGCCATTGTTTCTTCACATACTTTTTGGGCCCTGACCTATACTTCTCCTTTCCTTCTGGAACTCGGATAACACAAGTGTTAGATCTTTTGTTATACTCCCACAGATCCCTGAGACTCTGTTTATTTATTTTTTTTCAGTTTATTTTCTGTTGTTCGGATTGGGCAATTTCTATTGTTCTGTCTGGAAATTCACTGATTCTTTCCTCTATTCCCTCCATTCTGGTATTGAGCCCACACACTGAATTTTTAATTTGGGTTATTATAGTTTTCAGTTCTAAAATTTCCATTTGTTTCTTCTTTGTATCTTCGATTTTTTTCTGAAACTTCCTATTTCTCTGCTGAGACTTTCTAGATTTTCATTTGTTTCAAATGGGTTTATATTTGTCCACTGAAACATTTTTATAATGACTGCTTTAAAATCCTTGTCATATCCCTGGCCGGTTTGGCACAGCGGTTGGAGCATCGGCCTGTGGACCAGGGAGTCCTGGGTTCGGTTCTCTCTAGTGGTATGTACCAAAAATAAAATAAAATCCTTGTCATATAATTTGAACATCTGATTCATCTTAGTGTTTGCATCTGTTGACTGTCATTTTTCTTTTTCTTATATTTTTTTATCCTCACCCGAGTGGCACATTTTTGTTCAGAGTGGGAAGGAGGGAGAGGAAGAGAGAGAGAGAGAGAAAGAAACATTGATGTGAATGGCTGCCTCGAGTGGCTGCCTCCCGCACGACCCCAACCAGGGCCGGGAATGAACCACAACCAAAGTATGTGCCCTTGACCAGAATCGAACCCCTGACTCATTGGTCCGCAGGCCGACGCTCTAACTGCTGAGTCAAACCGGCCAGGGCTGTTGACTGTCTTTTCTAATTAAATTTGGGATTATTTTAGTTCTTGGTATTTGTGATTTTTTTATTGAAACCTGGACATTTTGGGTATTATGTTATGAGACCCTGGATCTCATCTAAATCTTGTTTTCAAGTCCTTTCTAACATCACTCTGGTGGGGAAAGGGAAAGCACTGCCTTGTTAATGCTAGTTAGGAGAAGCCCAGGTTTCCCACCTAACCTTGGTTGACCTTGGTGGAGGGGGAGGGTCTCCCTGTTACTACTGAGTGTGGATGGGAGTTTGGGTCTCCACTGATAGCACCTTGACTGGGAGGTGTAGGAGTGCCTCATTACTGCTCCCCACATTGTTTCCACTGACACATCAAGTGGTGGCCTTATTACCACTAGACAGTGATGAATGCTTTTACTCCCCATTAGGCCTCCTCTGACAGCAACTCAGCAGGCAGGAGTACTGCCTCATTACTGCTGGGTGGGGGTAGAAGTCCAGGTTCCCCAGTATGGTGGTGGTGGGGATTTAAAGTGCCTCATTATAGCCTGGTGAGGGTGGAAGTCTAGATTCCTGGTGGGTGTGGGTATCATGGCTTCTTCCAGAAGTCCCAAAACTATTCGGACAACTAAAGTTTTTGTAATAACTGAAAATCTGTCAGTATTTGGCTCCCTATCACCCCTCAACCCTTACCCTATATTTATTTTATCATCAATGTGTTTGGACATTAGTTGGACAATCTTTAAGACACTAGTTGTCAATGTAAGAAACATTCAAACCTGTGAAGAATTTCTGTGAGTTTATTTTGGCCCCTTTCCTCCACATAGGTATATATGGGAAGAGCTAGTAAATTTTTAAAAATTTACTTTTGATCTTGATGTACAGGATAAGTATAGTTCTATTTGTAAGACTAGATAAATCATGACTCTATTATCTGATTTTTTTTATTATCTGAATAGGTTTACATGGCACTAATGTTATAAATGAACTGCATATTCCTCAGTGCTTTAGGTTAAATATTTAGTTGTTTAAAAGAAGTTCAATTTATTTTTCTATAATTGAATGGGCTGCTTCTGATATTAATTGATGATACTTACATAAGTATTAACATAATAGTGCTACAAATTATGTACTAATTAGTCCATGCACTAATTAGTCCATACCACTCAGCATGGTACAAATTTTATATAATTTTAAAATACTGATTTATCTGTGCATATTATTAATCTTATCAATTTGGTAAATTCAAATTATTCTCTACAGTTACTAGTGCATTAAGTTAGAATTATGAAACAAGAATCAGTACTAGTTAATAAAAGGTTTAATTTTACAATAATGGAGAGATTGTAGCAATGTTGGGTTATATGCCCCCCCCCAAAAAGTAGGTTAGGACTCGTGTTGGGCTTATGCAGAGGTTGGGAGGGATAAGGAGGAAGTGATTGGTAGAGTGGTGATTGACACAGAACCTAGAAAGTGAAAGCTAGAAAAGATTTTAGAAATTCCAACCTTTTTATTTTTTTTTGAGGTCTTTGAATACATTGTGTCTGGCACTTTACTTACCTAATGGCATTTAATCTTCAAAATAGTGCTGTCAAGTGGCTATATTTTCTTTTTTTTAACAGATCAGGGAACTGCAGCTCAAACTAGACTAATTTGTTGAAAGTCATCTAGCTATCAAGTGGTCTGTATGATTCCACAATCCATAATCCTTTGATTCAACCACTCTGCCTTCCATATGGGTTTTCAGATTTACTTTTCATAGAAATAATTATAAATCATTTATCCCATTTCCCATTTCTCTTTTCAGTGAGGACCTACCTAAACCTTCATACCTATTGCAAGTACATTTGACAGATTTTAAACCATTTGATATCTAAAAAATTACATAGTGACAGAAGGACCTGTTACTGTATAAACATTTTCTCAAACTTCATGATGGAGGATGGATATCTGTAGTTGGGCTAGACAAAGAGTTCTCTGGCTTAGAGGGTAAGTAACTTTCCCAACGTCACACAGCCTGTGCAGAGTAAGGATTTTCTCCAGGTGTGCTTGACTCCAACCCACCCATTGCATACATGCAATGCAATGCAATTTTGCTGCTATTTCCTAGTAATGACTGTGTGTTGGGAAAGGTTCTGAGGGGTTGGGGATGGGTAGCTTTATAGTCCTTGTAAAGGGCCTGAGTCAAGAACCGCCAACTCCAGGAAGATGGCCAAAAATTGCAGAATTTGTATGTCTGCTTGGGCACGTCTAAGTGTGTGTGAATGTGTGCGTGTATATGGTGGGGGAGAGAGTGGTGTCAAAATCTCCCAGGCTTTGAAGGTCATTGTTTGTGACAAAGTTAACGCTGCATGTATTAATTTAGCTAATGGAAAATGTGTTTTAGAGAAATTAAAAATGAAATATAATCTATATAAAACTAGTTACTTGTCTGGGGGGAACAATTTAAAACTGTCTCTGCAAAATCAGTTCGAATTTCTATAGCTTCTCACTGACTACTGTTAGGATTACTGAGTCAGCACTGAGTTGTCTTCCTTATATTTTGAAATCCAAGTTAAATATATCTTGTCCATCGGTTACATTATTGAAAGTATGAGTCCATGTTTAGCAAGTCGTATGTCCATTAATTAATATTTTCCTTTCCCTAAAGAGATGTATCTATTATATGAGACATATCTTACTAAATTTGTCGTTTGACAACAGTAACGGGCGGCAAAAATGTTTTCTTTTGTCTAAATTACACTATGGATTGAAAACCAAACTAGTGACTTTTTATTTGCATGAGACACAGAGCAAGAAAGTGTTACTGTTGTCTAAGGCATGTTGAGGGGGTGGAAAGGCTTTTCTGGGTTGCAAACAGTGAGGAGAAACTTAACTATGTTTTCCCTCAGGCCTGTCCCCAAGCAGCCCCAACTCTTCCATGCAGGCCCCACTGAGATCACAGCAATAGAAACCAACATTCTGGAGATCGCACTTAACAGATTTTCGTCATTGCTTTTTCTTACAATACCGTAATGAACTACCTATAAAACGCAGGTAGCAAGAAAATTTGGTCCCAAAGTGCCGCCAACAGACCTTCGGCGGTGGGGAGCCGTGGTTAGCGAGCCAGACCCGGTGGGCGACTCTTCATTCCCTCCGGCTCTCAGGAAGCCTTTCCCCCTACACTTTCGGCGCGAGTGACAGTATTGGGGTCGGTAGTGCAGGCCTGGCCCAGGGCGGCACCCGAGTCCCGGGGCATGGGGCCGGCCGCCGCTCCCCAGCGCGCTCCTCGCGGAGGCCATTATTTCCAGCGGTGCCAAAAGCGAGTGCCTTCTTCAGAGGGCGGAGGTCAGGGGCCGTGCCCCGAGACCCTTACCCGGCCCTGGGGAACCCGGGACTCCCCGAGCGCAGGGCTGCTGGAGCCGCGGGCTGGGTCCATCTCTGAATTCCCGGGCAAAAGCGGTCCATGGCGTCCTCACTCTCAGCTCAAGCCCGCCGCGGGCGGTGCCGGACCTCGCCCTTCCCCACTACACCCCTCCCCCTCCCGGGCCCGCCACAGCTCCCGAGGTGACATGGCCCAGACCCTCTATTCTCTGCCCCAGTATATTTAACCAGCACAACCTAACCAGCTGCTCCCTCTGGTGGACAACCCTTCGCCCTGATAGACGGGCCTAGCAGCCAACCACCGGCCAGAATTGGTGTGCGTCCTGCTCCCCGTCGGTGGCGGCTTCGGTGGGCGGGGCACGGGCAGCTAGCAAGTTAAGTGGAGCTACCGCTGACGCGAGTCAACAAAGGTCACGTGAACCAAGCGGGCCGTGCCGATTGGCAGCCCTGGCCGGGCGGGGAGGGGGGGTCACGGCGGCGGCGTGGGGTTCGCTGTGTGACACAATTACAACAACTTTGTGCTGGTGCCGGGGAAGTTTGTGTCTCCAACAAATCCCTCCCGTGCCCCCCAATCCCGTGCGCTCCGGCTGTTCCCGCCGTCCCCACCCGTGGCTGCCCCACGCCCGCCCCCGCGATGTGACCCTACAGCCGAGCCGCTGCTGCTGCCGACCCGGGGGCTCCGCAGCCCCTACCGCCGCCGCCTTCACCGCCGCTGCGTTGGGATTTTTCGTCGCTGCCGCCCGCGGCGGAGGAGGAGGCGGCGATAAAGTTGGTGTGCCGGTCCCGCGCGGAGATTGGGGGCGTCGTTGCGGGCCCCGGCCCGGGGGGGGGGTGTCGGCGTTGGAGTTGTGAATTCTCAGCGTTTCCATGAAATCCTGCGGAGTGTCGCTCGCTACCGCCGCTGCTGCCGCCGCCGCTTTCGGTGATGAGGAAAAGAAAATGGCGGCGGGAAAAGCGAGCGGCGAGAGCGAGGAGGCATCCCTCAGCCTGACAGCCGAGGAGAGGGAGGCGCTCGGCGGACTGGACAGGTACGGGCCGTGGTCACCCGCCCGGTCGGCTCCGGACGAGCTGGCGCCGCTCTCCGGGGCGGCCCGAGCGCGGCTCGCTTCTGGCGGCGGCGGGGCGGGCACCTCGGCTATGCACTCTCCGTGCAGTAGCCGCTGGCGGGGCCTCGGGCTCGGGCTGGGTTGGGTTAGTGGCGTTCCCGGAGCTTTAACGAGCCGCGTGTGTGTCTCCCACAGCCGCCTCTTCGGGTTCGTGAGGTTTCATGAAGATGGCGCCAGGACGAAGGCCCTATTAGGCAAGGTAAGGCAGCCGCGGGCCGGAGCGCAGACACGGTCTCAGTGGCCGGCACCCCGCTCGCTCCGCTCGTCCAGGTCCCCGCGGCCGGGCCAGCGCTCATTGTGGCTGCGAACGAGGGTCGAGGGGCTTCCGGAAAACTATTTCCTGCCTCTGCTCTCCGGATACCTCGCTGACTCCCTTGCGAAATCGCCCTCTCCGCTTGTAGCTAGAGGAACAGATCGTAGGGCTTTGGGGCCGAGCTCAACTGGGTAGACAGAATTGTCGGTTCTCCGGCTTTTTGGAGGGTTAGACCGATGATCTCCGAGGTTCCTGTTTTGGGTCAAGGGATCGTAAATGTGTGCACATTCCCCCGAATTTCCGACTTACTTGGCTCCCTGGTTTTTATTCCTTTCCTTCAGGTAGGCTGTTCGTGATATCTACCGGTAAACAAACGTTTTGGGCTTTCTTGTGTCCCTGCTCCCAGAAGGGGGAAGTTGCACGTAGTTTAGGGCGGTGAAGAGTTTGCATTGGGCTGTTGACGTGCATCTCGTTTGGTGTGTGTTTTACCTGAAGTTAGGTGACTTGTTTACTTTTTGGGTCTTTCTGCCATAGAAATCCTGCAATTATCTGTGAATGTGTTTTCTTCTTGGAACCTCGTTTCCTGTGGGTCTGACAGGGGAGGCCGGGGTGGGGAGATTCGGGGTGTAGCTTCTGTTTATTTGTGTGGAAAGTTGTTGGCACTGTCATTTAGTTAAGTAATGGCTGCTCCTATCGGCCCAAGATGGCGGGACAGGGTGGGAGGAGAAAGTGAACGGGGGGGGGGGGGGTTTGGGGGAGGGAGGAGAGGTAAACATGGAAATAAATAGTAGCCATGAATAGGCCTCTCCTTCGGAGTGTGTAGCTCGATGGTGTTCAATACAAATTATCTAAGATGATTTGCATATAGAATTCTTGTACCTTTCTCAAGCTTGGAAGCATTCATAAGCCTGATAAATGCTTATCAACCTGTAGCACATTTAGTTACCCTTCTGTAAGCTATATTGAACAAAGGCTGTTGAGTCTCCATCTGCCTGCATCAGTTCGTGTCTCCTGACCAAAACCTAATTGAAATGGTATTTGTATTTTTTCTTCGATTGGGACCGTGAAACTTGAGAGTGTTTGTGACAGCCATTAGACATTTTTTCTTTTGGCTGAAATCAGTAGCCTTGCATTTGACACCTACCTAGCTTTATTGTTGCAATTGAGAAGAAAGTTTGAAATGATTACAGCTTAACATTTTATTCTTGAATTGATTTTTTTTTTTTTTTTTTTTTTAATTCAGTTGTCCTGAATTTTGGTCTGTAGTTTGGTTTAGGAGAGTCACTGATTCCTTTTATCTGTAATTATGCTTTTGTTTTTGTTTCAAAGTAAATAAGTATAAGGGGTTTCAATCACAAATAATGACCAGAAAGCTGAACAGAAATAACCCTTTTCAGTAAGTCCAGTCCCTTTGACCCATACAGATAACTTGAATTAAACTTTGACTGTGTAGGTATTAATTGGCTTTATTAAAATTATCGCTGGAAAATAGCTCTGAAATTGTTAAGCGTCAGTAATTTAAGCCTTTAAAAAAATTTTCAATCTGAGTATTTACTATATTTTATTTAAAAATAATTGGCTACTGTCAAAATTGTCATTCTGAAAGATTAAACAAAGTAACTTAATTTTAAGGAGCATTATTTTATTTTGGAGTGAATAATGCAGGTCAAATACAGGGTTGGTAAAATTGTTTGCAAAGATAATTGATTTGGAAAAGTTTGGCCAAATCGATTGCTTTTGGTTACAGTAATAAAGAAATAAATGAAATCTGATGTTTTATGTGGCTTATGTGTAAAATGCTAGTTGAAAATTTCATGTCACAGAATGCTTATATTTAGATGGATTCATAGTGAATGATGCATAACATTGGACTTCAGATTGTAATATTGAACCCTGAAGTTATTATGCACTATTGAGTTTAAATTTTAAAGAACTGAACATTTTCTAAAATTTTTTATGAAAGTGTGTGCTACTTTCTTGATGGAATACAGTAACATCTTAAAAATGAGAAACTTGCAAGGCTTCATTATGTTTTGGGGAAGACTTAAGGCTTCATAAAATACTGGGTAATTTGATGAACTACTAAGTATTTTGTTGAGCTAAAGAAAAAAAAATCTTTATTACTTCAGACTGAATGCTTGTGAGGTCCTACCTATTTCGGTCAAGATTCATTAGCTTTAATATTACAGTCAAACATTCTAGAGTCTGTGCTTGCAGCTTCATGCAGTTCTTGGTTGCATCTTTGTGAGGTTGAATATACCAGTGAAATGTGTAATGTAAATCTTGACATTATATAACCTCACACCATGTGTTTGAATTTGATTTTGAATAGAATGAATGAGCCGGAGTTCTTCTATAGGAAGTATTGAATTATTTAGTTTTGTCCATCTTTTGAATAGTCCTGGGAAACAGTATTTTTTTTTTTTTTTTTGGTGGAATGTTGAACTGTGCTGGTTTCAGAATTCTTATTCTCTGAAGTCTTGAAAACAAGAGTTGGCTTTTCTTTGTCGGGGTAGGTTCAGGCTATTTAGGTGAGGACAAATAATGGAATTGAGGTATTCCCATGATTCTCTTTTTAGCTCGGATTTTTGTCATTACTTCCCTCCTTTTCCCCAGAGAAATTCAGTCTGCACCTTGTATGACTTTCTTTTTCTTTCTGACAGAAACTTAACGATTAGTACTTGTTTTAAAGAATTCTTATTTCTATATATATAATTGGATCTTTCAAGTTTTTAATTCAAATTTGTAGGTTTTTTAAAAAGAGTGCTTGACTAAAACGCTTTGGAAAGTTTAAAACATTTAATAAATGTCTCTTACCCCTGAATTTACGTGTTCCTTTTCTAGATGTGAGGATATTTTATTTAAACTGCTAATTTCTCTTAGTCTCTGAATGTTCTGTAAGATTCATTTATATTAGAGTCATTGATAGAAAGAATTTTTGTATGTTTGCCATTTTATATATATTGCTTAGGGTTTTGGGTTAAAAAAATAAATGAGTAATACAGCCTATTATTTTTGTAGTAATATCTTTAAAATATTTTTTAAAAGATTGTAAACAGTGAATGGTTGCTTAATCAGAGTTCTTGAAATACAGCATGATCTGGACCACTTTGCTTTTTAAAGTAATCCTGACCATTAATCTTTGGTTATAAAATAATTCAGGATTCTAATATTTTAAAATTAAAATGAAGTTACTCAATTAAGAACTGAAACACTTGAACAAATTAACTATGATCATTTTTTTAAGTATCATTTGAAAACAGTTAATCTTGTTTTCAGTTGAATAAGGATTCGAGTTAAAGTATAATGTAGAGTGATATATAGCATAAGTATAATAAGAGTAGAACTGTGGTAATACTATGAGCATATATATGGTTATAATATGCTAAAGGCCTGGGGAATCTTTAAATACCATTAAAATTATAGCTTTATTTTTACAATTATGGCTTTATTTTATTATAATTTAAATTTTATTTTTCAGTTACATTTCACAATATAATATTGTATTAGTTTCAGGTGTACAACATACTGATTGGCCATTCAAATACCTTATGAAGTGATCACCTCAATAAGTCTGTTACTAATCGGGCACCATGCATAGTTATTAAATATTGACTCTATTCCTTGACTATTTTCATAACTGTCAATTTTTATTTCTTAATCCCTTTCACCTTTTTCACTCATCAGGGCTGGAGAATCTTATGTGTATCAGGAAACTATTGCTAAAATACATAATTGTTCATTTTGAAGTTTTTTTTTTTTCCATTCAGAAATTATGATTCTTTTATTTTAATAGGAAATATGTAAAAATCATAACAAAATACTTCATCATTCTCTTTAGGTGCTTGAAGTATATTTATATTTGCATGTAGATGATATGGGAAAATTATTAGGTCAGTTCTAGAGGTGGCTTTTTTTATATTATAATATTTGGATATTGGTGATGTTTAAAAATCTATGTTATGTGTGTTTTTTGTTTGCGGGAATATATTTATTTCCATTGCTAAAGATTACTGTTTGGGTTACAAAAGTAACCACAGAATGTCATGCTTTGTGTTTGAAAATTAGGTTTTTAATTTGATGAGTTTTAAAAAGTATTTTCTAGTTTGGAAAGTTGTCTTCTAAGCATTTATAATCATTATTGTTTACCTGGACAGAGTCTCATGCAGTTTATACACATTTGCTAAAATTTTGATATATTCCTGGTAATAAGAGATTACAGAAAATGTTTGCATGTCTGGGCACAAATTAGAACTGCAGGAATGTATATATACACACAGATACTTTTTAAGTTCTGGCTTTCGTTTTCACTGGATAGTTCTTCCGTAAAATCAATTACAAATTGAAATGATTAGGGAACATTTGACTGCCACCTCTAGATTGTTTAGGTTGTTGAAGAAAAACTGCCTGAGAGATGAGTTTTTGTGACTTAGGTGGTAAAGTGGAGTGCACTTTAAACCAAATGGAAGGTTCAGTGTTTGGCTAGCTACAGAATAAAACATCTTTTTTTTGACTTGATTATGTAACATTTAGTTTTTGTTTTATATAGTAATGGTTTTATTTTGCAGGTTTGAAAAGGTTTTTGGTAAGTTTATTTTTACTTTGAAACTCATTGTAATGCCTTGAGCTCTTTGAAATTGATGTTAATGACTGATAACACTGTGCATTATTTATAATATTTTTGAGATGTATCCAGAGAGCTAATTTATGTTATGAAAACACCACCAAGTTTTCTAAGAATTGAAATGGTGGTTAGGTTATTTAAGACCAACATGTATTTATTTGTAGACTACTTAATTAATGGAGTTTATTTAATGAATGCATAATTGACAGTCTTCAGT
Source organism: Molossus molossus (assembly GCF_014108415.1). Taxonomy (NCBI): domain Eukaryota; kingdom Metazoa; phylum Chordata; class Mammalia; order Chiroptera; family Molossidae; genus Molossus; species Molossus molossus. Next base: position 109,071,409 of record NW_023425355.1, on the reverse strand, counting down.
CATACTGGAGCTTCACATATAATTGTATCAGTTTTCCATATTGGTTTGTAATTTGTCGACAGTATAAATTACAGCAACAAATACTATACTAAGTACAAGTGTATACTAAGTACAAGTCTTCTATGCAGGGAATATGAAGATAATAATAGATATCTCTCACCTGCATTGAAATCACAGTTTCCTAAGAGGGGTGAGGTAAGTATAAGGATGACTAACACAGGAACATCAGTGGCAGAAGAAGCGTGAAGTGTCCTGACAGTTTATGAAAAGGTCAGCTTAATAAGTTACAAGTTAGAATGACTTTTTTTTTGCTACCCATAAAAACATGATTAGCAAAACAAAAACACTAGTCACCTGGTCAGTGGTGGAACATAGGGGTGAATGGGAACTCTTAGACTACATGTGCACTCTGGAGAGTATTAGGATCCTTGAGTTTGCTGATTCTTAGACTGTTACTGCAAAGGTGGAGGTGCCTTTACAGTATTTCTGCCAACTTACAATAACTTGAACATCATTTATTTCCCTGATAAAAACTTCTAATAACTCTTATGCTACCTAACACATTCCAGGGCTGACTGAAGTAAAGGCAAGAGAAGCATTGCCTTTACAGAGTGCCATTCTGGCTAATGTCCTAGAGTCTCTCATTTTTAGATTAAACTATTCCTGGACTGTATATTCCTGATTTGGGAATTTTAAAAATTAACTAACAGCCTCTGGATTTTAGATTAGAATTTTAGAATTAACTTTAAATGTCAACTGATAGTTGCTAGGCTAAAATTAACTAAAAGCACTTGAGACCCCACTGTATTCTGATGTATTTTTCCCCCTTAAAACATTTAATAAGAATTTATATCGTGCAACATACTCTGTGTCAGACATTTAAAAATTAGTGCACTTGTGAGTTAAATAGGGAGTGTTCACATTTGTGAGATATTGCAGAATGGTTTCTGGGCTAGCTTAATTTACAGGCAACCTATTCCATTTATCCAGGTATATGTTTTAACAAATTATACACTTTGAACACCAGTGCCAGCAGAGAAACAAAAGACCCCATCTGCTACTTCCTCATGCCTGGGGACTCATGGTTTGGACTGTCTTTCCCTGGATAGGTAGTGCTAGAGGTGGGCAAGATACTGCCTTCTTGGATCCATTTTCTGTTAATTCGTTTATTCTTGGGGCAGTTTTAAGTTGTAAGTTGAGTTTCAAAGTTCTACCCTAAATTGGGCTTCAGTAGTATGGTTCTTATAGGATTGGGATTATTTCTTGATTGTATTTCTTGGAGGTGGTATTTATTTTTATTTTTTTAATCCTCACCCAAGGATATTTTTCTATGTATCTTCAGATAGAGTAGGAGGAAGAAAGAGAAACATCAGTGTGAGAGGGACACATCGACCAGTAGCCTCCCTCATGACCCCTGACCAGGGCCTTGGTTGAACCACAACCGAGGTATGTGCCCTTGGCCAGAATCGAACCCGCGACTCATTGGTCTGTGAGCCGATGATGCTCTACCGTTGAGCCAATCAACCAGGGTGGAGGTGATGTTTCTTGGTTTTGATATTAGTAGGGAATCATCTATTTTTTTATTTATTTTTTATTAGGAAAACAAAATTTAAAATTAGGTTTTAGCTTTTAGAAATGTTCACAGGATGATGTGCTATGTGTTCTCTCTCTCTTTGGTATCATTTTCTAGTAATATTTATTTTTGTTGTGGGTTCTTACCTTGAGATCCCTGAACGAGTGTTCATGAGTCAATAAAAAATTCTCTGACAGAGTTTTGGAATGATACTGAAGTAGTAGTTAAATAATGGTCATCTTGGAGTATAAAACCCTCTTGGGTGAGGAGGAGGAGAGATTTCAAACTTTATACTTCATAGATTTCTGTACTGCTGCTTTTTGTTTTTGTTTTTTAAACCATAGACATGTATTACTTTAAAAGTAATACAATACACCGATAGTTAACATATCATAATTATATTTTTGTTGACTAGAGATAGATTTTATATTAATTTGTGTATAGCTATAGATACCTATAAAGGCCATGTCAAGTTGGTATACTTTTGAATTTCATAGTCCTTCAGTGGAGATAGGAGTGAATGAAGTAGAAGTGTATTCTTATTAGATCCTATTGCTTTGCATTTTAGGTGACTTTGTGAAAGTCACTGTACCCTCCTTCATTTTGATTTTTAGCATGTATTTCATTGATGACTTCACTTTTGGGCCTGATTTGGCCCATTCTGACATTTGGGACCTAATTAAGAACTATAACCTGGAAGACTGAGAGTAATCCCTTATTTAGACAATTTTAAGTTTCTTAGCCAATTTATGGGCTGTTTGCCACTTTCTTCTACAAGCTTTTATTATTTTTTTTCCCTTTTACCTATTTCTTTCATTCTGTCTTTTCTCTACATTGCTAAAACTGTTAGTGTCATTCAGTTGTAAATGTGTTCTTTTTTTTGTTAGTCCTCATCTGAGGATATTTTTTCCATTGATTTTTAGAGAGAGTAGAAGGTGGTGGGTTGGGGAGGGAGAGAGAGAAATCATTGTCACTGATTTTTAGCTTGATTCCATTATGATTAGGGAATTTACCATGTATAATTTCCATTCTCTTACATTTGTTAACATCTTTTATGATCCAAGATTTGGTCTATTTGGGTGACTGTTCCATGGGTGCTTGAAAAGAAGAACGTATATTCTGCTGTTTGATGGAATGTTATATACATGACAATTAGATTCTATTGGTTGATTGTGTTTCAGTTCTTCTGTATCCTTGCTGAAAAATCTGTGTAGTAGTTTTGTCAATTATTAAGAGTGTGGTGTTGCCAAGTCTCCAACTATACTTGTGGATTTGACTATTTCTTTTTAATCTCTATTAGTTTTTGCTTCTTGTATTTTGAGGCTCCATTATTTGATGTGTACACATTTAGTATTGTCATGTTTTCTGGTGGGTTGATCGTTATGTAATGTTTATTTGTCTTACTAAAATTACTAGTAATTTTACTTGCTCTGAAGTCCACTTTATCTGATAGTAATATAGCCACTCTTGCTTTTTAAAATAATTAATATTTAACTGGTATGTCTTTTTTTCCATACTTTTGCTTTCAATCTACCTATATCATTGTATTTAAAATTATTTATTTTTTTGTGGATGGCATATTGTTAGATCATTTAAAAAAATCTCTTCTGATCTCTTATTGGTATATTTAGACTGTTCACATTTAGGGTAATTATTGATATGTTATGGCTTAAGTCTGCTATTTTATTATTTGTGTTTTGTTTGTTTCCTCTGTTTCTCATTCTTCTGTTTCTTACCTCCCTATGGGTTATCTGGATATGTATTTGGGATTCCACATGATTTGTAGTGTTTTTTTTTTTAAATTTCCTTTATTGATTTTTAGAGAGAGAAGTGAGAGGAAGAGAGAGATAGAAACATCGATGAGAGAGAGGACATCGATTGGCCACCTCCTGCATGCCCCACACTGGGGATTAGGCCCACAACCTGGGCATGTGTCCTGACCGGGAATCAAACCGGGGACCTCTTGGTGCATGGGTCGATGCTCAACCACTGAGCTACACTGGCTGGATTGATTTGTAGTGTTTTTAAGTATATCTCTTTGTATAGATTTCTTAATTTATTACCACCATGTTCTGGTATGCATGTTTTACTGCTTCTAGTGAAGTACAAAAATTTCACTTCCATTTAGGTCCTTTCTCCTTCTCTACTTTTAAAATATAATTTTAAGCATTTTCTCTGCATAATATTGAACACCACATCAGATGGTGTGATAATTTTGCTTCAGCCAGCAAATAGGATTTGTGAAACTCATGCTTAGTATAGTGGTCTGTTATACTTATCCCTAATTTTACCTATTCCAGTGTTCTTTTTTTCCTTTCTGAAGTCCCAGCCTTCTGCTTTCATTTCCTTTCTGTTTAAAGAACTTTTTTAGCCATTCTTTCAGGTAGGTTTGCTAACAACAAATTTCTTAGTTTTTCTGAGATTGTGTTTATTTCCCATCATTTCTGAAGGGTATTTTTGCCATATTTAGGATTCATTGTTTATAGTTCTTTTCTTTCAGTATATGAAAAATGTTGCTATTACTTTCTGTTCTGTATGGTTTCAGATCAGAAATTTGCTGTCATTTAAATTGGTTATTCCTCTATAAGTAAAGTACCATTTTTCTCCAGCTGCTTTCAAGAGTTTTTATCTTTAGTTTTCAGAAGTTGTCACAATGTATCTTGGTGTGGCTGTCTGTAGTGTTATTTTATTTGGGTTCACTCAGCTTTCTATTTGTGGGTTAATGTGTTTTGTCAAATTTCAGGATTTTTCAATCACTGTTTTCTTTGAATACTTTTAAATCCCAGTCTTCTGGGTCTCTGTTAAGAATCCTAGCTCCTACTTTTTTCCCTGCCTATTTCCTCATACAGGTTAACTAAAGTCTGTTAATCTGTTCATGGACTCTATTATCCATTTCCATTTCTACTATTGAGCCCATCCAGAGAATTTTTATTTTGGCTATTTTATTTTTTGTCTTATAATTTCCATTTGGTTCTTTTAAAATAACTTTGCTGCCCGGCTGGTGTAGCTCAGTGGATCGAGTGTCTTCCCGTGGACTGAGAGGTCTTGGTTGGATTCCAGGTTAGGACACATACCCTGGTTGCAGGCTCAATCCCCAGTAGGGGGCCTGCAGGAGGCAGCCTCTCGATGTTTCTATATCTTTCCTTTCCTCTCTCTCTAAAAAATCAATACAAACATTAAAAAAAATAACATTGCCGAGATTTTCCATTTTTTTTTCATTTGTTTCAAGAACAGTTGTAATTGCTTGTTGAAGCATTTTATGTTGACTGCTTTAAAGTCTTGATCAGATATTTCATCAAAATCCTGGTTCATCTCAGTGTTGCATATGTTGATTGTTTTTTCTTATTCACATCATGCTTTTCTGGTATTTGGTATGGTGAGTGAATTTTGGTTGTACTTTGGATGTGGATATCATATTAGAACTGTGGATCCCATTTGTTCCTTGTTATAGTAGGCAGTCTCCTTGTTGAGGTGTAGTGTAAGAGCTGGGTAGGTGTGTATGTTTAGCTTCTCACTGGGGCCCTACTGACAACCACCCTGGCAAAAGTTGGGCACCAGTTTGCACCACTTTTTTTGCCTCTGAGGGTGGGGGCGGCAAGAGAGAGGTGAAGGGCTAATTCACACCACTCTGATTCTGCAGGATGGAGCAGAAGCTCACTACTTGGTACCACTTTCCCTGAGTTGATGTCAGGTGCTGGGTGGTGGAAGCTCAGCTCCCTGGACACCACTGGCACCAGAGAATGAATGAAACAGATTGTTGGCTGTTCCATCTAACTTGGCTTCATTCAATCTCCCTGCTGGGTAGGTGTAGAGGTTCAGCTCCCCACAGCCCTTCTGAGACTAGGGATGGGGGGAAAGTAGAATGCTGACTGGCTCCAACTCATACCACCTTGTTCAGTCTTGTTGATGCAGGGGTGCAGGTTTAGCTACTCACTGGCTTCTGTTGACACTGGGCCAGTGTGTATGTATTTTGTTTTGTTTTTCTTTCTTTTTTTTTTGGTACGTGCCCCTAGCAGGAACCGAACCTGGGACTCTCTGGTCCGCAGGCCGATGCTCCAACCGCTGAGCCAAACTGGCCAGGGCTGTATTTTGAAGTGTAGTAGTGACTAATCCTGCTTCACACAACTTTGTTAAGTCTTTTTGCTTCTGGGTGATGGTGGGGGCCCAGCTTGCACTTGACCCTGCTGTGACACTACCTTAAATGAGTGAATCTGAATACCACTTGTGTCTACTGGGTGTGAGGCATAGAAGAACAGCTCCTCTTTCTTTCAGCCTCACCACTAACCCAGCAGGGGTATTGAAACCACCCTCTCCCTGCTTCTGCAGGGCCTGGAAAATCAGCTTCATGCTTAGCTTCATCCATACTATACTGGCAGGGGAACTGGAGCACCCCCGTGTGGGGGTTAGAAGATCAGCTGCCTGTTTTGTCCTGCCAACACTACCCTGGTTAGGGGACTTGGATTCACACTGCCTGCTCCCCACTCTGGCTGAGGAGAAGAGGGTATGAAGATTAGGTGCATGCTTTGCCCACTGAAACTGGAGAGCTCACATGTGTTTGTGCGTGCAGATTTTCCATTGATGTTTGTCTGGAGTGTGGTGGGTGCTGAAAAGGTTTCTATTTGTAAGCTATCCTTTCCCTCAGACTTGTGGCTAGGAGGAAAAGGCTTTTCTTGGAGATTTTTTTTTCCTTTTTGACGGTTGATGATCCTGGATTGGAGGCTTCTGGAGCAGCACCTTGTTAGGGAAATATGGGAGACAGTAAGAAAACCCAGGGAACTCACTGCTTTGCATTCCTCAAGACCTGATGTCTTTAGGAAGTTTGGTGCCCTTTTCTCTACCTTTCAGGTAATTACTATTCTTGTTTGTTGTAGTATATCCAGGATTTTTTAATTGTTAGAGGGAGGACCTGGGAGGAATGAAGCTACTCCATTTTGAAGGAACTGGAAGTTTTCCATTGACTTTTACAGTAATTAAGTTTGAATTGTGAAGTTTTATCTAAAGCTGTTATGTCACGTGAATAAAAAACGTCTTACAAATCAAATTTATAGGAGACGCTTAACTTTGACAATATAACGATCCCCATTACAAACCTATTTTCTTGTATCAGGGCTTGACCCATAGCTGTATTATTTTGGGGACAAGGTTTTTACAGTATTTACTTTTGAACATAAAAGGCTTTCTGTTATTTTTCAAAGGCAGTACATATATTTACATATATGGAGCGAAACTGAAAGATAAGTTGGGTTATAGCAGGATATCACTGTTTTGGTTTGACATCAAACAGCAGTTACTCTTTAGTTTCACATGCCAAATATACCAATGAAACAGAATATTCTCCTTTCCCATAGTAAGGTCAGCAAAAACAAAGAAACAAAAAAATCCCTTCTTTAAATTCTTAAAACACTTAAAATTGACGGTGATAAAGAAGTTTTTAGGAGGAAAATGAGGGGTGGTACATATGGGTGTTTCTGTATGAATTTTAAATGAATAGGCAAGTGAAAACTTACTAGGTAGGACGCATCAGCCTACCTTAGGCAGAGGATAACTGTAATTTCAGGAATGTATATGTTACAAAGTTCTATTATTTTAAAGTGAGAGCTTTTATAATTCAGTCCAGCTCTAAATTTTATGATTTTTTTTCTTTCTTTCAAACTTGGAGTGCAATTTGTATAGAAACTGAAACTTGATATTTTGTTTTTCTTAATAAAAAACTTCTTGTAGAAAAGATTGTTCGGCTGTTTAATATGAGTTGTTAAAATAAGTTTAGCTATTTTGTTTAAGAAATGAATTGATTTATTTTCTGTATAATATACTAATCATAATGTGGAATGGTAAATGTGCATACTTTGATTGATTATTTTGGATTGTGCTGTTTAATTTCTATATATTTGTGAAATCCTCAATTTTATTATTAATTTCTAATTTAGTTACATTTTTGTCAGAGAGCATAGCTGTTACGGTTTTAATCCTCTTAAATTTTTGGAGACTTGCTTTTTGTGGTTTATCTTAGAGAATGTTCAATATGTTTTAGAGTAGAATGTATATTCTGCCTTGGCAGCAGGGAGTGTTCTATAGATGGCTTATCGGTCTTGTTGCTTTATAGTATTCAAGTTTTCTGTTTCATTGTTGATCTGTCTATTATTGAAATTGGACTGTTGTGGTCTTCAGCTATTGTTGAATTGTCTATTCTTCAATTCAGCTTTTACTTAAGATGTTTTGAATTCTGTTTTATGTATGTTTGCTTTATTTATTTATTAATTCTCACCCAAGGATATTTTTCCATTTATTTTCAGACAGAGTGGGAGGGGGAAAGAGAGAGAGAGAGAGAGAGAGACGCATCGATTAGTTGCCTCCTGATAGCCCCGACCAGCACTGGGGACCAAACTGCAACCAAGGTATGTGCCCTTGACTGGAATCCAGCCTGTGACTCTTTGGTCTGAAGGCCGGCGCTCTAACTCTTGAGTCAAACCAGCCAGGGCTGTATGTTTGCTTTAATTGTTATATTTTATTGATGAGTTGGCCCTTTTGTCATAGTGTATTCTTTGTCCCTAGTAACAATATTTGTCTCAAAGTATATTTTGTCTGATAATTGGTATAGCCACTCTAGCTCTATTTTGGCTACAGTACGTATGATACATATTTGTACATTCTTTTAGTTTAGTTTTTTTTTTTAATTATGGTTTCATTGTGTTTTTTTTTTTTTTGTTTTTTTAAAGAGAGGAAGGGGGAAGGAGAGAGAAACATTGATTGGCTGCCTCCTGCACACCCCCTGCTGGGGACTGAGCCCACAACCCAGGCATGTGCCCAGATCGGGAATCGAATCACAGACCTCTCAGTGCATGTGATGACACTCACTCAACCAGCTGAACTGCACTGGCCAGGGCTACTTCCTTTTAGTTTTACCCTATTTTTATATTTGAATATAAAATGTCCTTTTTAGGAAGCATATAGTAGGATCATACTTTTTTATCCATTCTTCCAGTCTGTACCTTTTAATGTAAGAGTTGAATTCATTTACATTTTATATGACTACTGATAAGGTAGAATTTATATCTGCCCTTTTGCTATTTGTCTTCTGTCGTTTTTATTCTCTATTCCGCCATTTCCACCTTTTGTGTGTGTGTGTGTGTTAGATATTTTCCATTGTACCATTTTACCCTTTTCTTTAATTTATCATGTTATTTTTTAGTGGTTGTCCTGGAACTTTACAACCATTTTTGGTTACTATCCACTGAATTTCAGTAGTACATGAAGACTTTGCTTCTATATAGCTCCTTTCCCTCCCCTTCTTTGTGTTGTTGCTGTCATATATTACATCTTTATACACTATATTTTCATCAACAGATATATAATTACTGCTTTATTGAATGTCTTTTATTTTTATTTTCCTTTTTTTCTTTTTAAACTTTATTGATGAATGTATTATAGATGTCCCTCCCTTTTTCCTCCCTTGACTCCTTTCTCCCCATTCCCACCCTCCTCCTGCCGTCCACGCATTATTGTCTCTGGCTATTGGTTATGAATATATGCATTTAAGTTCTTTGGGTTCTCTCTTCCTGCCCCACCTCCCCCTTCCCTTTGAGGTTCACCAGTCTAACAACCAATTTGTAATTCTTACTCTCTTCATCTTTTTCATCCAACCCCCCCCTTCCATCTGGCAGCCAACAAAAGTTCTCTGTATCTATGAGTCTGTTTCTGTTCTGCTTGCTCATTTTGTTTGTAGATTCAATTGTTGATAGATATGCATTTATTGCCATTTTATTGTTTTTTTTTTTGTTTTGTTTTATTCCTCACCCAAGGATACTTTTCTGTTTATTATCAGAGTGGGAGGGGGAGAGAGAGAGAGAGAGACAGACAGACAGACAGACAGACAGACAGAGAAACATCGATGTGATAGAACCACATCAACTGGCTGCCTCCTACATGACCTGACCAGGGCCAGAGATGAACCATAACCAAGGTATGTGACCTTGACTGAAATCGAACCCGTGACTCAGTGGTCCATGGGATGTTGCTCTAACTGCTGAGCCAAACCAGCCAGAGCTGTTGATATTTTTTAATCTTCTTCTTCTTCAAGACCCTTCAACATTTCATATAATACTGGTTTGGTGGTGATGAACTCCTTTAGCTTTTTCTTGTCTGGGAAACTCTTGATATGGCCATCGATTCTAAATGATAGCTTTGCAGGATAGAGTAATCTTGGTTGTAGGTCCATGCTTTTCATCACTTTAAATATTTCTTGCCACTCCCTTCTGGCCTGCAAAGTTTCTTTTGAGAAATTGGCTGACAGCCTTAAGGGAGCTCCCTTTGTAGATGACTAACTGCTTTTCTCTTGTTGCTTTTAAGATTCTCTCTTTGTCTGTAATCTTTTGCATTTTGATGATGATGTGTCTTGGTGTGAGCCTCTTTGGGTTTATCTTGTTTGGGACTCTCTATGCTTCCTGGACTTGTATGTCTGTTTCCTTCAACAGGTTAGGGAAGTTTTCTGTTATTATTTTTTTCAAAAAGGTTTTCAGTTTCTTGTTCTCTCTCTTCTTCTTCTTCTGGCACTCCCATGATGTGAATGTTGGTACACCTGAAGTTGTCCAAGAGGCTCCTTGCATTTTCCTCATTTTTTTTGATTCTTCGTTCTCACTGGGTGTTTTTTGCTTCCTTATATTCCAAATTGATGGTTTGCTTCTTGGCTTCACCTACTCTATTGATTTCCTGTAATGATTGTTTATTTCAGTTAGTGCATCCTTTATTTCTGACTGGTCCTTTATTATGCTTTAAGGTCCTCACTAAGTTCCTTGATGTTCTCAGGAAGTTCCTTGAAATTCTCATTAAGTTAATTGAGCATCCTTATAAGCAGTGTTTTGAACTCTGCAACTGTTAGATTGCTTATCTCCATTCCGTTTGGTTCTTTTCTTGGAGTTTTGTTCTGTTCTTTCATTTGGGACATGTGTCTTTGTCTCCTCATTTTGGTGGCCTCCCTATGTTTGTTTCTATGTATTAGGTAGAGTTGCTATGTCTCCTAGGCTTCCTAGGGTGGCCTGTTGAAGTAGGTGTCCTGTAGGGTCCAGTGGCACAGCCTCCCTCGTAACCCAGCGGGGCCCTCAAGGTGTACCCCTCGTGTGGACTTTACACCATTCTGTTGTAATTGCATCTTGATTGCTGTTGGCACATCAAGGGGGGCGGGGGGTTTACTAAGGCTGATCAGCTTCAAGGACTGTGTCCTTGAAGGCTGTGTCCACTAACCAGCGACCTCTGACTACCTTGGAGCATCAGCTGTGTAGGGGCCCACCACACAGAGCAAGACTTACTTCAGCAGGGCTCTGGTACCCACTGAGTCCACTCTTTGAGTGTGTCACTTGTGGAGGTGGTTGGATGGTAGTGCTTTGACATGGTCTGAAGCTGTCACTAGATGTGGTGGCTCTGGGGCAAGTTCAGCCTGTGTTCTCCCCCAGGGCCACCATGCATAAACTACAAAGTTTTCTGCTAATGGCTACTTCTTGTGCTGGGCTTGGAGGTGCCCTGGCAAAGCCGAGATGTGAACCAAGGCTGGTTGCTTCTAGTGCCAGGCCTAGGGCCACTTAGAGAGAGGTGTGGGGCTCGCTGTGGCCAGATGTTTCTTGTTAGAGAGAATTTCAGAAAATCTGAAGCAGGAGTCAAGAAAGGCCAATCCTATAGTAAAGCCACTGGAAACAACTTGAGTAGGCCTGAAAGTTGGGTGGGGGAGGACCTCAGGGAATCACCAGGGCTGAGCAAACAGTGTGAGACAGTTTGCTGGAGTCTCAGATATGGCACCCAGTCTGCCTGCCCCTTGAGGGAAGGGCTCACCAAAGGAACAACGGCCTCTACCAGCATGTCTGTCTGGGAGAAAGCTGCCTCTTCAGCCCTCACCCCGATGCCAGACAACTTCGTTCTTCCCTGTATGTCTCTGGTGCCTTTCAAGCTGCCTCCCCCATGCTGGAGCCTGGTGGGAGTGGGTCTGAGTAAATCTGTGCTTGGCCCTTTAAGAGGAACTGCCTGGGACTCTAGAAGCCTCTGCTTCCATCAGCCTCTGTTCCTGCTGGATTTTACAGCCAGTAGTTAGGGGGACTTCTCTTCTTGGCACAGGAATCCTGTGCTGGGGGACCTCTCACTCCTCATGGAGGACCTTCCCAGCTGAGGTGTCCTGATTTTTATCTGCCACATGTAGATGTGGGACCAGCCCATCCACGCCACTGCCCCTTCTACCAGTTTCGATGTGGCTTGTTCTTTAATTTCGTTGTTTTAAGACTTCTATTCAGCTCAATTTCAGGTGGTTCTGAAGGATGCTTGTTCTGTAGTTTAGTTGTAATTTTGATGGGGTTGTGGAAGGAGGCGAGTACTCTCTTTACCTATGCTGCCATCTTGACTGGAAGTCTCTACTGAATGTCTTTTAAATAACATAGGAGAAAATAAATTTAACACATCAAAAATGCATTTATTTTCCCTTCTGTATTCACTTGGGTAAGTTACCATACTGGTTTTATCTGTACGTCTGTCTGTCTGTCTATCTGTCTGTCTGTCTTATCAATTTGAATTACAGGCTAGTTTCTTTTATTTCCATATGAATGACTGCCTTTTGTATTACTTGCAGTGCAGGTCTGCTAGTGACAAGTTCAGTATTTATTTATCTGGTAATATCTTAATTTCTTCATATTTAAGGATAGTTTTGCTGGATACTGAATTCTTGGTTCATTATCTTTTTCTGTCAACATTGTAGCATGACATCCCATTGCCTTCTGCCCTTCATGGTGTCTGATGAGGATATCAGGCATCCGCCTTACTGAGGATCCCTGTACGTGATGAGTCACTTCTTTATTGTTGTTTTCAAAATTCTGTCTTTGTTTGTTTGTTTCTTTGTTTGTTTCTTTGTTTCTTTCTTTCTATTTGTTAATCCTCATCTGATTCCATTGATTTTTTAAAAAAAAATTTTTATCCTCAACAGAGGACATTTTTGCATTTCAGATAGAGTGGGAGGGAGAGAGGGAGGAAGAGAGAGAGGGAAACATTGATGTGAGACACACATCAACTGGTTGCCACCCACACAACCCCAATCGGGACGAACCTAGCTAGGTACGTGCCCCAAACTGCAACTGAGATACATGCGCAGGCTGACAAGCCAGGACTCCATTAATTTTTTTAGATGGAGGGGGAGGGAGGGAGAGAAAGAGAGAGAGAGAGAGAGAGAGATCGAGAGAGATCAATGTGAGAGAGATACATCTGTTGGTTGCCTCATGCATAACCCTGACCAGGGCCAGGGATGGAATCTGGAACCTAGGTACGTGCCCTTGACCAGGAATCAAACCCACAGCCCTTTGGTCTGCAGGCCGATGCTCTAACTGCTGAGCCAAACTGGCCAGGGCTAGTTGTATTTATTTTATTTTATTTTTCCCAAATTTTATTAATTTTTTTTTTTTATAGATGTTTCTCATTTTCTTCCCAGACACCCTCCTCACTATAGAACCCCCCTACCTCCCCAGTATTGTTGTATGTATCCATTGGTTATGCATACAAGTATATAAGTTCTTTGGTTCATCTCATCCATCCCCCCAGCCACCCTCCTCTGAGGTTTGTCAGTCTGAACCATACTCTTTTCTATGTCTCTGGGTCTATTTCGTTCATCAGCCCACCTTGTTCATTATATTCCATAAATAAGTGAAATCATGTGGTATTTGTCTTTCTCTTATTGGCTTATTTCACTTAGCATAATACTTTCCAGGTCCCTCCATGTCGTCTCATAGGAAAAGAGATCTTTTTTTCTTACGGCTGCATAGTACTCCATTGTGTATATGTACCACAGTTTTTTTATCCATTTGTCTACTGATGGACACTTGGGCTGTTTCCAGATCTTAGCTATTGTAAATAGTGCTGCTATGAACATGGGGGTACATATATTCTTTCTGATTGGTGTTTCAGGCTTCTTAGGGTATATTCCTAGAAGTGGATCACTGGGTCAAATGGCAGATCAATTTTTAATTTTTTGAGGAAACACCATTCTGTTTTCCATAGTGGCAGCACCATTCTGCATTTCCACCAGCAGTGTGCTGGAGTCCCCTTTTTTTCCACCTCCTGGCCAGCACTTTTGTTTGATGATTGATGGCAGCCATTCTGGAAGGTGTGAGGTGATACCTTATAGTTGTTTCAATTTGCATCTCTCTGATGATTAATGATGTTGAGCTTTTCTTCATATGTCTCTGGGCCATTTTTATGTCCTTTTTGTCGAGGTGTCTATTTAGTTCCTCTGTCCATTTTTTAATTGGGTTCTTTGTCTTCTTTTTGTTGAGTTGTATGAGTACTCTATATTTTGGAAATTAACCACTTATGTGATGTATCATTGGCAGTTAACGCTCTCGCATACAGTGGGTTCCCTTTCCATTTTGATGGTTGTTTCTTTTGCTGTGCAGAGGCTTTTTAGTTTGATGTAGTCCCATGTGTTCATTTTTTCCGTTGTTTCTGTTGCCCTAGGTGATGTATGGTAAAAATTCTTCTACGTGAGATTTCTGAGATTTTGCTGTCTATGGTTTCTTCTGGCATTTTTATGGTTTCACGACTTACATTTAAGTTTTTCGTCTGTTTCGAGTTTATTTTTGTGTATGGTATAAATTGGTGGTCTAGTTTCATTTCTTTTCATGTACCTGTCTAGTTTTCCTAATACTGTTTAATGAAGAAACTGTCTTTACTCCATTGTATGCTCTTTCTTCCTTTGTCAAGTATTAATTGAGCATTATGTCTTGGGTCGATTTCTGGGTTCTCTGCTCTGTGTTATTGATATTCCTGTTTTTATGCCATTACCAGACTGTTTTGATTACAGTGCCTTTGTAGTATAACTTTATATCCAGTATTGTGATCCCTTCAATTTTGTTCTTTTTCCTGAAGATTGCTACAGCTATTTGGGGTTGTCTTGGTTCCATATAAATTTTTGGAGTATTTGTTCTAGATCTGTGAAATATGCCATTGGAAGTCTTTCTTTGTTTCTTGATGAGTCTGGCTAAAGGTTCGACAATCTTTTTTATGTTTTCAAAGAACCCGATCTCATTTCATTAATCTTTGGTATTGTTTCTTTAGTCTGTGTCATTTATTTCAACTCTGACCTTTATTATTTTTTTCCTTCTGCTTTGTGTTTTTCTTTTTGTTCTTTTTCTAATTATTTTAGGTGTAGGGTTAGGTAGTCTATTAGAAGTTTTTGTCATTTCTTGAGGTTGGCCTGTAATGCTATGAACTTCTCTTCAGAACTTCTTTCACTGCCATTCATAAATTTTGGGTTGTTGTGTGTTCATTTTTGTTTTTTTCAAGGAAGTTTTTGGTTTTTTCCTTGATCTCATTGATAACCCAAGCATTGTTTAATAACATGCTATTTAGCCTCCATGTGTTTTATAGCATTTTTATTGTAGTCCATTTCTAGTTTTATGCCATTGTGATCTGAGATGATGCCTGATGTTTTTAATCTTCTTGAACTTCTCCAGACTTATTTAGTGTCCAGTCATATGGTCTATCTTTGAAAATATTGTATGTGTACTTGAGAAGAATGTATATTCTGCAGCTTTGGGTTGGGATGTCTTGTAAATATCAGTGAAATCCATCTGATCTAGTGTGTCATTTAAGGTCACTGTTTCCTTGTTAATTTTTTGTCTGGAAGATCTATCCATTGATGGCAGTTGGGTGTTAAGGTCCCCTACTATGACTGTGTTGCTGTCAATCTGTCCCTTAAATTCTTCCAAGAGCTTCCCCCCCAAACTTTATTTTAGGGGAACACAGATAAAAAATGGAAAGGGAAATAGCTGTTTTCTGTTATACTTGTGTTGCTGTCTGCAGCAGAAATCAAAGAGTCATCGCAATTCTAATTGGCCATCGCAACCACGGTGGGAGGATAACATTTATGGACTCATGTTGGAGGGGGCCAGTTGGGTAGATTAACATAAAGGAAAAAGAACGAATCTCGCTTTTATATACAATAATTATCCATCCCATGTCAGTAGGAGAAGTATAGCCATGTGCTCCATGACTTTCAGCTGTTTTTTTTTTTTTTTTTTTTTTTTTGGTATATGCCCTTAGCGGGAACTGAACCCAGGACTCTCTGGTCTGCAGGCCAACGCTCCAACCACTGAGCCAAACTGGCCAGGGCAACTTTTGGCTGTTTACAAGAGACACGGATGTTGATATACACCGAAAATAACCTATAAAACATGTATCTGTAGAAGGTTTTATTAAACAGTGTATTGTCTTGGGCACTGATCCATCTAACTTTCCCTTCTAGACTGAAAGCTAGATTTTCCAAGGTCTGAATTGTAGTGCTGAATTATTGGTATGTTAGCTCAACATCATTATAATGGGGGATGGTAAGAACAGGTCAGTAATTTTCTACAAATTCATGGGGAAAAATATATATAAAAAAAATACTCATTTTTATTTTACAAACCAGAAAGCCAGGAAATTGAAGCTCTGGGGCCACTAAGAGCTTTTTTATGTATTTAGGTACTCCTACAAATATATTTACGAGGGTTATGTCCTCTTTTTGTATTGTTCCGTTTAATATTATGTAGTGACCTTTTGTTTCTTGTTATGGCCTGTTTTGACGTCTTGTTTTTAGACATAAGTATTACCCCTGCTTTTTTCATTAGGGTGGAACAGTTTTTTCATCCCTTCACTTTTACCCTGTGTCTTTCATTTTAAGTTGGGTCTCTTATAGACAGCATATATATGGGTAATGTTATACTGCCCTATGTGTTTTGCTTGGAGCATTTAATGTATTTACGTTTAAGATTATTATTGGCAGGTACTTATTTTTTGCCATTTTTTTCTTTACATTTATGTTCCTCTTGGTATTTATTCTTGTAGTAGTCCCCTTAACATTTTTTTTGTTTTTCAGGTTTGGTGGCAATAAACTCCTTTAGCCTTTCTTTTTTTTTGTCTGAGAAGCTCTTTATTTCACCTGGAATTTCCAATGATAGCCTTGCTGGATAGAGTATTCTTAGTTTTAGATCCTTGCTTTTTATTGTTTTAAATACTTCCTGCCGCCCTGGCCGGTTTGGCTCAGCGGTTAGAGCGCCCGCCTGCAGTCCGGAGAGACCCGGGTTCGGTTCCCGCTAAGGGCATGTACCTTGGTTGCAGTTTGTCCCCGGCCCTGGTTGGTCGTGCGGGTGGCAGCCACTCGATGTGTCCCTTTCACATCGATGTTTCTCACTCTCTCTCTTCCTCTCTCTCCCTCCCACTCTGTCTGTACAAAAAATGGAAAAATGTCCTCGGGTGAGGATAAAAAAAATAAAAATAAATACTTCCTGCCATTCCCTTCTGGCCTGTAGTGTTTCTGTTGAGAAATCAGCTGAGAACCTTATGGGAGTTCCTTATGGGAGTTCCTTTGTAGGTCACTGACTGTCTTCCTGCCCTTAAGATTCTCTTCTTTAATGTTTTCCATTTTAAATATGAGGTGTCTTGGTGTGGTTCTGTTTGGGTTCATCTTCATTGGTACTTTCTGTGCTTATGAACTTGTGTAGCTTTTTCCTTCACCAGCTTAGGAACATTTTCTGTCATTATTTCTTCAAACTGGTTCTCTATCCCTTGCTCACACTTGTCTCCCTCTGGTGCTCCTATGATGTGGATGTTGTTATGTTTGACGTTGTCCCAAAGTACCCTTAAACTGTCTTCATGCTTTTGAAGTATTTTTGCTCTTTGCTGTCCTGATTAAGTATGTTTTTTTATACCTTGTCTTTTAATTCAGTTATTTAATTCTCTGCTTCATCAAGCCTGCTTTTAATTCCTTCCAGTGTATTCTTCATGTCAGCTATAATCTTCATTTCTGCTTGGTTCTTAGGCATAATTTCTGTATCTTTTCTCATATTGATGTAGCTTCCAGTACGTTCCTTTTAGTTCCCACTAAGTTTCTTGTAGTTTTCACTAAGTTCCTTGAGTACTTTTTAAACTATTACTCTGAAATCTATATATGATAACTTCCTTACCTCCATTTCCTTTAGATCTTTATCTGGCAGTTTCGTCCTTTTCTTTAATTTGGGAGCTGTTTCTTTGTCTCTTCATTTTAGTTATCTTCCCATTTTAGTTGTCTCTCTGTGTTACATACAAATGTATTAGATATACTTGCTATGATTCCCAGTCTTTGTGGTGTGGACTTTTGTAGTAAATGTTCTATGGGAGTCAGTGGTGTGGTTTCCTAGTAGTGCTGAGCTGTATGGTCTAGTCATCACCCTTTTATGGGTTATTTGGGCTCTCTTGTTGTAAGTGGGTCCTGAATGTTGTTGTACTGTTCGTTGATGTGTTCTCCTCTGAGGCTGCCTAATTCTAAGGCTCAGCCACTACCACATCATGTGAGGTGTTGTACAGGTACTGACAGGGAAAAACAAAATAAAACCAACCAAACAAAAGCATACAAATGATCCCAACAACAACAGCAAAAACAACTGCAAATTAAAAGGGAATTAAGAAAGGTAAGAGAGAACCAAAGTATAAACAAAAAGGAAAGAGACAGTATATTGCTAATAAAAAATAAAAAACAAAGAGGATATTGGAAGAGAAAAGGGTTAGAAAAAATATTCTTAAAGGAAAGAAGGGAGGGGAAAAAGTAAGAATAGAGTAGGAAAAAGAACGAAGACAAGTTATGTACAGGTAAACAAGAGAGAGAAAGGTAAAGCAAAAGAAATAATGGAAAAAGAAAGAGGGGGAAAGAAAGAAAAGGAAGTTGGCTAGTAAGAGATACAAATGAAACAAGTCCACAAAGCGCAAAAAATCTTAATAATAATAATGATAATATTAAAGCAATAAAGCAGAGAAACTTTAAATAAAATCTTTAAAAACTTCAGCCAAGTGAAGTTTGTCTGGGAAGCTTATGTTTTCTGAGGCTCAATGTTTTGTATGATAATTTAAGGCCTCCTGGGAGGTATTTTTTGGTCAGCCAATGTCAGGAGTTGTCCAATTTTTGATCTTAGTGTCCTGTTGTAGTTCTGGTTGATCTGAGGCTCTCTGAGGACCACCTCCACCTGTCAGCTGCTAGCCTCCCCCATGAGGTTACCTCGTCGTCTTCTTCCACTGTCTTCTGAAGAGAGTCTTTAGGGTGCAGCCAGGCTAACATAGCTAGGGCTAGTGAGCCCCCAACTTAGAGATTTGCTTTCAGGCACTCAGTGAGGGGAAATGAATCTCTGCTTCAAAACCACAATCCTCAAGCTCTACCTTATTCTCCAACTCTACTTTCCCCTAAGGTGGTCTGGTGCAGGTTCAGGTTGGATACAGCCTGTTGCTTTTTCTGCAGAAGTTTCAGTTGCCCTGGGCTCAGTGGGTTGATCTAAAGATTCTCTGGTGAGCATGTTGCCTGCCCATCCCACAGGAGGGTCTAAGCATTTCCTCCAGGTCCCAGACAATAGCCTCTGAGGGTCTTACTCTTGGAATGTCCTCCTGAGCTGTTCTCACTACCCCTACCAAACTACTCCCAGTGGGGGTATCCGGGGCTTCAGAGGGCTGATCCACACCCTTTCCTGTTGGGGGTGGTGTTCCCAGCATGCAAAAGGGGTAGACGTGCTCAACCCCTCCTTCCCTGGATTGAACTCACAATGTGCCTGGATCAGCCTTCCCAAAATGCAGTCACAAAGCCCAGCTCTGTCTCTGCAACACAAGCCTTCCTTGGGGAGGCCCTGGGATGCTATCCAACAATAAAAAGAAAGAAACAAAAATGCCCTCCTTTTCCAGGGCCCGATTCCCCTGCATCACAGTTCCAAGCAGAAGGGGTTGCAAAGTCAGCCCTGCGCAGGACTCCTTTCTCTCTGCACAGCTGGTTTCAGTAAAGCCGGCCGGTCCCCACTCTCCTCAGTGCTAGCCAAAAATCACCAAAAATCACCCATCTGCCCTGCCACCAGCATCACAGGATGAAACAGTCTGCATACTCCACAGGTGGGGGGTGGGGGGAGTTCTAAACCAGCTCTGTAGATGGGAGAGTCCTCTGCCCTTTTCCCATGCCACACAGCCCAGTTGCTCTCTGGGGCTCTGTACAGTGCCTTTCAGGAAAGGAGAGGGTCCCTTTAAGTAATTTTTGGGTGCAGACTTCAGGCCCCTTTCTATTTCTGGAGCCATACACCCTGGCTCAGCCTTTCCAACAGTCATCCCCAGGTGAAGCTCTCTGGCTGGGGCTGCTGCCAATATGTGCGCTCTTTCACTGGAAAGGTATGGACCCAATGTCCTAGGCCCACCAAGTGCCCCTGGATCCCTCTGATGCTGCATGGGCTCTTCTTCCAGTTTCTGCTTTTTAGGGTTTGGGATCCCTGTTTGTAGATAGAAGCCCATACTTCCATGGGGAGGGATCTTTTCAGTCATTATCACTAGGGCTTCTCAACTGAGCACCAGCTCCAGGGGGGCTCCCCTTTTCTGTGATTTCCCTCTTTTACCAGTCTCTATGGTGTTTCTTCAGAGCTCCTTATGCAAAATATGTCCAATCAACTACACCTCTCTTGTTTTTTCAAACTGACTAGGCAGTATTTTAGCTGTAAATCTGGTCCATGGCTTGGAGTAAGGCACTCAGCCTTCTGTTACACCACAGCCACCTTAAACCCCTATTTTAGATGTGTTTTTGATGTGGTTGTGGGAGGATGTGAGTAATGCATTTACCTGTGCTGCCATTTTGACTGGAAGTCTATGATTCTGCCTGCTCAGATACACTGTTGAGCCTCTCTAGTTAATTTTTGAATTCAGTTATTGTACTGTCTATTTGATCTTTTTTACATACACGTAATTTCTGTTTATTCATAGTGTTGGCCCTCCACAGGTTTAGGTTTTCCAGCTGGGGATAGAAAGCATTTTTAAAAATGTTATGTTGCTGCTGATGTGTACTATGTAGTTAGGTCTGTAGTGGTTGCATTTATACTGAACATGTTCAAACTTTTTTCATTAGTCCCTAAACAATCTAGTATAGCAACTATTAAATAGCATTTACATTGTAGTAAGTATTATAAGTAATCTAGAGATGATTTAAAGTATATGGGAGGATTATGTATCTTAATATGTAAATGCCATGCCATTATATCAAGGTCCTGAGCATCCTTGGATTTTGGTATTTGCAGGGGGTTCTGGAACCAATTTCCTGCAGATCCTAGGGATGACTGTAATTCTGTATTTTTGGATACAACGTCCTTACACTTTGCTTTAATTCATTAGACATGGCTTTTTTTAGTTCTTTGAACATATTTATAATATAGGTGATTTAAAAAGTCTAGTAAGCTTGTCATCTGGGCTTTTTTTGGGACAGTGTCAATTGATTACATTTTATTTTGTGACCATACTTTTTTTGTTTATTTGCGTATCTAAACATTTTGATTGAAAACGACATGTTAATAAAATGAAGCATCTTTTGAAAGCAAAATGTTCCCTTCAGCAGCATTAGTTTTTGTTGCTATTTGTTTTAGTTGTTTCTTTACAGTGATTTTGTTTTGTATTGCCACTGAATTATCTTTTTTTAGTAAATTCATTGTTAGCGTTTAGCTAATCATTAGGCAAAGATTTCCTTAACTGCCTGGAATCAGTAAGTTCTCCCAGTATTTGCTGAGGTTGCTCTGTGTGCAGGCAGTTGACAGCCATACCCTTCACTTTCATGATTTTGCGTATGTGTCATGGTCAGACAGACAGAGACTAGGGACTTCTGAGGTCTTTCCTGGGTATACACAGCTTACATCTGTGCTTGGCCTTCTTAATTCTCAGGTTTTTCATTTTCTTTTTAACTTTATTGTTGAATGTATTACAGATGTTCCTCATTTTTTCCCTATTGACCTCCTCCTCCTTACTCCCAACCCCCTCCTGCCTTTCCCTACACTGTTGTCTGTGTCCATTGGTTATGCATATATACATATAAATTCTTTGGTTTATTTCTTCCCACCCTTCCACCTCCCCTTCCCTTTGAGGTTTGTCAGTCTAACAACCAATTTGTACTTCTTAATCCCTTCAAATTTTACACCCATTCCCCCAACCCCCCTCCCATCTGACAACCAACAAAATGTTCTCTGTATCTATGAGAATGTTTCTGTTCTGCTTGTTCATTTTGTTTGTAGATTCGATTGTTGATAGATATGTATTCATCGCCATTTTGTTCATATTTTTTATCTTTTTCTTCAAGAAGATCCTTCAACATTTTTTATAATAATGGTTTGGTTGTGATGAACTCCTTTAGCTTTTTCTTGTCTGGGAAACTCTTTCTATGGCTATCAATTCTAAATGACAGCTTTGCAGGATGGAGTAATCTTGGTTGTAGGTTCTTGCTTTTCATCACTCTGAATATTTCTTGCCACTCCCTTCTGGCCTTTAAAGTTTCTTTTGAAAAATCAGCTGACAGTCTTATGGGAACTCCCTTGTAGGTAACTAACTGCTTTTCTCTTGCTGCTTTTAAGATTCTCTCTTTGTGTTGAATCTTTTTAATTTTAATGATGATGTGTCTTGGTGTGGGCCTCTTGGGGTTCATCTTGTTTGGGACTCTATGCTTCCTGGACTTGTATGTCTGTTTCCTTCACCAACTTTAGGGAAGTTTTCTGCCATTATTGTTTCAAATAGGTTTTTAATTTCTTGTTCTGTCTCTTCTTCTTCTGTCACCCTCAAGATGCGAATGTTGGTATGCTTGAAGTTGTCCCAGAGGCTCCTTGCATTGTCCTCATTTTTTTGGATTCTTTTTTCTGTTCTGATTGGGTGTTTATTGCTTCCTTATATTCCAAATCGATGGTTTGCTTCTTGGCTTTCCTTACTCTCCTATTGAATCTGTGTAAATTATTCTTTATTTCAGTTAGTATCTCCTTCATTTCTGACTGTGTGTCCTTTATTTCTGACTGGTCCTTTTTTATGCTCTTGAGGCCCTCACTAAGTTCACTGAGGTTCTCACTAAGTTCATTGAGAAGCCTTATAAACAGTGTTTTGAACTCTGCCTCTGTTGGTTGCTTATCTCCATTTCGCTTAGTTCTTTTCCTGGAGTTTTGTTCTGTTCTTTCATTTATTCTGTTTGTCTCCTCATTTTGGTTGCCTCCCTGTGCTTGTTTTTATGTATTACTTTAACGAGAGGTGTGGGTCTAGTTGATACCAGATGCTGCTTGTTTGAAAGAATTTAGGAAAACCTGAAGCAGGATCCCAGACAGGCAACTCCTATGGTAAAGCAACTGGCAACAACTTGGGTGGGGCTGGGCCAGGCTGGGCCTCAGGGAATCACGAGGTCAGGGCAAACAGTGTGAGCCAGGTTGCTGGAGTCTCAGATAAGGCAGCCTTCTGCTGACCCAGGGAAGGGCTCACCAAAGGAACAAAGGCCTCTGACAGCACACGTCTGTCCAGGAGAAAGCTGCCTCTCCAGCCCTCGCTCCAATGCTTAACAACTCAGTTCTTCCCTATATGTCTCTGGTGCCTTTCAAGCTGCCTCCTCCACGCTGGATCCTGGAGGGAGCGAGTCGAGTAAGTCTGTATGCGGGCCCTTTAAGAGGAGCTGTCTGGGGGCTCCTGCAGCCTCAGCCTCAGCTCCTGCTGGTTTTACAGCCAGAAGTGATGGGGATTCTCTTCCTGGCCCTGGAACCCTGAGCTGGGTGCCTTGTGTGGCATGGGAACCCCTCAGTCCTCAGGGAGGACCTTCCCAGCCGAGGTGTCTTCCTGACTTTTATCCTCCATACATGGGTGTAGGACCAGCCAGTCCACTTCTGCCCCTCCTACCAGTCTCGGTGTGGCTGCTGCTTTAATTCTACAGTTGTAGGACTTTTATTCAGCTCGATGTCAGGCGGTTTTGAATGATGGTTGTTCTATACTTTAGTTGTAACGTTGATGTGGTTGTGGGAGGACGCCATACAGCATTTACCTACGATGCCATCTTGACCGGAAGTCCTTTTTTTTTTTTTTTTTTTATTAAATCCTTACCCGAGGATATTTTTCTATTTATCTTCAGATAGAGTGGGAGGGAGAGAGGGAGAGAGAGAAACATGGATGTGAGAGAGGCACATTTACTGGCTTCCTCCTACATGACCCTGACCAGGGCTGGGACAAACTGCAACCAAGGTACGTGCCCTTGACCATAACTGAACCCATGACTCATTGGTTCATGAATCGATGCTCTAACCACTGAGCAACTGGATAGGGCTCTCAGGTTTTTCATATTGAAGCTGTACAAACGTGTTATGTACATCTCGTTACCTCACTTTTCCTTTTAAGGTTTTTGTTTATTCTATTGTTTGCCCTACTTGTTATCCACTGCTTCAGCAAGCTGTGAAGTTAAATAATTTCCTGGAATTGTTTTTTACATGTCTCTAGAGTAAAGCTTTTTTGCAGTGGGCAAGTCCAAATCAGGTCAAAAACAGATAGTTTTGCAAGTTGAGTCTTTCAGGGAACCTTCTGATAGGTCAGAGAATTACAGTTTTTCTGGGAATGAGGCTTTGAAGGAGCTTCAGCCTCCTCTGCTGGCTTTTTAGGCTGCTAGTTTGTACTGCAAATACATGTCGTCAGTTTTCAAGTCTACTGTGGAGCTGGTTGGGGAGGCTGGGACTAGGGCAAGTTAAAAAGCCACAAAACTGTTTTTAATCAAGATTTAGCCTTTTTTTTCTTCTTTTTAAAGCAAACCCTTTCCCAATTGCTGAAAGCTTTTAGTTTCTAGAGTTATTACAAAGTTGATTATGACAATTTTTGCCAATTTTTTTCGTTGGAGAAGAATTGTTGGCAGTACTTATTACTTTCCACTGTTTTCACTGACATCACTCTTGAGTTCTTTTTGAAAGGTAAAATAAATTATGATTTCATGCAGATCTTTCTATTCAGAACTACAATGTTTTGTCAACAATTTAAACTTTTCTATTTTGCTGAAAATTTTGGTTCTCAAAGACAGTAACATCATTTCATTGGTTTATCACACTCTACACACGTTAATATTAGAATAACAATACCAACACTACTGTGAACTGCATGGTTTGGTTACTCATTGTAGCTTGAGGATTTTTTTGTAGTTCTGTTCTTAAGGATATATTTCACTGGGAATGTTTGATTATATTAATGTTTTAAAATTCCATGAAATAATTATTCTCCGTCTGGTTATGTTATCAACTGACTACACAGTAAGGTTTATTTGTTTCATTTTGTTTATGGCTTTTTATGGATTGCTTTTTCAACTTGTAATTTTTTTTGTAAAGTATTTGCATTGTTATGAAATCAAATCTACCAGAGTATTTTTCTCCTGACCACTTTTAAATTTTATTACTTTTTTAAAAAATTAGACACACATACATGTATGCACACACATGTCCATATCTGTACTGTGGATACAGTTCTTTCTTCCTGTCTTTTATTTTTGCTTGCATATTGTGATACTCTAATACTTCTAGATTTTGGTCTGTTCAGAGAATCTTTCTCTGTATTTTCCTCAGTGATAACTTTATACTCAAAAACCTTTGATTTTTTTTTCCTTCATTGACTAGAGTGGCATCTGATGTCACTCCTCATTTAGATCCCCATAAAACTTTTTAACCTCATTTTCTATACTTCCTCTCCATTTTTTTTCATCTCATTTTTATTTCAAGACTTTCTTCAAATGGCTCCCTTTTCTTTTTTGTGAAGTTCCTGTAGAACAGCAATATTCAACTGGTGTGCCGCAAGAACTTTTAAAACATGTAATACCTTACTATTTAGTCAGAGGCACTGACTGACCTCTTTACCCTTAGATTGTCAAATAAAAAAATGACAACAGCCAACACAACAGTAGCTCTCTGGTGTGAATGAATAAAAATTATAGCTATTTCTTTTTGTCAGATTGGCTAAAATATATTTTTTGGCGTGCCGTGGAATTTTAGTACTTAGTTGTGTGTGCCATGAGATGAAAAAGATTGAAAATCACTGTTGTAGAGGTAGAACCATTTGCTGTTTGTGTTTACAGGATATTTTTTTCTTTTTAAATTTAACTCATTCTTTTTTAGTGACAGCTTTATTGATATAATTCACTTAAAGTATAGAGTTCTGGTATTCCTTTAAGTAAAAGGATACTTCCAATCCCCAAAGCATCCCCTTTCCATTCCTTCAGCTCTTTCTTCTGGTATTTATTACCATATTATTATCATATTGCTAGTGCTGGTACTTCTTTTTTTTTGGTTAATCCTCACCCAAGGATATTTTTTTCATTGATTTTTAGAGAGAGTGGAAAAGAGGAGGTGAGGCAGGGAGGGAGGAAGGGAAGGAGAGAGAGACAGAGACGGAGACACATTGATGTGGGAGAGGCACATCAATTGGTTGTCTCCTGCATGCGCCCTGACCGGGGCCAGGGATCCAACTTGCAACCCAGTTACATGCCCTTGACTGGGAATTGAACCCATGTCCCTTTGATGCATGGTCTGATGGTCTAACCATTGAACTACACCAGACATGGCTATGTTGGCATTTCTTGATTTAAAAAAAAAATATTCAGACATTTTTCTATATTGGATGATAACTTCCCACCTATCTGCTTTATTCACGCCTATATATCCCTCTTCCCCCATAGTGTTATTTTGGATTAAATCAGTGTTTAGATTATGAAGATTTTATAAATAAGTGCTGTTTACTATGATTCCTTTTCCTTTCTATGTACAATTTTTCCCAATTTTTTTTTCTTTACTGATTTTAGAGAGAGGAAGGAAGAGGGAGAGAGAAATAGAAACATCGATGAGAGAGAACATCAATTGGCCGCCTCCTGCATGCCCACACTGGGGATTTGGCTCACAACCTGGGCATGTGCCCTGACTGGGAATGGAATCGGCGACCTCTTGGTGCATGGGTCGATGCTCAACCCCTGAGCCACACCGGCCGGGTCCCCATATTTTCTTAAAGGAGTTAATTGGCTTTTTGTTGTGGTTTTAGTTTTCTACGTGCCTCTCACGTATGTAGGTCCAGTGTGGTCGATCACATCAGGTAATTGATCAGTTTTTGTCTTAAAAGAAAATATAGCCATATTCTTTAAAGATTGCTGTGACTATTGGCCGCTAGGCCTTTGGACAGCTGGCATCCTGGGGCTGCAAGAAGCATAAGCTTAAGTAGCTAGTGCCTCGGTAGTTGAAATGGGGAAGTGGACTATGTGGCTGGTCATTCCTCACTGTGATCTGTGCTTTGTGTGTCTGTTCCTGTCCAGCATCTCTAGAGTTAAATGTTTGGTCTTTCATTGGTATGGGGGAGATTTATAAGGTGGGACAATTTCCAGGTGGCTTGGTCTGGAGGAGCGGATCTAGAGGTTTAAGTTGTTCTGGTTCAATTTTTTTCATAATCCTCCTCTTTTCAACCCCTGCAACATTTCTTAGACCTTTCTAGGATTCTGCAGCTTGAATGGGCTTCTGACTATTGAAACCTAAGTAAGACACTTGGAATTTTATCTGCCTTTTGTCTTTCAAAACTTTATTCATTTGCTTTGTCTACTGTTCTCTCCTTTTCTGGTCTGGTTATCTTATCTAAAACAAACCACAGTCCTCCCTCACCACTTTGGGCTTCCTACTTTTGCTGCTTCACTCTATTGCGGTTTTTCAAATACTATACTATACTATATTTGAAAAAACCGTGATGGAGTGAAGCCCTGAAAGTCGAAGCGCGAAGTGGTGAAGGGCGACTGTATAGTAAATAAAGAATCCTACTTCATGGAAATCCATTTAACATGGTAGAGTCTGGAACTGATTAACCGCGATAAACGAGGGCCGACTGCACAGCAAAACTACCATTTTATTAGGTTTCACAGGATCTGTGCATCAGGAATTTTCAGAATACTGCAGGGATGTCTTATTTTTTCTCCACATATTTGATATTTGAGATCTCAGCTGTGATGACTCATGGCAGAGGGAGAGTCAAACAGCTGGAACTGTAGGATCTACTTCCCAGATGGCTTGTTCATTAAATGTGTAGCACCTTGGCAGGGATGGCTAGAAGGCTGAGCTTGACTGCAGCTGTCAGCCCAAGGGCCTGTGTGTGGCCTTCTCAGCATGATTGCTTTAGAGTAGTCGGACTTGTTACATGGCAACTCAGGTTCAAGAATTAGTATTTGAAAGGATCATGTGGAAGCTACCTGTCCTTTTATGACCTTTCCTCAGAAGTCACAGGGTGCCATTTCCACCATAATCTATTGGTCATAAACCTCAACCAGATTCTTTGGCAGGAGTCACTTGATGGGGGAGTGGTAAGGTCACACTGCACCAAAGCATGTGAGATGGGGATATTGTTGTAGTCAGTGTTAGAAACAACCTTCCATACTTCTATTTTTTCTTACGGGTGGCTGTCTTTTAATTCCTTTACTCTTATTTCAGAGGTATTGAGGGAGCAGAGATTAAATTTAGCTGTTCAAGTGATCTTGTTTAACTAGAAGTCCCGTGAATGGTGATTTTTGTTTTTAAGCAGACTTTGTTTCATTGAAGTATGACATAAACATAGTTGAACTCACACATCATAAGTGTGCTAGCAGTTTAGTGAATTATTACAAAGTGAGTACCTTTTGTAAATGCTACCCTAAATCAGGAAATGGGAACAGTAGTAGCACTCCTGAAGCACCATATGCCCATTCCCAGTTGTTATCTCTATTCTCCTCCCTAAAGGTAATAATCACTATACTGACTTGTGTTATTATAGATTAGTTTTCCTTATGTTTGAATTTTACATAATTAAGTAATATAATATGTGCTTTTGTATCTGACTGCTTTTGCTCAACAACGCATTGAGTTTCATCCATGTTATTCATCCATTTGTAGCAAGCACTACATCGTTCAGTTTTATTTCTGTATAGTATTCCAACATAAAAATGTATGAATTTCCATATCCATTTTGTTGCTAATAATGTCTTCCATAATGGTTAAAACCCTCTATGGATCTTCATTCTCATTTATGTTTACTTTCATGGTTGTCCCTTTAATAGCTTTCATTTAATAGCTTTTCTTTACCTTTGCTGCCACCCTTTAATTCCCCTTCTTCCTCCATCATTATTTTTTATTACATTATCTGTATTGTCTGGAGGACCTTTATCTACCATTCTCAGCTTTCTGGAATGTACAGTAAAGTAAGAAGCCAAAAGGAAAGATCTCTAAGCCAAAACATATGTCACAGTCACGTATTGAGTTTATCCATTTGTATTTCAGATACTACTTTAATAAAGGTGGCTGCTTATTTGCTTTCTTGCTCTAAAGAAGGTTAGAAGATGTGAATTAGGAGAGAAGTTGCCAGGTGCTAGCATACTTATGTCAGAGAGTGTAGTAGTAGAGAGAATCAGGTGACCATGTGAAAAGAATAAAGGGAGATAAAATCATAGCAATTCGAGGCTTAGTTTATGGTGAATTCCTGATGGCCTTGTTGTATTTAAATAGCACAGTAAAATAACCATTATATTTCTTTAGTGATTGTTTGGTTAAATTGGTTCAACTTAACCAAAGAAATGGTTCATTTGTGTTTTCTGTACTCTTGTTTAAGAAGATGGGGAAATCTTGAAGAGATCATATTATCCGTGATGGCTATAGCAGAAGCTTTTCATTGTCTTCAAATATGTCCAAGTGGAATGAAGGTTACTTTTACTTTGGCATACCTTTAGAACATTTTCCCCCCTGATCATGATAATGGGAAGAAATGTATTTTACATTGTGATTCACTATGCAACACCCACAATTTTTATAACTGGGAAGTTTCTTTTCCATAAAACAATACTTTGGAAAAACACTGCTTCACAATGCTCAGGTTCTCTCTTCATTTGGAATTATTTAGAATTGCATATTAGTGGAGTCTAAATTAATGACTTACTGAACAGTAATGAGCTACTGAACAGAGAAGGTTGAGGACAACATTTGTGGAAAGGGCTGTTTGGAAAAATATTTACAGGGTGGGGCAAAAGTAGGTTTACAGTTGTGAGTACGTGAAGCACAGTTTATTATTGTATTATTAATTGTATTATTTTCCATAGAACAAATGTAAACCTACTTTTTCCTCCACCTGTATACTAGGTCTAAAAGCTCTGAGAGACCTGAGAGAAAAGTAGCTTCTTAATCATTTTCTTTTAAAATTGGTACTAAAATTTCAAGAGCGGTTTTCTTTTTTTTATCCTCACTCGAGGACATTTTTCCATTTTTTGTTCAGATAGAGTGGGAGGGAGAGAGAGGAAGAGAGAGAGAGAGAGAAACATCGATGTGAAGGGACACATCGAGCGGCTGCCACCCGTACGACCAACCAGGCCCGGGGACAAACTGCAACTGAGGTACGCGCCCTTAGCGGGAACCGAACCCGGGTCTCTCAGGACCGCAGGCCGACGCTCTAACTGCTGAGCCAAACCGGCCAGGGCACGGTTTTCTTTCTTAACACTTGTCTACATGTGATTGTCAGTATGTCTCCCCACCTCTGCATACTGATTATAATATTGTAACATTTCTACTTCTGGAGGTGAATTAATAGATGATTATGAGTTAAGAATAAGTATGCCATGTGTTTTACCCAAACCATGCAACATTATCTGCCCTTATTGTTTTTTTGAGTAAGCCTTTTAATACCTCTAAGCCTTAGTTTTACTCATCTGTAAAATAGGAGTGATAGTACTCACCTCCTAGGTTTGTGTGAATTGAATGAGGTAATGCATGTAAAGTGCACAGTATTTATAAATTAGTGTCATTAATAATTAACAATCCTAATAATCTGCTCGGTGAATAAGAATAGGATATGTTAGAATGATGTCTGGTATATTTTAGTGCAGAGGTTCTTTATGTCCCAAATAAGGTTTTTGATTGTTTTGTTAGATAAAGAGATTCCAGAAGACCACTGTCAAGAGTAAATTGTTAGAGAGGTGTTACTTGGGGGAATAGACTGAAAAGAGTAGGTAGTACTTGAAATGTTTGTGGGTTCTAAGTATACTTTAAGATGTTTCTTTTTTGAATTTTCTTCCTGCACCAGCCCCCAGATTTTGACACTCACTAGCTGTGAGACCCCAAATAGATAACGAAAGTACTCAAGTTTGTGATTTAATTTCAGAAAAGGATCAGACATAATTTAGAGTTTTCTTTATTAATAACATCATTTCTTTGTTTGCATATTATATGCTGTCTTGAGTGATTGGGAAAAGTGAGTAGCATTAGCAAAGCTAGCCTGGAATAATAGTGAATGCTAAAGTAACAGTGTACTGTGGCCAGAAGTTGTAGAGGTATTGTTTTACACTCTCTTCTTGGGTTAATTTTTGACTCATAATAGTAAACCTAGTTAAGATGTCTGTGTGTCCTACTACATGCATTGTTGACAGAAACATCTTTAGCTTGCCAGGCTTTTTCAGAAACTGGACGCTTCAGTCAGTACTGCATTGTGGATGCTTCCTAGGCATTGAACCTACCTGCTCCCAGTTCTTTTCTTGCTGTGTCATCTGTTCAGTATAAACATTCTGAGCATGGTGTTGATATGGTGGATATGTAGAAAATGGTTGTTTATCTAACCATCTCCTTTATATAGCTATTCAGGCATTTATGTTACTATTTCTCTTTAAAAAAAAAAAAAAAAATAGAGGAGCCCTGGCTGGTTTGGCTCAGCGGTTAGAGTGTCGGCCTGCGGTCCCGAGAGACCCAGGTTCGGTTCCCGCTGGGGGCATGTACCTCGGTTGCAGTTTGTCCCTGGCCCTGGTTGGGTTGTGTGGGTGGCAGCCACTCGATGTGTCTCTTTCACATCGATGTTTGTCTCTCTCTTCCTCTCTTTCCCTTCCACTCTATCTGAACAAAAATATGGAAAAATGTCCTCAGCTGAGGATAAAAAAAATTAAAAAAAAAAAAGAGGAAATACCAGAAACTGTAGTTTTGAAAAATGTTAGCACTGTAGCTAAAAATGATATGCCTCTATTCAGTACAAGAAAAAATATGATTTTTCTCTAATTCTGAGACCCGGTCCAATTTCATTGCTTGTGTTCATCATCCTCTGATATTCTACACTGCTCTTGGAGGTAAGAAATATTGTCTACTGTGATAAAAACATATATTTTTGCCTGGCCAGTGTGGCTCAGTGGTTGAGCGTCGACCCATACAGCAAGAGGTCTCCAGTTCGATTCCCAGTCAGGGCACATGCCCAGGTTGTGGGCCCAATCCCCAGTGGGAGGCGTGCAGGAGGCGGCCAATCTATGTTCTCTCTCATTGATGTTTCTTTCTATCTCTCCCCCTCTCTCTAAAATCAATAAGGGAAAAATAATTTTAAAGAAAACATACATTTTTTTTTTTCTAGCAGAGGCATACAGCTGATCTGTCTTGGAATACTTTTTTATACCTCTCCCCCAATAAAGGGCTGAGGAATTTTTCATAAACATACATTTAATGTTCATTGTGAACCAGGCAGACTAGAAATATTAAGTATCCTGTCCTCTGGGGAACAACATTTTTGCTCCTATGACTATACCATGATAAGCGCTATAATACAAGTACTGTAAGTTGAATATGGATTTCTGTAGCAATGTCTGAGGTAAGAAAATAGAGATAAACTACCAGTATAAATTCATTTATTAATACTGAACTTTCCAATGTAAGTTGTAATTGAAAAATAAAAAATAAAAACATTGAACTTTCTTTTTGAATGGAACCCCCCCCCCCCCCCCCCAGTGCTTGTATGTTAAAAAAAGGACATGAAAAATATAAAGGAAAAAAGCAATTTTTATTAGTATGTTCCCTGAGTACTATATACTTTTGTAGTATGCCTTTCTTTCTCCATTTTGGCATGTTTCTTTCTTTTTTTAGGTTTGTCTTTACTTCTCAATTGCTTTTTCTGTGAGGACAGTGTATGTCTTGTTTAGGTTTGAGTCTGGTGTCCCTACCTACCACACCACATTGCCTACTAGATAATAGGTAACCAGTAAGGAATTATATTACTTATAATTGGTTTTGAATAACTTTTTTTTTATCCTCATTCGAGGACAATTTTTCATTTTTTTGTTCAGATAGAGCCGGAGGGAGAGAGAGAAACATCGACGTGAAAGGGACACATCGAGTGGCTGCCACCTGTACGACCCAACCAGGGCCAGGGACAAACTGCAGCCAAGGTACATGCCCTTAGTGGGAACCGAGCCCGGGTCTCTCTGGACTGCAGGCCCATGCTAACTGCTGAGCCAAACCAGCCAGGACTGAATAACATTTTAAATCATTAAAGCAGTTTGACTCCCCAGTTGGCCAGATATTTAGAGTTTTCATAGTACTATATATTTCTTTTCCCCCCCAATAATTATGATTTTATTATTATTTTTTCTTTATTGACTTGAGAGAGAGGAAGGAGAGAGAGAAACATTGATGAGAGAGAACATCAATTGGCCTCCTCTTGCATACCCCCCCACTGGGGATTTGGCCCACAACCTGGGCATGTGCCTTGACTGGGAATTGAACCAGTGACCTCTTGGTGCATGGGTCAGTGTTCAACCACTGAGACACACCGGCAGGGCTATTTTATTTTTTTAATTTTAATTTTTTTTCTCTTCTTTTGAGTGCACGATAGAATTTTCTCTTTACGTGTCCCTACTCCCCAATAACACATACCTTGAGAGCATGGACCTTTGATTTTTTTTTTTTTTGTATTTCCACAGACGGTTATATAATGTCAGATAAGTTCTGTCTATATAGCCAGTGTTTAAATGTAGGTTAAATCTTTTTCACTAAAAACTAAGGGTAGGGGATTGGGGGACTGGGTGAAAAGATGAAGGGATTAAGCAAAAAAAATCCTAAAAAATTTATAGACACAGACAACAGTATGGTGATTACCAGAGGGAAAGGTGTGGTGAGAGGGTAAAGGGAGGGATAAATGGTGATGGAAGGAGACTTAACTTGGGGTGGCGAATACATAATACAATATATAGATGATGTATTATAGAACTGTACCCCTGACACCTTTATAATTTTATTAACCAATGTTACCCCAATAAATTCAATTAAAAAATGATGACAAGATTGTTATATTTTAGTGTATTTCTGAAGTGAATTTTTTATATCAGTTGAACTTTTCTGTCCAAAGAAAGCATATTGGTAATGTGGGTAGGTTTTATTCATTTTACACTTGCTTATGTAGGAAAGACACAGCACATATTATGCTTATTTACACAGGCAGAAACTGAGGACCAGAGGGGTTTTAAGTGTCTTCAACTAAGATCCCACCGTTAACAAAAAAGTAAACCTGAGACTTAAACCCAGGCTTGTTAAGTACTTGAGTTTCATTTTTAATTTGAATTTTAAAAGTTTTTAGTTTTGTTAATAATGTCTAGGTAAATCAAAATTTTATATTCATGCAATGTTCAAAATTAAAGTTTTTATTTCAAGTTAAATGTTTAAATATTAGAGATACTTAAATTTTAAGTAGTGTGTATGTTAGAGTGCCTTTGGGCAACCCTAAAGTACAACTAGACATATTTTTTTTTCTCTTTATCTTTTTTTTTTTTTTTTAAATCTTTATTGTTGAAAGTATTACAAATGTTCCTCCTTTTTTACCCCTATTGACTCCCTCCTGCCCACCCCCCCTCCTCACTGCACTATTGTCTGTCTCCATTGGTTATTCATATATGCAAATAAGTTTTTTGGTTTATCTCTTCCCATTACTCTTCCCTCTGAGGTTTTTCAGTGAATGTAATAGCTTTTCATTTATGAGTTTATAGTGTCAGGGTAAATGTAATGAAAAAAATTCTTGCAGAGATTATTGGCTTGGTTTATTATTTTTTTAATGTTAAATTTGTTTGTTTTAATGTTAAATTTCTGAGTAAATTTTTTTTGCCTATCTTTGCTACAACTAGAAAATAGATTACAGTTATAAATTACAATTACAAGTAACCAAACTAAAGCCAATGTAAAAATTAACACTAATGCAGTAGATTGTTATTTTGTCAAATGAATCACTTGACTGATATTAGGTTATGACAGTTCAGATATTTTGGCATGCCTATGCAGTATTGTGTGCTGCTTGACTTCAGGTTTTGTCTATTGGAATTTGTATGAAACCCTGTTATATAACGTTTATACATTGTCTCATTTGGATATCACTTTTGGGAAATGAATAATTTGCTACTAAAAGCTTTGCTTGGCATAAGTACAGTTGTGAAGGTAAATGTGGGAGTTAGCATTGCACATCAGTATTTGGATTTTTGGGTCACCGATATAATTGAGTGTGTTTTATCAGGCATTTCTAAATTATGGAAATTAAAATATGCAATTAAAGATTTCTCATAAGGATGTCTAGGATCCCAGTGAATACATATGGACCTCAGTTTGAAAGACATTGATTTATACAATACTATATAAGTTAAATATCATTTTGTGTTAGTATAACCATGCAGTTTTTATGTACTTGAAGAATTATCAGTTTAAACTACTAAGCTAAATAATTTAAAAGAAATAGTTGAAAGGTATCTCAGAATCCCGAGTTAGCCATTTAAATCTTATTTACATACTAGGGATAAAGGCAGTATTTTTAAGTGGAGGTGGAAGGGGAGGTGGTAGTTTACAAAGATGTGTGGTTGGTTCATGATCTGAGCCATAATGTAACTTTTATAAAAATTAGAGAGGTATGTCATGAACTGTAGACTATGCTCTGACAGATCATAAAAAGGAGAAGTTACTTTGGGCAGGGAGAATTTAAGTTTTCCTAGGTGTAGTATGATTTTTTTCTTAGTAGACTTTATTTTTTAGAAGTTAGATTAACAGAAAAATTGAGAAGATAGTACAGAGAGTGTCTGCACTCAGTTCCCCTTATTAATATCTTAATATAATGTCTTTTTTCCAATTAATGAACCAATATTGATATGTTATTATTACCTAAAGTCTGTGGTTTATATCAGTTTCCTTCGTTTTTATTTCATGTAGTTTTCCAGTTCCAGGATCCCATCCAGGATACTACCTCGTATTTAGTTGTCATGTCTCTAGGCTCCTCTTGTGACATTTTCTCAGACTCTTCTTGTTTTTGATGACCTTAGTTTGGAGGATTACTGGTCAGGTATATTGTATGACACACCTCTCTGTATTGGTATATATTTAAGGCTTTTCTCCTGATTAGACTGGGGTTATGGATTTTTCGGAGGAAGATCACAGAAGTAAAGTAGCATTTTCATCACATCATATCAAACGTTTTACTTCCCCCTCAAAGGTTGAGTATCAACTTCAATACTTTGGAATTCTGCATGGGAGATTTGTCTGTTCTACATTTATTAAAGTGCTGCTTTACATTTGCATTCATTTAAAAATACTTTTAAATTTGCCTTTTGATTTCTGCCTTGATCATGGGTTTTTAAAATAATTTTGTTAGGGGATTACTATCTAGATATTAATATTCCAAAATATTAATGATTTAATTTTCTTCCAATCAGAGAATATATTTTGTATATTTTGAATACTTAGACATTTTTAAAAGTTGATTTACGTCCTAGAATGTGGTCTTTGTTGCTCAGTGGTCTCTCTGCACTTGAAAAGAATGCGTGTTCTGTGCCAAAAATGTCAGGTCAAATTTGCTGATTGCATTTCTCAAGAGAACCCTACTAATTATGAGTGTACTTCTGTCAGTCATTGAAAGGGGGTTGTTGAAATCTTTGACTGTAAGTGTTATTTAGTCTTTTTTCCTTTAAGTTTTGTCATTTTTGGTTAATATATTTTGAAACTTTTTATTTTTTTAATTCTCACCCAAAGATGCTTATGATTTTTAGAGAAAGTGAGAGAGAGAAATTGATCAATTCCTCCCGTACCTGCCCCGACCAGGGATGCCCCCGAAAGCTAGGTATGTGCCCTGACCGGGAATCAAATTCATAACCTGTTTGGTGTATGGGAAGATGCTCCAACCAGCTGGTCCACCTGGCCAGGGCTATTTTGAAGCTCCTTTGTTACAGAGATACATGTTTAGGATTTTTATAGTCTTCTGATAGAGTGATCCTTTCATTGTTATAAAATGATCCTTTCTTTATTTCTGACCTCATAGTTTTTGCTCTGGAATCCATGTTGATTTTAATATAGTTTCCTATAGTTTTCTTTTGATTAGTGTCAGGTTGGTATATCTTTTTCTGTCTTTTTGCTTTTAACCTATTTATGTCTATATATTTAAATAATTTTTTATAAGTAGTATATATAGTTGGGTCTTGCTTTATATCTCTGCCTTTTTAATTTTTTCTAAAACTTTTCATTTTAAAATAATTACAGTTTTATAGGAAGTTACAAAGAAATATACAGGGAGGTCCGATGTAGCTGTCCTGTCCACCCAACCTCCCCTAGTGTTAGCATCTTGCTTATCTTTAGTACATGATCAAGACCAAGAAATTGACAGTGAGTGGTACAATCCATAGAGTTAATTCTGATTTCACCAGGTAAATGTGTACTCATTTGTCTGTGTGCGCCCATGTATGTGTAACTGCAATTAATCGTGTAATTTCATGTAACCACAACCAAGACACTGAACTCAACAATTATCACAAGACTGATTCCCTTGTGCTACCTTTTTATAACTACATCAGCCCTCTCTATTCCCCATACCCCACCCCATCCCTGACTCCTGGGAGTTAGCTTGGGACAATCATAGGGATTATCTCATTTGTTTCTCCTCTCTCAGGGACCACAGCCCTATATTACTTGTTGTCCAGTGTCTCAAAAACATTGTTGCACATGTTTTGCTTGGTTTATTAGTCAGTGTGGTAGTGTAAATCTGGTCCTTTTTATTCCATTTTTACCAGTAGCAGAAATTCTTAATGAATTTGTAGTTTTAATTTTATGTTTATTGTAAATCAGCTTACACAGCATACTTCTTGATAAAGAACAATTCTTAATTTACCTCTCCAGGAATATCCTGTAGAGATTTTGCTTAAATTTGCGTAGTGTGTGAGGTACAGAGTAATGTACCATGAAAGGGAGGAAGGAATGGTATAAGAGTGAAAGGATTCATTCAGATCAGTTGCCACATATAATTAGCGTCCTCAGTACAAACACAAATATTTCTAGTTTGAGACCATACATTTATTTGTTGTTAATGCATGCTTTCTACCTCCATTTCATGGAACACTTACGTCCAGTTAGATTTTAATTGATTTTCGCAACCAAAAGGTTTCCTAGACCAAATAAATATATTTTGGAAATTCTAGAGTACAATAAAATTTGTCTCTGTTTTTTTTTAATCCTCACCCAAGGATATTTTTACATTTATCTTCAGACAGAGTGGGAGGGAAGGAAAGAGAGAGAAAGAGAGAGAGAGCAAGCGAGAAACATCGATGCGAGACAGACACATCAATTGGTTGCCACCCACACGACCCCAGCCAGGGCTGGGGACGAACCGTAACTAAGGTACGTTCCCTTGGCTGGAATCGAACCCGGGATTCCCTGGTCCGCAGGCCGACGCTCTAACCGCTGAGTCAAACCAGCCAGGGCAAAATTTGTCTATTTTGACACTTCTTGAAACCAGTAATGTATTAATGCATTCTGTGAATCACCAATGAACCAATGTAGACTTAATCATTGGACTTTAGTGATACTCTTCTGAAGATCTTGAGAGAATGTGTCATTGTTAAACGTTCAAGGACGTTTTAATGTCTAAATACGATGATGTATTCAGTTATCATTGGGTATGCACCTAAGTGGATTCAAGAATTCATATTTCTAGTAAATGTATTGATATTTCTTGATGGGTATTTAGGTTCTCAATCTTCTGTTAATATAAACTTATATATAAATATAATACAATGTATGTTTATTTGTAGGAATAATTCTTAGTTAGAATTGCTGTTAAAAGAGGATGAATATGCACATACATACATGCTTTTGTATTTTTGATATTGACATTTTTCTCCATAGAAGTTATGTCAAATTGTACACATACCACTTTGAAAGACTCTGTATAGAGAGATTTGAAATATTTTCTAGTTGCCGTCCAGTTTTGTTTCAATTTGTAAGTGACTGCTTACTGCTTTTAGCAAACTAAATTTATAGTCAGTTTAGAATAGTGATTAAACATGTGGACTCTGGAGGCAGCTTGTCTGGTTTCTGATCCTGACTTTGCCTTTTACTAGCAGTTTGACCTTGGACAAATCATTGTCTCAGTTTTCCTATATGCAAAATGGGAGAAAAATGGTACCTTGGTCAAGGGCTGCTGTAATTAGATGAATTAATACATATACAACACTTAGTGTCTATCCCATAATAGATTCTATGTAAGTATTATCATTATCTATTATCATTGCATATTGAACCTCACAAATGGGGCTGTCTTTCCCATGTTCACCGGTCATTATGTTTCTTTTTCTGTGATTTGCAATTAACTTTGTTTTAGAAAAGTACTACATGCATGTAATTTACACTCAAAGAAAAGCTTATAAAAAACAGTAGCCCCTAGCGTCCTCCCAAATTTTACTTTATGCTATTCACAGTTACCTTTATGTCTGTAAAAAATAAAGTTTTAAGCATTTTTTATCAATGTTCCACTGTGGACAGTAAAGATTTGGCTTTCTTTAGCCCCTCTGTTTACTGTACTCTTCATATTTATATACTTAACCTCAGTAATCAGTGTTTGCTTTGTGACAATATAAACTCTAGTAATGGTTGAGACATAATTATTTTTCTCTGTAATACTTGCTTTCTCATGAATTTAATAATTTGTTTGATTATTTTTCTATGTATTTATCACTAATTTGTATTTACTTCCCAATTCTTCCTCAGTTATTGAAATTGCTTTTCAGGATGTTAAGAAGCATGGGGAAATGGGTCAGTTTTTGTTTTCCTAAAGAAACCTCTTCCATAGCCTTATAACTTGCTCCAGTCTGGGCTGATTTTTTCCCCCCAGTGCATATATTAACATTATTTTTCAGAAAAAAGCTTCTTTAATAGTCAATGTTTTATAACTTTATTGTATCTAAAAATGGCTGTTTTGGTACCTCAACTGTAGTTGTACTGTAATTTATTTAATTCCATATTGATGGGGATTAGTGTTTCCAGATTTGTACAATGGCAAAGAGTATTGCAGTAAATATCTTTGTATCTGTTTTTACACAGTTCTGCATAGGATAAATGGCAGTGGAATATTGCTGGGTCAATTGGAATAAGCATTTAAAATGCCTCAGAAAAGATTGATAACATTTTCACTGAGGTGTCTTCATTGTCTTTTCTAGACAGTACTGAGTTTAATTTTTTTGTAATCTCACTGGTAAAAAGCAATATTTCATAGTTTTGACTGTTTATTTCATTTACTAATGAGATTAAGGTTATTTCCCTTACATTTATTGTTTATAGTAATTCATCTTTGGTAAATAGTTTATTCATGCTCTTTCCCCAGTTTGAGTTCCTTGTCTTTTGTTTTATTTATTTATTTTTTTGGTGGCTTTATAAGACAAAAGTTTTTTTTTTGTTGTTGTTGAAATTTTTGTTACTTTATTTTTTTTTACATATGATTCTTATTTGACCCCAGACACCCTTCTCCTGATTGCTCCCCATGCCCCCAGCATTGTTGTCTGTGTCAATTGGTTACCTGTACATGCATATAAGTTCTTTGGTTTATCACCCCCACCTCCTCTGAGGTTTGTCAATTAATTCGAACTGTACTCCTTTCTATGTCTCTGAGTCTATTTTGTTCAACAGCTAATTTTATTCATTATGTCCCACATATAAGTGAGATCATGTGGTATTTGTCTTTCTCTGATTGGCTTATTTCACTTAGCATAATGCTCTCCAGGACCCCCATATCATCTCAAAGGATAAGAGCTCTCTCTCTCTTACAGCTGCATAGTATTCCATTGTGTAGATGTACCACAGCTTTTTTTATCCACTCATCTACTGATGGACACTTGGGTTTTTTCCATATCTTAGTGATTGTAAATAGTGCTGCTGTGAACATAGGGGTACATATATTTTTTCTGATTGTTATTTTAGGCTTCTTAGGGTATATTCCTAGAAGTGGGATCATGGGGTCAAATGGTGGTTCAATTTTTAATTTTTTCAAAAAATACCATATTGTTTTCCATAGTAGCTGCACCAATCTGCATTCCCATCAGCACTTGTTGTTTGATGATTTTTTTGATATCAGCCATTCTGGCAGGTGTGAGGTGATACCTCATAGTTGTTTTAATTTGTATCTCTCTGATGATTAGTGATGTTGAACATTTTTTCATATTTCTCTTCGCCATTTTTATGTCCTTTTTGAAGAGGTGTTTATTTAGGTCCTCTGCCCATTTTTTAATTGGGTTCTTTGTCTTCCTTTTGTTGAGTTCTATGAGTACTTGGTATATTTTGGAAAGTAACCCCTTATTTGATGTATCATTGGCAATTATGCTCTCCCATATAGTGTGTTCCCTTTCCACTTTGATGGTTCGTTCTTTTGCTATGCAGAAGTGTTTTAGTTTGATGTAGTCCCACGTATTAATTTATTCCTTTGTTTCTGTTTTCTTAGGCGTTGTATCAGTGAAAATTCTGCTGTGTGTGATGTCTGAAATTTTGGTGCCTATATTTTCTTCTATGATTTTTATGGATTCATGAGTCACATTTAAATTCTTTTATCCATATTGCATTTATTCTTGTGTAGGGTGTAAGTTGATGGTCTAGTTTCAATTTTTTTTGCATGTAGCTGTCCAATTTTCCCAACACCATTTATTAAAGTGGCTATCTTTATCTATTGTATGCTCTTGCCACCTTTGTCAAATATTATTTGAGCATAATGTCTTGGATCTATTTCCGGCTTTTCTGTTCTGTTCTATTGATCTGTATGCCTATTCTTGTGCCAGTACCAGGCTGTTTTGATTACAGTGGCTTTGTAGTATAACCTGATATCTGATATTGTGATTCCTTTTACTTTGGTCTTCTTTTTCCAGATTGCTGTGGCTATTTGGGGTCTCTTTTGGTTCCATATAAACTTTTGAAGAATTTGTTCTTGTTCTGTGAAATATGCCGGTATTTTAATGGAGATTGCATTGAATCTATAGATTGCTTTGGGTAATATGGACATTTTAATGTTGTTAATTCTTCCAATCCATGAATGAGGCATATGCTTCCCCTTTTTTGTATCTTAATCTATTTTTTTCCCCAATGTTCTGTATTTTTCTGCAAATAGGTACTTTACTTTTTTGGTTAAGTTTATTCCTAGATATCTTGGTAGTTTTTGCTGCAGTAGTAAATGGGATTGTTTTTTCAGTTTCTCTTTTAGTGAGTTCATTATTGGTGTATAAGAATGCTATTGATTTGTTGAGGTTAATTTTGTATCTTGTTACCTTACTAAATTCTCTTATTAAATCTAGTATATTTTTGATAGAGTATTTAGGGTTTTCTATGTACAGTATCATGTCATCTGCAAACAATGACAGTGTCACTTCTTCCTTTCCAAATTGGATCCCTTTTATTTTTTCTTTATGTCCAATTGCTGTGGCTAAGACTTCCAGTAATATGTTAACTAATGAGTGGCAAAAGTGGGCATCCCTGTCTTGTTTCTGTTCTTAAGGGAAAAGCTTTTAATTTCTGCCAGTTGAGTATGATGTTGGCTGTAGGTGTTTCATATATGGCCTTTATTATGTCGAGATATGATCCCTCTATTCCCACATTGCTGAGTGTTATTATCAGAAATGGATGCTGGATTTTGTTGAATGATTTTTCAGCATCTATTTGTATGATCATATGGTTCTTATGTTTCATTTTGTTTACGTGGTGTATTACGTTTATTGATTTGCAAATGTTGTACCAGCCTTGTATCCCTGGGGTGAATCCCACTTGGTCATGGTGAATAATTTTTTTAATGTATTGCTGGATCCGACTTGCTAATATTTTGTTGAGGATTTTGGCATCTATGTTCATCAGGGACATTGGCCTGTAGTTTTCTTTCTTTGTAGTGTCTTTATCTGGTTTTGGAATTAGAATTATGCTGGCCTCATAAAACAAGTTTTGATGTCTTCCTTCTTGAGGAGAATGAGTGGTAGTTCTTCTTAGACTGTTCAGTAAAACTCCCCTGTGAAGCCATCGGGGCCCGGGATTTTGTTTGCTGGGAGATTCTTGATTACATCGTCAATTACCTTAGTTGTTATTGGTCTGTTCAAATTTTCTATATCTTCCCGGTACAGTTTTGGGAGACTGTGGGTTTCTAGAAATTTGTCCATTTTGTTTAGATTGCCCAATTTGTTGCCTTATAATTGTTTATAGTATTTGTTAACGATCCTTTGTATTTCTGTGGTGTCAGTTGTTACTTCTCTTTCATTTCTGATTTTGTGTATCTGGGTCCTCTTTGTTTCTTGGTGAGTCTAGCTAAGAGTCCATCAGTCTTGTTTATGTTTTCAAAGAATCAGCTCTTTGTTTCATTGATCTTTTGAATTTTTTTTTTTACTGTCATGTCTTTTATTTTTGCTCTAATCCTTAGTATTTTTTTTCCTTCTACTTGCTCTGGGTTTTTCTTTTTGTTTGCTTTCTAGTTCTTTAAGTTGTGATGTTAGATAGTCAATTAGAAATTGTTGTTGTTTCTTGAGGTAGGCCTGTAGTACTATGAACTTCCCTCTCAGGACTGATTTCGCTGCGTTCCATCAATTTTGTGTTTTTGTGTGTTCATTTTCATTGGTTTTCAAGAAGGTTGTAATTTCTTCCTTGAACTCCTTGGTAACCCATTCGTTGTTTAAGAACATGCTGTTTAGCCTCCATGTGTTTAAATGTCTTTATGTGTATTTGTTGTAGCTGATTTTCTAGTTTCATGCCATTGTGATCTGAGAAGATGCTTGATATGAATTCAATCTTCTTGAACTTTTAGAGAGTTAGTTTGTGTGGTCTATCTTTGAGAATGTCCCATATACACTTGAGAAGAATGTGAACTCTGTAGTTTTTCGGTGTAATTTTCTGTAGATACCTATTAAATCCATTTGATTTAGTGCATCATTCAGAGTCTTCGTATCCTTGCTAATTTTTTGTGTAGAGGATCTATCCAGTGATGTCAGTGGGTTGTGAAGTCCCCTGCTATGATTGTATTGTTGTTATTTTCTTCTATGAAGTCCTCCAGACCTTTTAAAATATATTTTGGTGCTCCTATTTTGGGTGCACATATGTTTACTAAAGTTATATCTTCCTGTTGGATAGATCCTTTTAATATTATGAAGTGGCCTTCTTTGTCTCTAGTTATGGACTTCATTTTGAAGTCTATTTTATTGGATTTGAGTTTTGCTAACCCAGCTTTCTTTTTTCTTTCTGTTTGCTTGGAAGATTTTTTCCATCTCTTCACTTTCAACTTTTGTGAGTCTTTTGTTGTGAGGTGGGTTTCTTGTAAACAGCATGTAGATGGGTCATGCTTTCTTATCCAGTCAGCTTCTCTGTGTCATTTGATTAGAGCATTCAATCCATTTACATTTAAGGTTATTATTGATATGTACTCATTTATTGTTGTAATATTTTTCTTTCTGTTTCCTCTACTAAATACAGCATTCCTTTTATCATTTCTTGCAGTGCTGGTTTGGCGCTAATACATTCCCGTAGCCTTTTTTTTTTTTTTTTGGGTCTAGGAAGTTCTTTATTTCACCTTCTATTTTGAGTAATAGCCTAGGTAGATAGAATATTCTTGGATTCAGATCCTTGTTTTCCATGCCCTTGATTACTTCATGCCATTCCCTTCTGGCCTGTAGTGTTTCTGTTGAGAAGTCAGTTGGTAGTGTTATGGGGTGGGGGGTGGGGGGTGCCTTTGTAGGTAACCTGTGGCTTATCTCTTGCTCCTTTAGGATTCTCTCTTTGTCTTGGTGTGTGCCTGTTCTAGTTTTTCTTTCTTGGGGCTCTCTGTGCTTCTTCAACTTTAAAGCCTTTTAAAGCCTTTTTTTTTTTTTTTTCTTCTTCACCGAGTTAGGGAAGGGTTCTGTCACTGTTTCTTCAAATATATTCTGTAATCCTTGATTCTTTTCTTCTTATTGAACTCCTATGATGTGGATGTTGATATGTTTGATATTGTCCCACAGTTCTCTTAAGCTGTCTTCCTGTTTTTTAATTGTTTTTTCTTTTTGGTTTTCAGATTGGGTGATTTTTTTTCTACCCTGTCTTCTGATTCACTGATACGGTCCTCAGCTTTCTCTACTCTGCTGTTTATTCCCTCCAGTGTGTTATTTATTTCTGCTATGTCATTCTTCATTTCTAATTGGTCGGTTTTCAGTGTTTCTATATCTTTACTCATGCTTTGAGCTCTTTACTCATTCTGTTGAGCTTCCTCATTATCATCTTTTCAAACTCTACCTCTGATAACTTGCTTCACTGCATTTCATTCATCTCTTTTTCGGTAGAGTTCTCTTGTTCTATCATTTGGGATTTGTTTCTTTGTTTCACTATTTTGTCTGTCTCAGTGGGTTTTGGAGTCTGCCAAATTTTCTCTGTGGGTGTTGGTGTTCCTCTGTTTGTGGCTCCCTCTACTGGGTTTGTATGAGTGCTGAGAGGATCCATGTTAATCACCACTGTGAGGTCTTAATTTCCTGGGTACATTTGCAAGTCCTGGAAAGGTCCAGTTATCACCCATCATTTTGCCTGGAGGCTATTAGTCTCAGT
Source organism: Molossus molossus (assembly GCF_014108415.1). NCBI lineage: Eukaryota > Metazoa > Chordata > Mammalia > Chiroptera > Molossidae > Molossus > Molossus molossus. The sequence continues at coordinate 109,026,439 of NW_023425355.1, read as the reverse complement.
TACTTGATGAGCCTTGGGTTTTAGCCCTCAGTTGAATGAAAAATCCCTCAGGTGTACAGGGTAAGAGGATTTTCAGAGGGTGGGGCAAATGCTTGCTGGCTGTTAATGATGCTCAGTTTGCATTCTTGTGGCCTTGCCTGGTGGTGTGAAATTCCTGAGGAAGTGGCTATTGCTTCTCCCAGGGTCTCTGGGAAGGGGCTCTTTGAGTAAGAAGGCTAGTGTCCTGTTAGGGAGTGATTCAGTATAAAACTCCCAGGGCCCTCCCATCTCTCCTAATCCCAAGTCTCTTCCACACATTTCCTATCCAGTCTGCCCTCCCTCTTATGGAGCCCAAGGTGAGTAGCTGTAGCTAATTTAGTGCTGTCCCAGCCCTTTGTGCTATGGAGTTGGCTAGAGATTTTAACCCGAGGCAGTTGCTCACAGCTAAAACAGCTGCTTTCTGTGGGTTTCAGCCCACCCTCTCCTGCTTCTGCAGTTTCTACCAGGCTCGATTTAGTGTCTGTATTCTGTCCCTGGTTATGTAGGTCTTCTCCAGCTGCTTTTGTTTCTCTTTTTCCCGATGATTTGTCTTTATTTTAGTTGTAATTTTCCGTTTGGTCCTGGGAGACAGTTTGTGTAGCTTCCATTCACTCCACTCCCATTTTCAAATTTTGACAAAGAAGGTTTTATAATTTTAATCTCAGCTGGAGCCAGGAACTTTTTGTGAATAGAATACATTGAAGTTTGGAGAAACAATCGATATCACCGTACAATGGAAAGATAGAGCTTTTTAATTTAAAATTTATTGCATTTCTAATTTAAGTATGTGCGGTTTATTATATATCAATAAATCTGTAAAGTTTTTTTATTAATGTAAGATAGAAATTACTGCATTTCTGGAGATGGAGGTGAACCAAGTAATGTGCCATTTCTAGCCGTGATCAAACTGGTTGACTGTATTTGTTGTTTGCGGAGAGTGGTTGGAGAGGAGATAGATGCTGATCAAACTTAAATATCTTGCAGGTATGTTAGTTTTACTTCGAATTTGGGGGTTAGGCAGTTAGTTGCTTTTGTATTAAAATAACTTATGGAAAAAATCTGAAATTTACATGAATATTAGAGTTAGAACTTGAGACTTCAGAGACAATTTGTATCTCTGAGATTCCTAAACTTCTGGCTGTTAAGTGTACTTTAGGAGCAAAATATGAGGATACAGGTGCTTATGGAGTTTAACAGTGGTTACTGAAAAATAATAAAACAGTATTTTTAAAAGATGTTTTTACCTTGATCCACCGTAATGGGTTTTACATTGTAATTCAATGTACGTTCACAGTCATATAAATAAAAATTTTATGAAATGTTGTTTATCCTTATAACTTAAGATCCATTCTGGTACTTATTTCATTAATTCTTCACCTACTTAATTGGTTTCCATTAGGTTGTGGGTTGCAGTCTGAAACTGATCAGCAACATACTTGTTATCTTACTAGAAGTTATTCTGAGGTACATTATAGAGTTCAGCCTGTTTTTTTCCTGCTATGTGACCTCAGGCAAATTACTTAATCTCTCAGTGACTGACTCACTTTCTTCAAATACAAGGATACTAAAAACTGTACTATCTTATTAGGGTGATTGTGATGTTTAAATGAGAGAATGTAGATGAGACACTCAGGCATATACATCTGTCAGTGATGAACTGCTGTTGCAAATTCCAGAACAGAATAATTTAAAACAAGGACAATTCTCCTCCCCTGCCTTCTCCCCCCCATCTCCTTTCAGAGAAGAAAAATCTCGCAAACATTTCTACAAAACAGTAATATGTCTTTGAAGGTATAGTATCTAAAGAAAAGAATAAGTATTTCATAATATTTTCTTATTGAGAAGTGCACTTGAAGCTTGTTGAATTTTCTTTATCTACCTTCTCCCTTTCTTAGTTTCCTCTTTTTTCCATCCTTAAGTATAAAGAAGAAAATATAAAATGCCCACAAACCACCACCAGATAACTATTGTTGACATTAAATAAAAGCAGTTCATGCATATGAAGATGAGATACTACTACATACACATTAGAATGTCTAAAATTAAAAAGTGATCATACCGCCCTGACCAGTGTGGCTTCATTGGTTGAGCATCGTTCCATGCACCAAAAAGGTAGCCACTTTTATTCCTGGTCAGGGCACATGCCCTGGTTGCAGGCTTGATCCCCGGTCAGGGGGCTTGCAGGAGGCAGCCTGTCGATGTTTAGCTCTCACATTGATGTTTCTTTCTCCCGCTCCCTTTCTCTCTCTCTGAAAATCAATTAAAAAATCTTTTTAAAGTGATTATACCAAATGGCAAAGATAAGGAAGAATTAGAACTCTCATATACTGCTGGTAGAAATGTAAGACAGTACATTCACTTAGGGAATTTATTCAGCAAAACATACCTACTTATTTAGTCCCATAGGGGTCCCCCCCCCATTTAATTGTGGTTATTTTTAAGCACCATATTCATATGTCTTATCTATGTATTGGTTTTCTTTCTTTTCTTTTTTTTTAAATAAGAGAACACAGGCACACAGTTAAAATAAAAAAATTCAAGTTGCTCTGTAAGGCATATAATGGAACATTGCAGTCCTCCACTGTTCCTTTGACGTACCACCTTCAATGTTTAGCTCTTATTTTGGTTATTTACCTATGTGTTTCTAAATAATATGTGTATACTGCTGTTTTTGTATCATTCCCTCCCCCTGTCTCCCATTCACATTCTGTTTACTTTCTGGAGTGGAAGATAAAGTTGATTTTTTATCATCTCCTTCTCTCCTATGTCTTTCCAGTGCAAGAGCCTTGAGTTAAGTTAATAAAGAATGTTTACCTTATTATTGGTATTTCTGGTGGTAAGCCAAGCAGTATATTATAATGTATGTCATTTTATTAAATTTTAATAACTTTTATTAAGTTTGCTATAGATACCTATTACTAATTCTTTCAAACAACTGTAAAGTGCTTCTGAATACTTTTTCCTATTCTTCAAATACATTATGTAATCTTTTAGTTCTGGATAATTTCTTCACCTAAATCTTTCATGGTGCTCTCCTCTCCTCTTTTATTATTTGATTTTCCATCGTGTTAGGGAGAAGTGGCTCTTTATATTGGAGTTCTGTTATTTGGATGCCTTCTTTTCCTCTGTGCTTGAGAGCTTGATTGAGAGCTGCTCTCATATAGAATATATTGTGTTGGAAATAATTTTTCTTGAATTTTGATATTATTGTTTCTTTGTCTTCTAGCTTTCTTTCTTCATTTGGGATGAACCATTTTGTATGCAGTCTGATATTTTAAAACTTTCCATTCTTCTTTCCACAACTTTAAGGATTGTCTCTATCCCTGGTGTTAAGCGAACTGGTGATAGCCTTGGTCTGTCTGAAAACGTGTCTCTCAGATATGGGAAATGCATGTTGGCTCAAGCTTTTTATTATTTAATGTTACCTTTATAGAAAAGAAATCAGTTTCTTCCTATTCTTACATATGTCTGTTTGGTGCATTTTCTATTAGACAACATAAGCCAGTTACTGGAATCTCTGATGTCTTTGAATAATGAAAGCCCTACCAGGTGACTTGGGGATAGATATATACATAAGAATTAGTTCCCAGCCAGAGAGAGAGGTGACAGAGGCATACATGTTTGCGAGAGGGCATGACATGGAGCAACTGATTTTGTATATGATAGCATTCTAGAAGAGAATAGGTCCTATGCATCTGAGTCAGGAAAAAAGAATCATTTTGGCATAGTAAGTCTTATAAACCAGATGTTTAGGAAAAAAGTATTTATGATGCTTGTTAAAGATGGTAAGGCAGACTTTATTCCAGGGGGACTATTGAGATAGATATAGGGATTACTGCAGTGTTGGGGAGAGATTTTATTTAACTTTGAATACAACATGTGCAAAAGGGAATTTATAGCTAAGAATCATGGTGGGAGTCAGGTGCCAAAGGCAGGCCCAGGTAATCAGACATCACCTGGGGAATGACAGAGCAGGGGAATTCTGGCTAAACCAATTTAGCAGGATTCTTGTTAATGTTGAACAATACAGGACAAACACAGAAGTTCAGATATTGAAGCCTAGTTGAAAAACAGCTCAGGAGAACCAGAGTAGAATTTGCTTCAAGTAGAGAATCTTTATCACAGTGCACTGAGCTAAGAAAAAGTGATATGTGTAGGGAACTGTTAACAGGGAAGCATGCATTTGGTAAAGATGGTTGTTGGCAGTATATTATGGAAGGCCTTGAATTTTCTATTATTTCTGTATAGGCAAGTAGTTTTTCCCCCTAACCCCCCCTTCATTGTAATATACATAATACTTACCTGGCCTTTTCTGGGACTGTGTACAATCCTCAAAAGCTCTTTCATTTTATAAAACATGATGGCATGCAAGAGGCAATGATGTTATATATTTAACGTCACATACACATAAACACTCTAAGTGATCTATAGTATAGCATTTAAAACGTGTTCATGAAGAATTCAGCAGTTGGTTTTAGAAAGAGCAAGATACATGTACCTCTAGTAAAGTTTAGGGTTAGGGCAAAAAGGGGAGCATAAATATAAAACATTAGGGAAGAGAAAGATATATAACCACAATTATAAACAGAATGTGATGTACAGCAAAACAGTAATTAACTTTAAAATCTTAATGAAACAAGTGGGTTGTAACAAAGATGCAAATTATTATTTATAAAGTTCACAGTGGTGGTGGATACATATTTTCCAAAATTCTAATTTTAGCTTGAAATCTTAAATTGTGGTATTAACTCATTTAATCCTTACAGTAATCCTATGAGGTAATTGCTATAAAAGATTCCTATTTTACAGAGCACAGAAATTAGATTAATTGCCTTGCTTAAGGCCACACAGTGCAAAACTAAAATTTAAAAGCTGTCCACCCAGGTTCCAGGGTCCACACTTCTCTATTCACTGCATTTAGCTCTGATTGCATTAAAAAGGATAAAACATTTGGATGTGGATACTTTGGCACTATAAATATCATTAGTAACTGCATGTTCAAAAGTCATTTAGACAAGTAAGACCTAATTAGGTCACATTTGGTGTCAGATTGACATAGAATGATGTTGCCAGGAAACATCATACCAGCAGAGCAGTAACAGGCATTCCTTGTCTGTGGGGATTGGTTAGCTTTTGGCCCACCAAGTGACAGCTCAGGTGGGTGCAGGGATTCCTTTGACGCATTAGTTTTCTGTGGCTGCTGTGACACAAATGGGTGGTTTAAAACAACAGAAATGTGTTCTCTCTCACAGTTCTGGAGGGTCAGAAGCCTGAAAACACAGTGAGGCACGGCTGGGCAAGGCAATCAGTACTTCCTCTCTGGGGGGGCTGTAGTAGATAATCTGTTTCTCCTTTGCAGTTTCTGGTGGCTGGTCTTAACATCTCTGTGTCTCTCTGAAAACCCTCATTCCTGCCCCTCTCATGAAAGGATACATGTTAAGGCATTTAGGACCCACCTAGATAGATGATCCATGTCAAACACTTCCTTTCAAGATTCCTAATTTAATCACATCTTTTGCTACGTAAAGTCATCTTTTGTTTAGCCTACCACACCTGGTTTAGGATACATTTAGAATGTACACACACACGCACACACACGCGCGCGCCCACATCAGCCAGCCTTTCACCCACTTCCCCATTCCCCCACCCCTCTTCCCACGTTCATTCCCCCTCTCACTCATTCCAAGTAGGAACTAATATCTGTTGTAACTTTTATAGATATACCTCCCTGCAGTCTCTATAGGGACATGCCCAGTTAAAAAGAGTGCCTATACACAGGAAAACCCAAAGCTGTGGCATCCTACTAAATATTTATAGTTCATTTGCAGTTCTTTCACTCTAGATTTATCTTGTCAATCGTGTAATTTTTAAAAACCATAATCCATGTTGCTAGTAATAGGACTTACATTCCACTTTTACCAGTTTTAGAAATAAAAGAACTAATTAACCACAAGGTCGGATTCGTTCATAGAGGAAAAAGGGTTTTGTTGATCTTTTACTCATAGTAGCATATTACTTAGAATACACCATAAATGATTGTTATATGTTGTCGTCATAACCTTACATGGTTTACTGATACTGCCATAGGCTTTGGGAGTGTCAGTGAGTTGATAATGCACTGACTTTTTTCTTTTCTTTCAAGGTGAGGGTATGGCATTGTAAGATTTTTTTTCAGGTTTTGTAGATAATTAAAATGATGTTGTAAACCCTGGATAATAGGGAAGAGATTTTTAATGGATTGAAGACACATAATGGTAACATTTTGGTTTGGGGCGGTTTGGGTGAGCACGAAGGAAGGTACAGTGGGAGAGCACTACTAGAATGCCACTACACTCTATTATATAATGTCAAAAAAATTACATTATTTAATACTACCATCTCATTAGTATAACTTTTAAATTTGGGGAAGCTTTAAGCTCATAGTGGAGGTGTATATGTTTTTCAGTATTCTGATTTCTGTTTGAAATGGTAAGCTTGTTTCATTAGTGTTTGAGAAAATATCTTCCGCATACCTAAATTTTAATAAACATAGTTTGTCAGTTATTCTTCTGGGTAAAAATGGTGTTCATGGAAAAAGGCTAGTTCAGTTTACAACTTAAACAATCCCATGCATACTTACCCACAGTGCAGCCTTCATAATTCATTGTGAAGCAAAAATGCTTCAAATGAAGTTTCCATTTTATCTCAGATTATAAAAAGCAATGTGTACTCAAGGTTTGACATTTTCTAAAGTGATTTTTACTACTTAATAAAACTGACATTAAAAAAAAAAAAAAACTACAAGTGCTGGGTGGTGAAGAATAGGATGGTTTCTAGTTCAGTTTGGTACCTCTGTCTTGACTCCTCCTAAGGTGGCAGCAAATTCTCTAGCCACTGTTACTTTTGCATCATCAGTATAAATGTCAACGTAGTTAAAAAGAGAAAGAATGTCTTAGTATTATAATGAAAATAATTTTGATTTAGCAGATTTTCTGAAAGGATTTAGGAGACTCCCAGTTGTCCAGGAAGCATACTTAGAAAATGGCTGCCTTAGGATTACAGCATGCATTTTTGAGTTACTACATTCTAATTGGTACATCTTTCCTTTTCTTGGGCAGTGCAGGATTCTAGCCATTTCTCTCCTCCCCTTCTTTACTCTACCATTGTTGTGTATATTCATTCCTTATATGTTTTCAACACAAAATATTGTTAAAGTTGGCACCCATGTGTTCAACATTTTCTTTGCTTGTCATTCTTTTTGCATCTCTTACCTTCCTTTTGAGATCATTTGCTTCTCTGCATGTGAGTCTGTTGTGTTCACATGTTGAAAGTATATTTATTTTACCTCATGAAGTATGTGTTGAGGTTTTGTTGTTTTGCATATGGCTTCTAATTTTTCTATCATTTGTTGAAAAGATGATACTTTTCCTATTGATTTGCCTTTGTTCTGTGTTGAAAACAGTTTACTCTATTAGTATGAATCTCTTTCTGTGTTCCTTATTTTGTTCCATTGATATGTTTGTCCTTTCCTCAGTACCACTCTGTCTTGATTATTGTAGCTTACTATATTGCCTTGAAATTGAGTAATTTTAGAGAGAGAGGTAGAGAGAGATAGAAACATCGATAAGGGAGAATATAGATTGGCCTCCTCCTGCAACCCCCTCCCCCAATCTGGGGATCGGGCCCACAACCTGGGCATGTGCCCTGACTGAGAATTGAACTGGCGACCTCTTGGTGCATGGGTCGATGGTCTACCACTAAGCCACACAAGCCAGGCACTTATTTTTAAATTTTTTTATTGATGTTAGAGAGAAAGGAAGGGAGATGGACCGAGAGATAGAAACATCCATTGGCCGCCTCCTGCATCTCCCCTTCCCCGCACTGGGGATTGGGCCCACAACCTGGGCATGTGCCCTGACTGGGAATCGAACCGGCGAACTCTTGGTGCATGGGTTGATGCTCAACTATTGAGCCACACAGGCAGTGCCCAGCCAGGCTCTTTTTTAAAAAATGTATCTTAATTGTTGAATGTATTATAGATGCCCCTCCCTTTTTGTCTTTTTATCCCCTCCTCCCTGCCTCCCTTCTGCCTTTCCCACACTGTTGTCTGTGTTAATTGGTTATGCAGATATGCATACCAGTTCTTTGGTTTATCTCTTCCTGCCCACCATGCCCCCTTCCCTTTTTCCTCAGTGTAACAACCGATTTGTACTTATTTTTTTAAAAATAATTTTTCTTTATTGATTTTAGGAAGAGAGGAAAGGAGAGGGAGAGAGATAGAAACATTGATGAGAGAGAACATTGTTTGGCCACCTCCTGCATGCCCCCTACTGGCAATTGGGCATACAACCTGAGCATATGCCCTGATCCGGAAAATGAACTGCCAGCCTCTTGGTGCATGGGTCTATGCTCAACCACTGAGCCACACCAGCTGGACTAAACAGTTTTTTTTCCAATTTGTTCTTAATCCCTTCACCTTTTTCATGCATCCCCCAACCCCACTTCCATCTGGCAATGATCAAAATGTTCTCTGTATCTAAGAGGCTGTTTCTCTTTCGCTTCTTTATTTTGTTTGTAGATTCAATTGTTGATAGATATGTATTTATTGTTCAGATTCTTTTATCTTCTTTTTCTTCAAGAAGAGCCTTCAACATTTTATATAATATTGGTTTGTTTGTGATGAACTCCTCTAGCTTTTTTTTTTGTGTGTGAGAAATTCTTTATATGTCCATTGATTTTAAATGATAGCTTTTCAGGATAGAGTAATCTTGGTTGTAGGTCCTTTCTTTTCATCACTTTGAATATTTCTTTCCACTTTCTTCTGGCCTGCAAAGTTTCTTTTGAGAAATCACCTGACAGTCTTATGGGAGCTCCCTTGTAGGTAACTAACTGCTTTTCTCTTGCTGATTTTCAGATTCTCTCTTTGTCTTTAACCTTTTGCATTTTGATGATGATGCGTCTTGGTGTGGGCCTCTTTGGGTTCATCTTGTTTGGGACGCCCTCAGCTTCCTACACTTGTGTGTCTTGTTGCCTTCACCAAGTTAGGGAAGTTTTCTGTCATTTTTTCAAATAGGTTTTCAATTTCCTGCTCTCTCTCTTCTCCTTCTGGCACCCCAAAGATGCTAATGTTGGTATTCTTGAAGGTGTCCCGGAGGCTCCTTACACTAGCCTCATTTTTTTGGAATCTTTTTTCTTTCTGCTGTTCTGATTGGGTGTTTTTTGCTTCCTTATATTCCAAATCAATGTATTGCTTCTTGGTTTCACCTCCTCTACTATTGATTCCCTTTGTTTTAGTTAGTGCATCCTTTATTTCTGACTAGCCCTTTATTATGCTCTTGAGGTCCTCACTAAGTTCACTGAGCATCCTTATTTATAACCAGTGTTTTGAACTCTGCATCTGTGAGATTGCTTATCGCCATTTCGTTTAGTTCTTTTCCTGGAGTTTCGTTCTGTTCTTTCATTTGGGACATGTTTCTTTGTCTCCTCATTTTGACTGCGTCCCTCTGTTTGTTTCTATGTAGTAGGTAGAGTTGCTATGTTTCCTAGGCTTCGTACGTGTCCTGCAGGGTCCAGTGGCACAGCCTCCTTGATAACCCTAGCTGGACCCTTGGGGTGCATCCCTCATATGGACTGTAAACACTTCTGTTATAATTGAGTCTTGATTGCTGTTGGCATGTCAGTGGGAGGGATTTACTCCTGCAGATCAGCTGCAAGGACTGACTGGAAGTGCCCACTGACCTCTGACTACCTTGGAGGGTCAGCTGTGCATGGGCCCACTACACAGAGCAAGACTTATTTCAGTAGGGCTCTGGTACTCACTGAGTCTGCTCCTTGAGTGTGTCGCTTTTGGAGGTGGTTGGGTGGTAGTACTTCACCGTGGTCTGAAGCTGCCCACTGGGTGTGCTGGCTTTGGGTCAAGGTCAGTCACTTCCTGTGTTCTACCCAGGGCCACCATGCATAAGTGACAAAGCGATCTGCTGATGGCTGCTTCTTCTGCTGGGCTTGGAGGTTCCCAGGCAAAGCCTACTTGTGAACCAAGGCTTGCTGCTCCTAGTACTGGGCCTGGGGCCACTTACAGGTATGGGACTTGCTGAGGCCAAATGCTGCTTTTTTTGAGAGAATTTAGGAAAATTTGGAACTGGAGCCAAGAGAGGCCATTCCTATGGTAAAGCCACCGGATACAATTCGCATGGGTCTGAAAGTTGGTGGGGAAGAGCAAACAGTGAGAGCCAAGTTGCTGGAGTCCCAGATATGGCACTGGTCTGCCTGTCCGGTGGGGGAGGGCTGACCAAAGGAAAAGCTGCCTCCGACATCATGTCTTTCTGGGAGAAAGCTGCCTCTCCAGTGCTTGCCCTGATGCCAAACAACACAGTGCTTCTCTGTATGTCTCTATTGCCTTTTAAGCTGCCTCCTGCATGCTGGAACCTGGAGGGTGCCAATCTGAGTAAGTATAAACTCAGGTTCTTTAAGAGGAGCTGCCTGGGCCCTGGCCAGTTTGGCGCAGCAGTAGAGCATCAGCCTGAAGACCAGTGAGTCACGGGTTTGATTCTGGCCAAGGGCATGTACCTTGGTTGCGGTTTGTCCCTGGTTGGAGTCATGCAGTAGGCAACCAGTCGATGTGTCTCTCTTGCATCCATGTTTCTTTCTCTCTCTCCCTTTCTCTCCCTTATTCTCCCTCTCACTCTATGGGAAGATAAATGGAAAAATACCCTCGGGTGAGGATTAAGAAAAGAGGAACTGCCTGGGGCTCTAGAAACCTCAGCCTCTCTCAACTTCAGTTCCAGTTGGTTTTTATAGCCAGAAGTAAAGGGGACTGCTGTTCCTGGCACTGGAATCCTGAGCTGGGGTGCTTGGTGTTGGACGGGGACCCCTCACTCCTCAGGGAGGACCTTCACAGCTGAGGTATCCCTTCTGATTTTTATCTGCTGCTTGTGAGTATGGGACCAGCCATTCCATGCCTCTGCCCCATCTACCAGTCTCAGTGTGACTTCTTTAATTTTATAGTTGTAGCACTTCCATTCAGCTTGATTTCAGGTGTTCTGAATGATGGTTGTTCTGTAGCTGTAATTTTGATGTGGTTGTGGGAGGAGTCAAGTACTGCTTTTACCCACGTCGCCATCTTGACCATGTTTGCCTTCTGTTCCATTTCCATATAACTTTGAGATCACTTTTTCAGTATACACAAAAAATTTTGCTGGGATTTAAGGCGACTGCCTTGTATCTATCTAAATATCAAATTAGGGAGAATTGATATATTAATAATTTCTATTTTGTGAACATGTTATATCTCTCTGATTATATAGATATTTTTTGATTTCTTTCATCAGTGTTATGACTATTTTCTCAACAAAGGTCCTACACATATTTTGTTATATTTTTACCTAAGTACTTCATTTTTTGGTGCTGTTGTAAATGGTATTAAAAATTATTCAATTTTGTCTGGCCGGTGTGGCTTAGTGGTTGAGTCAACCCATGCACCAAGAGGTTGCCAGTTCAGTTCCTGCTCAGGGCACATGCCCAGGTTGTGGGCCCAATCTTCAGTGGGTGCATGCAGGAGGCGGCCAGTCGATGTTCTCTCTCATCAATGTTTCTGTCTCCCTTCCTCCCTCTCTAAAATCAATAAAGAAAAAAGTTATTCATTTTTAATTCTTCATAGCTGGCATATGGGAATATAGTTGCCTTTGTATGTTGACCTTGAATATTATACTTATCAGTTCTAGTAATTTCCTGAATTTTTTTTATTAAAGAATTTATTTATGTTACAGATGTTTCTCCCTTATCCCCCATTGACACCCTCCTCCCCCTAGTGTTGTTGTCTATGTCCATTGGTTACTCATACATGCATATAAGTTCTGTGGTTTATCCCCCCCACCCTCCTACATCTCCCTCTTCTGAGGTTTGTCAGACTGTACCCTACTTCTATGTCTCTGGGTCTATTTTGTTCATCAGCTTGTTTTGTTCATTATATTCTACAAATAAGTGAGATCATGTGATTGATATTTCTCTTTCTCTGCTTGGCGTGTTTCGCTTAGGATAATACTTTCCAGGTCCCTCCATGTCATCTCAAAGGAAAAGAGATCTTTCTTACAGCTGCATAGTTCTCCATTGTGTATATGTACCACTGCTTTTTTATCACTCATCTATTGATGGACACTTGGGCTGTTTGCAGATCATAGCAATTATAAATACTGCTGCTATGAACACAGGGGTACATACATTCTTTCTGCTTGGTTTTTCAGGCTTCTTAGATATATTCCTAGAAGTGGGATCATTGGGTCAAATGGCAGATCAATTTTTAATTTTTTGAGGAAACACTGTATTATTTTCCATAGAGGCTGCACCAGTCTGCATTTCCACCAGCAGTGTACTATAGTCCCCTTTTCTCCACACCCTCGCAAGCACTTGTTTGATGATTTGTTGATGGCAGCCACTCTGGCAGGTATGAGATGATACCTCATAGTTGTTTTAATTTGCATCTCTCTGATAGTAATGATGAGCATATGTTTAAATATCTCTTGACTATTTGTATGTCCTGATTTGAAAGGTGTCTATTTAGATCCTCTGCCCATTTTTTTTATTGGGTTCTTTGTCTTCCTTTTGTTGAGTTGTATGAGTACTTTATATATTTTAGATGTATCTGATGTATCGTTGGCAGTTATGCTCTCCCATATAGTGAGTTCCCTTTCCATTTTGATGCTTGTCTCTTTTGCTGTGTAGAAGCTTTTTAGTTTGATGTAGTTCCCTTTATTAATTTTTTTGTTTGTTTCTGTTGCCTTAGGCATTGTATCAGTGAAAATGCTGCTGCTTGTGATGCCTGAAATTTTTTTGCCTACATTTTCTTCTGTGATTTTTATGGATTCATGAATCACATTTAAGTCTTTTATCCATTTTGAGCTTATTCTTGTGTATTGTGTAAGTTGTTGGTGTAGCTTCATTATTTTGCATGTCGCTGTCCAATTTTCCCCACAGGACTGCTTTCACTGTGTCCCATATATTTTGTGTTGTTTTGTATTCATTTTCATTGGTTTCTAAGAAGTTTTTAATTTCTTCCTTGATCTCCTTTGTAACCCATTCGTTGTTTAATAACATGCTCCTTAGCCTCCATGTGCTAGAATGCTTTAGAGTGTTTTTGTTGTAATTGACTTCTAGGTTCATGCCATTGTGATCTGAAAAGATGCTTGATATGATTTCAGTCTTCTTGAAGTTGTAGGGGCTTAGTTTGTGTCCTAACATGTGATCGATACTTGAGAATATCCCATGTGTCCTTGAGAAGAATGTGAATTCTGCCGTTTTGGGGTGTAATGTTCTGTATATATCCATGAAATCTATTTGATCTAGTGCATCATTTAGAATCTGTTTCCTTGTTAACTTTTTATTTAGATGATTTATCCAATGATGTCAGCAGGGTGTTGAAGTCCCCTGTTAAGATTGTATTGCATTTGATTTCTCCTTTCAAGTCCTCCAGAACTTTTTAAATGTATTTTGGTGCTACTATGTTAAGTGCATATATGTTTATCCAGATTATATCCTCTTGTTGGATAGATCCTTTCAATATTATGTAGTGGCCTTCTTTGTATCTAGTTATGGCCTTTGTTTTGAAGTCTATTTTATCGGATATGATTATTGCTATCCCAGCATTATTTTTCCTTTACATTTGCTTGGAAAAAATTTTTCCATCCCTTCACTTTCAACCTATGTGAGTCTTTTTGTTGTGAGGTGGGTCTTTTGTAAACAAGATATATATGAGTCATGCTTTCTTATCCATTCACCTACTCTGTGTCTTGATCAGAGCATTTAATTCATTTACCTTTAAGGTTATTATTTATATAACTTATTGCCATTTTTGTTTATTATCATTATGTTTCTTTTCCTATTTCTTCTGCTTATTATTGTAGTTCTTTCGATATTTCTTGGAGTGCTGGTTTGGTACCACAGTTTTCTTAAGTTGTCTTCCTGTTTTTTGTTTTCTGTTTTTCCTCACCTGGAGGACAGTTTTGTATTTATCTTCAGATAGGGTGGGAGGGAGAGAGGGAGGAAGGGAGAGAGAGAATCTTCTATGTGAGAGAAACACAGTGACTGGTTGCCATCCACATGACCCCAACCGGGGCCAGATATAAACTGCATCCAAGGTACGTGACCTTAGTGGGAACTGAACCTGGGACTGTGATCTGAGGGTTGACGCTCCAACTGCTGAGCCAAACCTGCCAGGGCTGTCTTCTTGGTTTTTAATTGTTTTTTCTTTTTGGTGAGTTTTTTTCTACACTGTCTTCTAATTCACCAATCGGGTTCTCAGCTTCCTTTGCTCTGCTGGTCATTCCTTCCAATGTCTTCTTTATTTTTGGTATGTCATTCTTAATTTGCAATTGGTTTGTTTTCAGTGCTTCTATATCTTTACGCATTCTGTTGAACTTCGTCATGATTATTACTCTGAGCTCTCCCTGTCATATCTTGCTCAATTCCATTTCATTCATTTATTCTCCTTTCAGATTATCTTGTTCTTTCACTTGGGATTTGTTTCTTTGTTTCAGCATTTTGGCTGTCTTAGTGGAACCTAACCACATTTGGAACCTGCCACATTTTCCCTGTGGTTGTTAAGTGTTCTGCTGGTTGTGGCTCCCTCTATTGGGTTTGGATGAGTGTGAGGGCACTGTCAACTTTTTCTTTCCTGGGTAGAAGGAAGGGTTCATTTATTTGCCAGTTTTTTGCCTAGAGGGTATTAGTCTTAGTTACTTGATGAGCCTGGATTTGTAGCCCTCAGCTGAATGAAAAATCCCTCAGCTGCAGAGGATTTCAAATGGGTGGGGTACTTGCTTAGCCTCAGTCTGCATTTCTGTGGCTTGGCCTGGTGGTGTTGAATTCCTGTGGAAAGGGCTGGTCCTTCTCTCCTGGGCTCTGGGATGGGACTCTGAGTAAGGTGGCTACTGTCCTGGTAGGGAGTGATTCAGTACAAGACTCCCTGTGTCCTCCCGTCCAGCTCTCTCCTGAGCCAGGGGCCCCAGACTCTCTCCACAGAGTTCCAGTGCAGTCCACCCGCCCTCCCTCTGCAGGAGCCCAAGGTGAGTGGCTGTAGCTCATTTGGTGCTTTTCAAAACGCCCTGCTTTCTCAGCGGGAAGCACACATTCTAATATAGCCCTTGTTGCTGTTCATGTGCTTTCAGCCCACCCCCAGGTGCCTCTGCAGTTCCTACCAGGCTCGATTTGGCATCCTCTTTCTCTCCCTGGTTGTACCGTCTCTCTTTAAGGTGCTCTTCAGTTGGTTTTCCCTGATGATTTGTCTTTATTTTAGTTGTAATTCTAGTTTGGTCCTGGGAGACGGTCTGTGTAGTTTCCATTCACTTTGCCGCCATCTCTTTTCTCTTCAGCAGTTTTTCTTTTTATTTCATAATTTGTTCATTGCACATGAACATTCCCCAGTCAATCATGTGGGCCCGGAGACTCCCCTTCAGTCCACTCTCCTTCTAGTGATCAGCTGGTCTTTTAATTTTAACTTTAAGTTATCCTAGTCTACCTTCAAATTACATTATACCATCTCATGCCTAGTATGGACCTTGTAGTATAGACTACCATTCTCTCATCCTGTTCTTTTTTGGTATTGTGAGACATTTTACTTCTATATATGTTATAAACCCTACAATGCATTTTATTGTTTTTATTAAACATTGCAATCTTTTTTAAAAATTAAACTTTATAAAGGTACACTTTACATATATAGTTAATTTTACCTGTTTTCAGTGTTTGACTTTTGACAAATGTATACACTGTGGTCTTTTTAGACTGGCTTCTTTAATCGGCATTTACCTTTGAGATTCATCCATGCTATATATCACTTGTTCATTCTCTTAATATTGCTAAATAGAATTCCATTGTATAGATGTACCTCAGTTTATTCATTTACCTGATGAAGAGTATTTGGATTGTTTCCTGTTCTCATTAATTATAAGTAAAGCTCCTACAAAAATTTAGTGCAGGTTTTAGTGTGAGCATAAGTTTTTACTTCTCTAGGTTGAATACTTTGGAATGGGATTACTGGGTCATGTGATAAATGTACATTTAACTTCGTACTTAATTGTCAAATTGTGTTCCAGAGCGACTTATCATTTTGCATTCTCACCAGCACTGTATGAGAGTTTCAGTTGTTCTACATCCTTATTTAACGCTTAGTATTGTCACATTTTAGTATATCACGAACCTTGAGGACATAATGCTAAGTGAAATAAACCAGTCACAGAAAGATAGATACTGTATGATCTTAGTATATGTGTAATATAAAGTCCAATCTACTTTCTCAGAAGGAGAGAGTATATTGGTATTTGCCAGGGCAGAGGTTGGTCATTAGGTACAAATTTCCATTTATAAGATGTATAAGTTCTGGGGAATCTAATGTAATTATAGTTAACAATGTATTGTATACTTGAAAGGTGCTTAGAGAGTAAATCTTAAGTGTTCTCACCATATTAAAAAATGGTAATATAGCCCTGGCTGGTTTTGCTCAGCGTTTAGAGTGTTGGCCTGCGGTCCAAAGAGACCCAGGTTCGGTTCCCGCTAAGGGCACGTATCTCGGTTGCAGTTTGTCCCCGGCCCTGGTTGGGTTATGCGGGTGGCAACCACTCGATGTGTTCCTTTCACATCGATGTTTCTCTCTCTTCCTCCCACTCTTATCTGAACAAAAAATGGAAAAATGTCCTCGGGTGAGGATTAAAAAAAAAAAAAAAAAAAAAAAAAGGTAATATCTTTGTGAGGGGATGGATGTGCTACCCTAACCTTATTGTGCTTATTATTTATATATATATGTGTGTGTGTATAAAATCATGTTGCACATCTTTAATTTACACAGTGTTATATGTCAATAACATCTCAATAAAGCTGGAAAAATTCAAATAGGCATGTAGTAATACCTCATGGTTTTAATTGATTTTTGTAGTTTCCTAGTAAGGCTTAAAATTGGGTCACGTGAGTCCTCCAACTTTCTTTTCCAAAATTGTTTTGGTTATGCTAGTTTCTTTACCTTTACACATAAATTTTATAGTCAGCTCATCTGTATCTATTAAAATTGAAATTGCATTACATTTATAAATTAATTGAAGGAAGTTCTCATCTTAATGCTGTTGAGTTTACCAATTTATGAACATGGTATTTCTCTGCCAAGGTCTTTGAATTTTTCATCATTGTTTTGTGGTTTTTAGAATATGGCTTCTGCTACATATACTGTTAGAATTATATCTAGTTTATGTTTTTGGAGCTATCAAATATTTAAAAATTTTTGTTTCCAATCATTCATTGTTAGTGCATAGAAATACAATGTATTTTTTTGTATGTTGATCTTGTATCCTGTGATCTCACCAAACTTGCTTATTATAGGATTTTTGTTTTTGTCTTGGTTATCTTAGATTTTTGGGGTCAGTTGTGCTTTAAGGAGATATTTAAAAAGTAAGAAGAGTATATATATTTTTTTGTTACTCATCACCTGAGGTTGTTTTCCATTGATTTTTTTTTTTTTTGATAGAATGGGAGGGAGGGGTGAGGAGAAAGAGACAGAAAGACAGATACATCAATGTGAACGAGACATATCTATTGATTGCCTCCTGTATGACCCCAAATGGGGCAGGGGATCGAACCTATAACCCAGGTACGCGATCAGGAATCGAACCTGTGAACCTTTGGTGAGCTGATGCTCTAACCATTGAGCAAAACCAGCCATGGCAAGAAAAATCTTTTAAAGATAACTTGTGCAGCTACCATTTCTGGTGATCTTTTGTGTTCTGCATGTAGATTTTCATTTGGTATAATTTTCTTTTGCCTGAGAATTTTTTTGTAATGTTTCTTCGACTGTAGGCTTGCTGGTATTGAATGCTTTCAGCTTTTGCAATCTGAAAAAGTGTATTCACCTTTTTTTGAAAGGTATTTTTGCCGAATATAGACTTTGAGGTTGACAACTTTATTTTCCTTTTAGTAACTATAAAGATATTGTCCAACGTTATTCCAGCTTGCTTTGATTTGGGCAAGAAAAGTCTCCATACCTGTGATGCAGCCTGAAAAGTCTTTCTAGGTAATAAGCTTTGAATAATTTTAGGGCTCAGATCCTTTGTTTTTCCTTTCACAAGAATTACTGTCATGTGTTCTCTGATATCCAATGACTGAAAACTTTTGTTTAATACATTTTCTCTGGGTTTTAGTTATTTTATTCAGGAGCAAATTTGGTCCATTTCACTGCATATTGGCTAGAAGCAGAAGTCCAAAGACTTAAGAATTTTAAATCTTATAATTCACTGTAGATTGGAGAATTTGAGATGTCAAGAAGTATGTCGTTCTAGTAATTTAAATGTGTTTTGTTTGTAGAAACTAGATTTAAGGTTTCTCCTGAGACTAGTTTGTTGACATTTTTTGCAGAGTACATGTAACCATCAATTTTGTAGTTTTGATGATTTAACATAGAAATTGAATAAGAGTTTATTAGAGACTTAAGCTAAATGATATTTTGGATGGTCAAATTTCATATGAAAATATTTTAAATGAGTTTTTAGTGTTAAGGCAGTTTCCTTTTAAATTCAGATTTTTTTTGTAAAATACTCTTTTAGAACTGGTTTTACAGTTCAAATTAGTGAGATTGTTAAAAGAGCCAGTAATAATGGGAGATACTTGAATTTGCTTGACACTTTAACTTTCAATTCCTGAGTTAAAAACCTTTCCAGTCATATTGGAAAAATTTATATTTACGGTAGGCTGAAGCAGGGTTGCCTTCTAGTGGTTTAATAAGTTTGAGCCCTTGTGAAGTATCTAAGGAGTGGGTAATGAAACTCTGTGTCCCTTGATCTTTATTAATCAGCAAAAAATTTGATTGTGTTTTGCTTTGTTGCTCATTCTTGCAGTTTATAATTCTCAGTGGCAAATCAGATTTTCCTCAGTAGTTATTTAATTGAGTGTTTTTTTTCTTGATTCTCAGGAGATTTATATATTCTGAATGTGAATGCTTTGTCATGAACAGTGTATTTTCCCAGTTTGTGACTTGCCTTTATACTAACTAGTGTGGTCCAAATGTTGATGAAGTAGAAGTAATCTGTCAACCTTCTTTTTCATGACATGCATTTTTAAAAACAATCTATTTTTAAAGAAATCCTACTCTAACCTGGTGTTAGACATTTTGCTGTTTTTTTCCCTAAATGGTTTAAATATTTTGCCTGTTACATTTAGGCCTTTAATCCTTTGGAAAGACCCAATAGGAATCTATTGATGTCCTCCACCTTTTTTTCCCCCCTTCATTTAGAAATACCCTATTGGCTCACCACCATTTTTTGGTTTGGATATTGTTTGCTCAATTTGTTACAAGCTTCCATGCATATGAAGGTGTCTTTCTGAGCTCTGTTGCTAAATATTTGTATTCATGCACCAGTTCTCTTTATTTCTGTATCTTTATTGTAATTTATGGTATATGGTACAGTGCCAAGTTTCTTTTGGTTATATTTGTATAGTATTTCTTTTTTTTTCTTGAAGTCTTTTTAATATTATATATTTTAGATGTGTGTAACAGATTACATAAATCAACTTTAAAAATCTGTTCAATATCTTTTTTTACCTAGCATATTTATTGCATTTATATTTGCTGTGATTAAAATTGCATTCATTTTAGTATACCCATATATCGATCACTTTTGCTCTGCCTCCCCCCCCCCCCCCCCATGCTTAGTGACTTTCTGAATATGAACTTAGTTTTTTGGAGCTGTAGAAATGTTTGTGCTTGATTTTGGTCTCTACTTTGTATTGCTATTAGTTGAGGACTCTGTATACTTAAATTCTTGCCTGAGGTTTGTTTATAATGTTCTCCCAGGTCAAGTGAGTGAATTCAGGCTTTTGGTTAAGAATTTCCAGATATTTTCTTCTCCAATAATTGCCATTATGGGATGGGCAATTTTCCTTGTCCTTTCAAGACCAATTTTAAATAAAGTTCAAAAAATTGTTTATCATTATATTATATTTTAGTTTACACTTAGATTGAAGGTGTACTCCATTGAGGTCTCAGTGTTATGGGGGAAGGGTGTCTTATTTGACTTCCCTTCTTGGGTGGCCTCAGGCTTTGTGTTCTGTCCCCTGAATGAGGTCTCTCTAAACCCAACACTTAGGCTCACATAAGCTTTCAAATGTCCTCAGTGCAAAAAATTGCTTCAGTACTCTCTACCTTTGCCTAAGTCGTTGTCCCCTGCCTATTCTTTCTAACTTTCTTGCTAGGTCAACTTCACACTAAGAATGTATGTAATTCCCACTGCCACTGTGTTTTGGCTGACATTTTTTTTTTTATTTTTAGCAGAGTGGCCACCCAGGTTGCCTGAAGTGGAAGTACTTCTCAACCCTTTTTATTATGGCATGCTTAGAAAAGTGATAGTTCATACTAATTACCAGGAGATACTGAAGGCGCTTAAGATTGGTGAAGGTACATATGCAAGGGCTCTGACACCTGGCACCCTGGCTACCTTGGCACCCTGGCTGTTTTTTGCCTGGCAGCCTCAGAGGCTGAGCCTAGCTCTGTCTCAGCACTCCTATTACCTGCCTATCCTTAGTACATTTGTTGGAAAGCTTTTGAGTGTAGAATATCAATCTCAGAAACAGCTGTGTATGTATATTGTTTTTTAGTTCACGAGAAAGGGGGGAATTACAGATCCTGAATCATGTTGGGCCAGTAAAAAAATTGCACAGGAAAGAGAAATGGAATCAGGTTTTTTTTCTTTACACTCAAAGGATTGGTGAATGTTTATCAGGTCAGGGGTTGGGGATTTTCTAATTCTGAACCTAACATATACATTATAAAGGAAGTGGTGGTTGGTTTTGAGAAACCTTTTATATGAAAACCTCTCTAAGAATTCATAGGCAAATGCAGACTGGGAAGAGATATTCTGTAGCAATATTATACATAAAAATATTTTATATACAAATAGCACCTGACAAATCATTTAGGAAAAAAACTGTTTTAAATCTGTGAACAGGTTGATAGTTCCTGAAGGAAGTGATAAACTGAGCTGATAAATATTGGGGAAAAAATAATCAAAACTGAAAATGAACACTGCTGATGGAAGATTATATTGGTTCAATTTTTTTTGGTGGGATTATCGAAATTTTAAAGTATGCTTTCCATTTGATTGTGAGGAACTGATCTTAAATATAAGTTGTCCAAATTATGTTCATTGTGTAGTAATAATAAAAACGTGATTAACAACCGATACCCTTTAGCAGAAACAAATAAAGACTTAGCTGTTCAGTAAAATGCTGTACAGTTGTTAATTTTCTGTAGATCTATATGTTTTGACATGGTAAGCAGTAATAATATACCAAATGAAAGATTATTAGTAAAACTGCATACAGAGATTTGTCCTATTTGTATATTTGCATAAATAAAGATCGGGAAGGGTATATTCAGACCACTTAAAAAGTTTTTTTTAAAGCACTGTCTTTGAGAAGTCTTTATTATGTTACAGTTTCTCTAGTTACAGGATTGTTCATTTAATAAATCTAAGTGCCTTCTACATATTAGAAGTTGTCAACTTCAAAGCAGATTATTGTTAGTGGAGTTTATACTCATAAATTTGTCTTCTCTCCCCCAATGAGGCGCTTGTTCCTTCACTCTTTTTTTGTGTATTTATTATTTAAACAATATGTAGAAGGCAAATGAATGCATACTTTGCTACCAAAGCTATTAATTTGAACTGCATATATTATAGCAAGCATCCAGGTTATAGCAAGCATAATACATGCAGTCTTTTACAACTTCATGGAGGTTTGGTTTACATAATTTTGTTGTAGATGGCTTTCTGTCTGTATATTTTTGGAACTTTGAGTTAAGTGTGTACAGCTGAAATGACAGGGAGAATGATTGCTTGTAAGATTGTCTCTGTCTACTTCTAGATAAATAATATACCCTGTGGAGTAGAAAGCAAATGAGGTAAAAAATAGGTTATAATACTTATTGCTTTTCACGGGAAATTGCAGGATTACTCTGGGCTATATATTCAAAGAACTCACTGCTGAAATTCTACCTCATACACCCCTTACCTCCAGATTTTAAATATACATTATTTTAAAGATTATTCAAGACTTAATTCATGTGCCTAATTTAAATGAGGCTTTATAAATAATGTACTTGATTATACCCCATCTGCACAATGTTACATTTAACATGATATGGAAAAAAATTATTTGGAAAATAGCTTAGCTGTTTTGACCCAACAGCTTTTTAAAAATTTGTTGTTGGCAGTGAGTGTATACATGCATGTGTGCTAATTTAGAATTCATTAGTTCATTTGGCTACATGCATCAACCATAAAGGTTTTAGAGTTAGTAGTAAACTAGCCAAACAGTTGAGACAGTACATCCTAATTTGCTTTGTTGCAGCTGTATTTGGCCATTCTTTGGCAAATATACCAAAGAGAGAAAATAACAACAGCAGGTAAACTAAGGAGATGTAATTAAAAGCGTACAAACCATTTAACATTTTTCGGATTTACACCACATTTCATCTCAACTGGTGTATCATTATTTGTATATAGGAGCAATCAAGTTTTTCTGCCACAGGTGGCTTTTGAATATGGTAACTTGTTTTTTTTTGTCGTTGCTTTTTGTTTTGGTGTGGATGTGTCTGTCTTTTTGAACAATGATTACTTTTAATAATATTTTCAGTAACACAAAGTGAGAAAAACATGGTGAAGAACTGAAGCTAAATCTTTCTGTGGGATGGTGGGAGCAGGAAGTGGTGATCTTACGTGTTGCATTTCTGCTTGATGTGTATGTAGAGTTGTGGAAGGAGCTAGTGTGTAGGAGTGTAAGAGCAAGAGCTACTTATGGAGGTTCTGTTTTTGGAAATGACTTTAGGTTCCTAGGCACGACCCTAGTTGAACAACTTACTGCTCAGAGGCTCTGTAGCCATACTGTTTGAATCCAGCCTCTGCTAGTTAGTAGCTCTTTGACCTTGAGCACAGGATTTATTTTTTCTATGCCTCAGTTTTCCTGTCCCTGGAGTCTCCTTATCTCATGGAGTAATTGTGAGAATTAAATGAACACATATAGGATGTACCCCCAAAATGTATACATACTTTGAATTATTATAAAGCCAGTTGTTATTAAAATATATTTTATTTTCAAAATATAATAGAATCTACGAACATTGTTTTGTTAACACGTCTTTTCAAACTGATGTCCGTTCTGGCCCAGGCACTGCTCTTAATAGGAAACAATGGAATAACAAACACCAGGAATCATTTCGTTTGGTGTTTGTGCACGTTCCCTTTCAATAGCTGCCCTTAACTCTTCGACTGTTGCCCGTTTTATACCATTAACTTGATCTTTTATGTATCTCCATAAAAAAGTCTAGTGGATACATTTTTTTTTGTTCAAAGCTTTGTCTGCCTTCACCCATTATTTCAAATCAGTTAAACCTGGAAAGGAGAAGTAAGGGAATTATCAGCTGTTTAAAGTGTGTATACATTTTTTTTTGCTTCAAATAGTGACTGGTACATATCAAGAGCTCCAATATTAGCTGCCAGCACTTGAATTACTATTACTAAATTATCTAGTTTGATTTCAACAGTGTAGTTCTGTGAGAATATTTTTCAGTAGCAAATCATTTTCAACAGTTTATTTGAAAGTAATGGTACTTAAGGTTCCTTGCTAGTTTCTTGAATGAGTTTCCTTGTTCATTAGAATCGAGCCCATACACTGAATACAGAGTAAGTCCAGCTGGTGTGGCTCAGTGGTTGAGTGTCGTTGATGTTTCTAGCTCTCTCTCCTTCTCACTTTCTCTCCCTCTAAAATCAATAAAGAAAAAAACAAAAAGAATGCAGAGTAAGTAATAGGTCCAGAGAGGATGAGAAATCCAGGTTTGAGACTGATAATGCCTAAAATTTTTTATACTGATTTTGTTGTGATATAAATAAAATATATATTAATTGACAATTGGAGTGAGGGAGATAGGGTAGAGTAACGTGTAAATTCTTATATCTTCTCTAAAATGTTAGGTAGGATGACAGCTAGATTTTTCCCCCCTTCTCTTTATCATTTTGTTATTGTTAATGATTATTTCGTTAGCTCTCTCTCTTTTATTTTTTTATTTTTGGAAGAACACTTTATCTCGTAAAAGAATTCTCATAGGTGGTCAGTTTCTGCCTGCTCTGGAATACCACTGTTCCAGGAACTTGGGCTTCCCTACTCTATCCTCTGCTTGGTGATTCCAGCTAGGGAGAGAAGGGTTTGAAGCAGAGCATGTGCTTTCCTTATATCCGGTTGGCCAGAACTTATTCACTATACCACACCTGCAAAGATGGCTGGAAATCCCAGTAATTATTCTATGTAAATATGTGTGTAATTAAATTTAGGGGTTGTAGTAACAGAGGAGGAGAGGAGAAAGGATGTTGGGGACACCTAGACTCTGAAGCAAGTTACAGAACAGTGCTTATATAAAATATGTAAATATTAGTACTCAAGTGGGGAAAATATATGTGCTTCCATCTGCACAAAAATTTTTGATTATAGTAGAATTTTATTTTACCTTTATTGCTTCTGGGAAAGGGAACTGGGTGGCTTGGCTCTGGATTGGGAGAATGACTTTTCACTATAATATACCCTTTAGAATTGGTGATGTGTCATTTTTAACTTTGCGAAAATAGCAAATGAAATTAAAAGTCTGATATATAGGTTCAGAAATAGATATGTCCTTAACAATCAGTAATACTTGAGATGATCTCATTTTAAGTGTATAACTCTTCCCTCATTAAAAAAGTGTGGTGTGTTGAAATTTCAAAGAACAGTTTAGATTCAGGTACTTTCTAGGGTATTTTAAAAGTAGTCAGGCAAAGGCATTCCTGAGGTCTACAAAGGGGAAGAATTTTGATTTATGAGGCATATTTCTGGGAAGGATATCATTTTTAATGATGAAAACATTTTTAGGGTTTTGGGAGAACAGATCAGGATAGTATGTTTAAATATGCTTAAATCTCTTAATCTTTTGTAGTCAGCTGCTAAACCATCTTGTATGTCTGTGGCTGACTTCTAGGAAGTATGGGCAAAACTGCATGCTTGTTTTTTATTATAGTCTACTTAAATGTTTTGATTCATTTAAAAGCATTGGTTCATCTAAAAAATTAGTGATTTATATGTTAATGAAAATGCTTTTAAATAACTAATAAGATTAATTGTTAGCATCCTGACTTATAGTTCTTAAGAAATGGAAAGTTTAGGACAAAGACAAGAGGGTTATTTGAGAATCTACAATAATAAAGTGGCATTGCTTTGTTAATTCAAGAAATAATATGTTATGCCCCTGTTATTCGTGATCGTGGGTTGACAGAGTTTACAGGTAAGGGAGACAGAAAGTACTGGGGGAAGGGGCTTGCTAAAGGAAAGCCACCAAACCACGACTGCATTGAGATTCTGTCTCATGCATTCATGGTAGGCATAACAAATAGCCAAAAAGAAAACTATTGGGGTTATATAAATTACATTAATTTATTGTACCATTTGTATATCACCAACCTACTTCTACCAATCTTTTAAATTGAAAAAAAAAAAAATCACTTGAGTTTCCTATACTTAACAACTCTAAAATATTAGCAAGTGTCATGTTTTAGCTAGGAACTGACCAAGTTCATAAAAGACTTTAGTACTTAACATTTAAAATAAGTTGGTTACATGTCTTTTCTATGAGCTCTAAGCTTTATCAAGGTTTAGAAATAGAGGGTAATGATGATTTCTGTTCTGAGATAACATGTTTTTCAAATAATAAAAATAAAGCAGATACTAAGCATAAATTATATTGAACATTGTGGAAATGGCACTATAATGGGAGGAAGACATCCAAGCCCTCTACCTAGCTGGGAGGATCTTAGTTCACTCTCCATTGATTCTAGTATTTAATGATAAACTTTATTTTCATTCTCAGTGCTTTTCGTAGTAGGTAGTAAGGATTGTAAATATGTAAGCTACTAGCTGTAAACAACTATAGACTGTAAGAGTGTTTTATTGTTTTTGGAGGGTGTGGTTCATACCCAGCATAAGATAGTGCATTATTTTTATAGGCTTTTTATTTATAAACATAAGAAATTTTGCTCTCCTAGAATTTAACATGTGGGTTGAATATTCACTTATTTTGAAGTTTTAAAAATTATCTAGCTGTAAACTGTCCATGAGCCACCTGTCTATTTAAATTTAAATAAAAATTAAAATGAAATAATCTAAAAATTCAGTTGTTGTCTTGTACCAACCATGTTTCCAGAACTCAATAGCCACATGTGTCTAGGGCAGTGGTTCTCAACCTTTCTAATGTCGCAACCCTTTAATACAGTTCCTCATGTTGTGACCCCCAACCATAAAATTATTTTTGTTGCTACTTCATAACTGTAATTTTGCTACTGTTATGAATCGTAATGTAAATATCTGATATGCAGGATGTATTTTCATTGTTACATATTGAACAGAATTAAAGCATAGTGATTAATCACAAAAACAATATGTAATTATATATTGTGACATATTTATTTCTAATTACAAATGAATGAAATTTTGTCTTAAAGCATGGTGTAGCATGGATAACAGTCTTAATATAACAACAGTAAACTACATTGCTACATTTTGTGACAGTATGCGTAAAAAGCCAACGTCAGTGCGTCAGTGTGAAGGTTGAGATTGCTTCTTTCTCACCAGATCAGAAATTCTCTGGGCAGTCTTTGCAAGAGCACAATGAAGATCATCTTCCACAACAAGTCTACTTCTGTATTTAGACTTGATAATCAACAAACTGGAAAACCCTGTTTCACAAAGATGTTGGAAATCGAAGAAGGCACAACACAGTCTCAGACAGAACAGAATATGACTGCAAACACTTGATACAGAATTTTGTAACTGGCATTTACTTGTGGATAAATCAGTTCTCGCTGCATTGCTGTTAATAAGTTCAGTGAACTCCTCTTGTGCTGTCTCAGGAACATCTTCAACTTTGACTGAATGGGCTTCTGGCAAGTGCAAATGGGGTGTCAGGTAGATTTGGAAAGTATGATGAAATTTTGTCTGCAAGCATGTGCGAGTGTTCTTTCACAGAAATTATCATTGTAATCCTTTTGTCTGGTTCAATGTCATGTTCCTCAATGAAAACAAATAAGGTAGGCAGCATATACATTTTATTTTCATCCAATTTTTTTTGCCAAAGCTGAAGTTTCATTTGGAATGATCCGATCTTTTCAGACAAATTGAGGCATGTTGCATTCGGTCCTTGCAGTGATAAATTTAACTCATTCAAGATGGCAGAGATGTCAACCAAGTAAGCTATTATCTGCAGCTCACGTTTACTGCTGAAAAATTCTTCGAATTGCGGTCTTGCTCTCTGATTAAAATACGTTGTCAGTTCATCACAAAGCTCAAAAACACGTTTTAAAACTTCCTGTTGACAACCATCTCACTTCAGTGTGAAATAGCAGAGCATTGTTCGGTGCATCTAACTCGTTGCACAGTTGCGAAAACAGTTGACTCTTTAAAGTGCTCACCTTTACAAAATTAATGGAACTTATGATGCTTTTCATTACTTCTTATAACTCTTGTGGCAGCGTCTTTGTTGCTGATATTTACCGAAGAATCATACAGTGAGTTCCAATGACTTTTGGTGACTCATTCAGTACCAAACGTTGAAATCCAGATCAACATCCTAGCATAGCTGGAGCACCATCTGTGCAAACACCACAAACGTTTTCCCAAGAGATCTTATGCTCTTTCAGCAATGAACCAACTGTGTCAAGTACATCATGTGTAGTAGTCGTTTCAAGAGACTTGCAAAAAAGAAACTCATCTTTAAAGTTGCCATCATTAATATACCTCATGTAAACCAGTAACTGTGAACAGTTTGTAACGTCTGTAGATTCATCAAGCTGGATGCTAAATATTGGAAGTAGAGCAGATTTAATTTACTGGATTCCCTGATCAAGAATATCAGCAGAAATGTCATCTATTCTTCTGCGATCAGTGTCGTTAGATGAGGAAATTGCACTCTATTTCGTAATAAATTCGTCTTTGATCATAACTCGAGCAATGTCTTTGACCACTGTCAACAGTAAATCCTAAGCAATGGTGTGAGTTTTCATAGCTCTGGCAATTCTGAGTGCCACCAAATATGAAGCTTCAACGGCTGCTACATTTTCTTTGTGGTACGTGCTACCAGTGTCAAGTCTGGCTTTTTTGAGTCCATCAGATTTGCTTCGATAATAGTTGGTATCCTTGCCAGCAAAGCTCGGATGTTTGCTATCAAAATGGCATATTAGTTTGTTCGACTTCATAGATTTGGCTGATAGAACTTCACAACAAATAACACATTGTGGTTTCCCATTCCAGCTGTAATTATTGAGGTAAAAGCATACTATAAAAAGTCCTCACTATATTTTCTTTTCTTAATGTTCTTCTGTACAGGATCTATTGTCATGGGATGGTTTGCTGATGAAAATAATATAAAACAATAGCTTTAGTAATACAAAAAATGATACATGGCATAGTTTAGTCAATACAGTTCATTAAAGTTTCCTATGATTTACCATTCTCTGTGTTGTTTTGTTTACATACCTGATACTATCACAAGGGGGCAGTATTCACATCAACCACAGCTGAATATAAAAAGACTGATCAGCATCCAGATTAAGTTCCCATGGTACATATATATATATATATAGCAGTGGTTGATGATTTTACATTTATCCATTAATTATAATTCATGAAGTGTCGTTTTACCTCCAATACTGCTGCCTTTAACTCAGTAGCTACTTTTAACAAAGTAGCTACGTTCTACAAAGTAGCTGCTCTCTACACATGTGTGCCTGGTCTGCATAAGTACATTATAGCGCCAACCCTGTCACATACACCTGTATTTATTTTTATATTTAATTTTATTTTCGATACAGATGTTTCTCCTTTTTCACCCCGTTGACACCCTCCTCCCCATCCCCCCTACCCGGTCACCGGCTTTGTTGTTCATGTCCATTGGTTATGTGTACATGCATGTAAGTTCTATGGTTTATTTCTTCTCTCCCCTCACTAACCCCTCTTCTGAGGGTTGTCAGTCTGTACCCTACTTTCACTTCTCTGGGTCTACTCTATTCCTCAGACTGTTATGTTTATTATATTTCACAAATGAGTGATACCATGTGGTATTTGTCTTTTTCTGCTTGGCTTGTTTCGCTTTGGATAATACTTTCCAGGTCCCTCTATGTCGTCTCAAAGGAAAAGAGATCTTTCTTACAGCTGCATAGTACTCCATTGTGTATATGTATGAAAACTTTTTTAACCATTGGACTATTGATGGACACTTGGGCTGTTTCCAGTTCTTAGCTATTGTAAATAGTGCTGCTACGAACATGGAGGTACATATACTCTTTCTGATTGGTGTTTCAGGCTTCTTTTTTTAAAATTTTTTTTTACTTAATTAATTTATTTTTGTTATAAGAGGGCGATGTTTCTCCTTTATGCCCCACTGATTCCACCCTCTCCCTTCCTCCCTGCCCTGTCCCCAGCTTTGTTGTCCATGTCCATTGTTCATGCATACATGCATATAAGTTCTGTGGTTTATCTCTCTCCCACCCCCCCACTTCTGGGG
Organism: Molossus molossus; assembly: GCF_014108415.1. Lineage (NCBI taxonomy): Eukaryota > Metazoa > Chordata > Mammalia > Chiroptera > Molossidae > Molossus > Molossus molossus. The sequence goes on along the minus strand of NW_023425355.1, from coordinate 108,996,843 downwards.
ATTGTCAGTCTATACTCCACTTCCACGTCTCTGGGACGACCCCATTCATCAGACTGTTATTTTCATTATATTCCACAAATAAATGAGATCATATGATACTTGTCTTTCTCTGTTTGGCTTGTTTCGCTTAGGATAATACTTTCCAGGTCCCTCCATGTCGTCTCAAAGGATAAGAGATCTTTCTTTCTTACCGCTGCATAGTACTCCATTGTGTATATGTACCACAGCTTTTTTATCCATTCGTCTACTGATGGACACTTGGGCTGTTTCCAGATCTTAGCTATTGTAAATAGTGCTGCTATGAACATGGAGGTACATATATTCTTCCTGATTGGTGTTTCAGGCTTCTTAGGGTATATTCCTAGAAGTGGGATCACTGGGTCAAATGGAAGTTCAATTTAGAATTTTTTGAGGTAACACCATATTGTTTTCCATAGTGGCTGCACCAGTCTGCATTCCCACCAGCAGTGTATTAGGGTCCCCTTTTCTCCACACCCTCGCCAACACTTGTTGTTTCATGATTTGTTGATGGCGGCCATTCTGACAGGTGTGAGGTGATACCTCATTGTTGTTTTAATTTGCATCTCTCTGATGATTAGTGATGTTGAGCACTTCTTCATATGTTTCTTGGCCATTTGTATGTCCTGTTTGGAGAGGTGTTCTATTCATCTCCTCTGCCCATTTTTTAATTGGGTTCTTTGTCTTCCTTTTGTTGAGTTGTATGAGCACTCTATATATATTGGAAATTAACCCCTTATCTGATATGTCATTGGCAATGATGTTCTCCCATTTAGTGGGTTGCCTTTCCATTCTGATGATTGTTTCTTTTGCTTTACAGAAGCATTTGAGTTTGATGTAGTCCCATGTGTTCATTTTCTCCTTTGTTTCTGTTGCCTTAGGAGATGTATCAGTGAAAATTCTGCTGCATATGATATCTGAAATTTTGTTGCCTAGTTTCGTGAAGGATTTTAATGGATTCCTGAGTCACATTTAAGTCTTTTATCCATTTCGAGTTTATTATTGTGTATGGTGTAAGTTGATGGTCTAGTTTCATTGTTTTGCATGTAGCTGTCCAATTTTCCCTACACCATTTACTAAAGAGGCTGTCTTTGCTCCACTGTATGCTCTTGCCACCTTTGTCAAATATTAATTGAGCATATTGCCTTGGGTCCATTTCCGGGTTCTCTGTTCTGTTTCACTGGTCTATATGTCTGTTCTTGTGCCAGTACCAGGCTGTTTTGATTACAGTGGCTTTGTAGTATAACCTGAAATCTGGTAATGTGATCCCTCCAACTTTGTTCTTCTTTTTCAAGATTGTTGTGGCTAGGTGGGGTCTTTTTTGGTTCCATATGAACCTTTGAAGTATTTGTTTTAGTTCTGTGAAGTATGTCGTTAGTATTTTGATGGGGATTCCATTGAATCTATAGATTAGTTTGGGTATTATGGACATTTTAATGATGTTAATTCTTCCAATCCATTAACAAGGTATGTACTTCCACTTTTTTATATCTTCCTCTATTTGTTTTTTTTTCAATGACTTGTAGTTTTCTGTGAATAGGTCCTTCATTTCTTTGGTTAAATTTATGCCTAGGTATCTTAATTTTTTGCCGCAATGGTAAATGGGATTGTTTTCTTAGTTTCTCTTTCTGTGAGTTCATCATTGGTGTATAAGAATGCCATTGATTTCTTGATGTTAATTTTGTATCCTGCTACTTTGCCAAATTCATTTATTAAGTCTAGTAAATTTTTCATGGAGTCTTTCAGGTTTTCTAAATATAGTATCATGTCATCTGTGAATAATGACAGTTTTACTTCCTCCTTTCCCATTTGGATCCCTTTTATTTATTTATTTATTTTTGTCTGATTGCTGTGGCTAAGATTTCCAGTCCTATGTTAAATAAGAGTGGCGAAAGTGGGCATCCTTGCCTTGTTGCTGTTCTTAAGGGAAATGCTTTTAATTTTTGCCCATTGAGTATGATGTTGGCTGTAGATCTTTCATATATGGCTTTATTATGTTGAGATATGATTCCTCTATTCCCATATTTCTGAGCGTTTTTTATCAGAAATGGATGCTGGATTTTGTTGAATGCTTTTTCAGCGTCTATTGATATGATCACTTGATTTTATCTTTCATTTTGTTTATGTGGGTTTATTTATTGATTGATTTGCGAATATTGTATCAGCCTTCTATCCCAGGGATAAATCCCACTTTGTGATTGTGAATAATTTTTGTGATGTATTGCTGGATTCCATTTGCTAGTATTTTGTTCAGGATTTTGGCATCTATGTTTATCAGTGATATTGGTCTGTAGTTTTCTTTCTTTGTAGTGTCTTTTTCCGGTTTTGGAATAAGAATTATGCTGGCCTCATAAAACGAGTTTGGAAGTCTTCCTTCTTCTTGAAATTTTTGAAATAGTTTGAGGAGGATGGATATGAGTTCTTTGAATGTTCGGTAAAATTCCCCCGTGAAGCCATCCAGGCCTGGGCTTTTGTTTTGCTGGGAGAATTTTGATTACATCTTTAATTTCTTCTGTTGTTATTGGTTTGTTCAAGTTTTCAATCTCTTCCAGGTTCAGTTTTGGGAGACTATGTGTTTCTAAAAGTTGGTCCATTTTCCTTAGATTGTCGAATTTGTTGCCATATAATTGTTCATAATGTTTGTTAACAATCCTTTGTAGTTCTGTGGTGTCAGCTATTATTTCTCCTTCTTCATTTCTGATTTTTTGTGTTTGGCTTCTCTCTCTTTTTTCTTTGTGAGTCTAGCTAAGGGTCCATCAATCTTGTTTGTCTTTTCAAAGAACCAGTTCTTTGTTTCAGTGATCCTTTGAATTGTCTTTTTGGTCTCCATGTCATTTATTTCTACTCTGATCTTTACTATTTCCTTCCTTCTACTTGCTCTGGGGTTTTATTTTTGTTTGCCTTCTAGCTCTTTAAGTTGTAAGGTTAGATATTCTGTTAGAAATTATTCTTGCTTCTTGAGGTAGGTCTGTACTATTATGACCTTCCCTCTCAGAACTGCTTCCACTGCATCCCATAGATTTTGTGTTGTTGTATGTTCATTTTCATTGGATTCCAGGAAGTTTATAATTTCTTCCTTGATCTCCATAGTAACCCATTCATTGTTCAATTACATGCTATTTAACCTCCATGTTTTCAATTGTCATTGCATATTCTTGTTGCAGTTGATTTCTAGTTACACGCCATTGTGATCTGAAAAGATCCTTGATATAATTTCAATCTTCTTGAACTAGTAGAGACTTAGTGTGTGTCCTAGCATGTGGTCTGTCTTTGAGAATGTCCCATGTACACCTGAGAAGAATGTGAATTCTGCGGTTTTGGGGTGTAATTCTATGTAGATATCTATTAAATCCATTTGATCTAGCGCTTCATTTAGAGTCTGTGTGTCCCTGTTAATTTTTTGCCTAGAAGATCTATCCAGTGTTGTCAGCAGGGTGTTGAAGCCCCTGATATGATTGTACTGCTGTCAATTTCTCCTTTGAAGTCCTCCAGAAGATTTTTAATATATGTTCGTGCTCCTATACTGGGTGCATATATGTTTACCAAGGTGATATCTTCCTGTTGGATAGATCCTTTCAATATTATGTAGTGGCTGTATTTGTCTCTAGGTGTGGTCTTCATTTTAAAATCTACTTTATCAGATATGAGTATTGCTACCCCAGCTTTTTTTTCCTGTTTGTTTGCTTGGAAGATTTTTTCCCATTTCTTCACTTTCAACCTATGTGAGTCTTTTGTTGGGAGGTGGGTCTCTTGTAAACAACATATAGGTCAGTCATGCTTTCTTATCCAGTCAGCTACTCTGTGTCTTTTTATCGGAGCATTCAAACCATTCACATTTAAGGTGATAATTGATATGTGCTTATTTATTGCCATTTTTGCTTAGTGTGTTTTCATTTTTCTTCTTGTTTCGTTTACTAATTACAGCAGTCATTTTATCATATCTTGCATGTGGTTTGGTGTTAATATATTCCCTTAGCCTTTTTTTGTCTGGAAAGCTCAGATCCCTGATTGTCATGACTTTGTATACCTCATGCCATTCCCTTCTCGCCTGTAGTGTTTCTGTTGAAAGGTCAGCTGAGAGCCTTGTGGGGTTTCCTTTGTAGATAACTTGTTGCTTATCTTTTGCTGCCTTTAGGATTTTCTCTTTGTCTTTGATTTGGGGCATTTTAATTACTATGTGTCTTGGTGTGGGCCTGTTTGGCTTCTTCTTACTTGGGGCTCTCTGTGCTTATTAAACTTGAATGCCTTCTTCCTTCACCAAGTTAGAAAAGTTTTCTGTGATTATTTCTTCAACTATATTCTCTAATCCTTTCCTATATTCTTCCTCTTCCAGGACTCCTATAATGCAAATGTTATTATGTTTCAAGTTGTCCCACAGTTCTCTTAAGCTATCTTCCTGTTTTTTAATTTTTTTTTTTTTTTTTCTGATTGGTTGATTTTTTTCTACCCTGTCTGCTAATTCACTGATCCGGTCCTCAGCTTCCTCTACTCTGCTGTTTAGTCCTTCCAATGTGTTCTTAATTTCTGCTATATCATTCTTAATTTCCACTTGGTTGGTTTTCACTCTTTCTATATCTTTACCCATGTTGTTGATGTTCTTACTCGTGCTGTTGAGCTTCCTCAAGGTCTTTGCTCTGACCTCAACCTCTGATAATTTGCTTAGCTGCATTTCCTTGATCTCATCTTCAATAGAGTTCTCTTGTTCTTTCATTTGGGATTTTTTTTTTTTCACCGTTTTGGCTGTCTCAGTGGGTTTTGGAGCCTGCCAAATTTTCCCTGTGGTGTTGGTGTTCTCCTCTTTGTGGCTCCCTACGGGGTTCGGATGAGCCTGCGTGGGCACACGTTAAACAGAACTGTCAAGTCTTACTTTCCTGGGTAGGTTTGCAAGCCAACGAAAGGTTCAATTATCCTCTTGCTTTTTCCTGGTGGCTAGTTGTGTCAGTTACTCAGTGTGTTAGAATGTGGCCCTGGTGTTCTGCCTAAGAGGATTTCCAGAGGGTGGGATAGTGCAGGTTGTTAATGAACCTCAGTTTTTATTTCTTTGCCTCACCTGGGAAAGGCTGTATCTTGGGGGTGCGGTGGGGGGCTGCTGCTTTTCTGCACACCTTGGGGAAGGACTACCCTGGCCATCGTCCTTTGTGGGCACAACTCAGCAAAATCTCTGAGTGCCCTCCAAATCCCAGGTTGACCCCACATATTTCCAACCCCGTCTGCCCTCTCTGTGCCGTGGCCACCAGGTGAGTGGCTGTGGCTTTTTTAGCGCTCTGTCCTGGTTCTCTGTGCTGTGGAGTGGGATTTGTGTTTATTCCCCAAGGGTGTTGCTCACAGGTAAGACTGCTGCTGTCCATGGGCTCCCAGCCCGCCACCCTCTTGTGCCTGCGCAGATCCTATCAGTATCCCTGGTTATATGGTCCTGTCCTGCTGCTTTTCTGTTGCTTTTTTTCCGAGGATTTGTCTTTATTTTAGTTGTAATTCCGCTTTGGTCCTGGGAGATCGTCTGCGTGACTTCTATTTACTCTGCCTTCTTTTTCACATCCTCTATGCCTGTCTTGTGTGCAGCTGGGACACACAGGCCTTTCTGGTGCCCCTGCACCCTGCAGGTCCTGTGGGTAACTGGATTGCACAGTCCCTCTGGTGACCAGGCTCTATGCCTAAGTTATGGGCTGCTTGGTTGCACAGGCCTTTCTGGTGCTTCAGCACCCCACAGGCCCCGTGGCTAACTAGATCACGCAGTCCCTGCTGGGTCGCACGTGCCTCTGTGGTTCTTCAACACCCCTCATGTCCCGCAAGACACTGGATGGCACAGTCCCTGTTGGGTCACGCAGGCCTCTCTGGTGCTTCAGCTCCCTGCAGGTCCCGTGGGAACCTGGCTGACACAGTCTGTTCTTTGTCAGGGAGGCCTCTCTGGTGCGTCAGCTATTCACGGGCCTTGTGGATAAGTAGATCGCGCAGTCATTGCTGGGTTGCACAGGTGTCTCTGGTGCTTCAGCTCCCTGCAACTCCCGTGTGTAATTGGATCGCACAGTCCCTGCTGAGTTGCCCAGGCCTCTCTTGTCCTTTAGCTACCTGCAGGACCCGCGGATAATTGGATCTCACCGTCCCTGCTGGGTCGCATTTCCTCTCTGGTGTCCCTGCACCGTGCCGTTCCTGCTGGTTGGCAGCTGGATCGCACAAGTCTCTCTGTGGCTCTAGCTTTCCACTGTTCTTGTGAGCTACTGGACTGCACAGGCCTTGGTGGAGCCCCAGGCCCAGCTGCTGGAGGCTGGGGAGTGTTGGTGCTTTGTGAGGCTCAACTCCTGCTCAACTTTTGCTGTAGTTTTTAGGGATGGATCGCAGCTGGTGGTCTTTGCTTCTGCTGCCTGTGGATAGATTTCTGCTCCCCAGCCTCCGTTGCTGGGGGTATATCTTGACTCTGATAGGGCTGCTACTATGGGAGATGGTGCTGGGCTCCTGGCTGTCCACGGCTTCTGTGACTGGCACCTTGGGAGCTCCATTACTGTGCACTGGTCTGTGTTGACACAGAGTGTCCACTGGTCCCATGGTGCCAGGTGTGCTGGTGGGCTCAGGTTGCAGCTATTGCCTCCTCTCAGGGAAGACCCGGGATCTTCCAAAATCGTGGGACCTTCCCACAGCTCAGGGAGAAGCACCCTGAAGGGCCACTTACCACGGTATCCGGTTGCTCCTGTCCACAGCACTGGAACCTTCTGCTCTACTTCTTGGGTTTGGTAGTCCACCTTCATGTCCACTCACACTCTCTCACACACTCGCTCACTCTCTCATACACTCACCCTCCTTCTGGTCCTGCCCGCCGCCATCTTTTTTTTGTTTGTTTGTTTACTTCCTTATATTCCAAATCACTGATTTGATTCTTGGCTTCATCTACTCTACAGTAAATTACTCATTTTAGTTAATCTATTCTTCATTTCTGACTGGTTCTTTTTTATGGTTTCCATGTCCTTTTTTTTCTGTTGAAGTTCTCATTAAGTTCATGGAACATCCTTACTAGTGCTTTGAACTCTGCATCTGGTAGATTGCTTGTTTCCATTTTGTTTAGTTCTTTTTTTGGAGTTTTGCTCTGTTCTTTCATTTGGGGCATGTTTTTTGTCTCCTCGTTTTGGTAGCCTCCTTGTGTTTGTTTCTATGTATTAGATAGAGCTGCTACATCTCCTGGGCTTACAGAGTGGCCTACTCTAGTAGGTTTCCTGTAGGCCCAGTGGTACAGTCTTTCCAGTTGAGCACTCCAAGTCAGCCCCCTGTGTGGGGTGTGTTCACCTTCCTGTTGTAGTTGAGCCTTGATTGTTGTTGGCATGTCACTGGGAGGGATTTACCCCCAGGTCAGTTGGCTGCAAGGACTGACTTTGACCACCATGAAGAATGTGCTGTGCAGGGGCCTACCCCAGGGAGCAAGTCTTATTTCAGCAGGGCTCTGGTGCCCACTGAGTTTGCCCCTTGAGTGTGTTGCTTCTGGAGGTGGCTGGATGTTGCTTTGACATGGTCTGAAGCTATCCGTCAAGTGGGATGGCTCTTTGCTCTCTCGGGAGGTGTTGGCCAAGGTCTGCCACTGCTTGTGGACAGCCTGAACTACTAGGTGATCCTCAGATGGCTGCAACTTGTACTGGGCTTGGAGGTCCCCAGGCGAGGCCAAGATACTGACTAAGTAAGGCTGGGTGCTGCTAGTGCCAGGCCTGGCACAACTTAGCAAGAGTTATGGGGCACATCAAGGCCAGATGCTGCTTGTTTGAGAGATTTTAGGAAAGTGTAGCATGAGCCAAGACAGGCCATCATTATGGAAAAGTCAGTGGAAACAGCTTGGGTGGGCCACCAAGTTGGATGGGGTGGGGTCTCAAGGAATCATTTCTACAGGGCGAACAGTATTAGACAGGTTGATGGAGACTCAGATATGGCATCCGCCTGCTGGCTTCGTGTGAGAAGAACTCAAAGAAATAGTGGCTTCTGCTAGCACTTGTGTCTGAGAGCGAGTTGCCACCCCAGACTTGGCCTTGATTCCAGACCATTCAACTTTTCCCTGTGTGTCCCTGGTGCCCTTCAAGCAGCTACCCTGGTGATGTAGCTCCCAGGGAGTGAATCTGAGTAAGTCCATGCGTGGGCTCTTTAAGAGGAACACCTGGGACAACAGAGGCCTTTTGTCTCACTCAGCCACAACCCCACTGGTTTTTACAGTCAGAAGTTATGGGGACTTCTCTTCCTGACACTGGAACCCTTGGCTCAGAGTCCTGGTGTAGGGCTGGGACCTCTTGCTCCTCAGAGGGGACCCCCCACAGCCAGGATATCCCTCTTGATTTTTATCTGCCACATGTGGGTGTGGCACCAGCTTGTTCCAAATTTCCACCCCTCCTACCAGTGTGGATGTGGCTTCTGTATATCCTTAGTTGTAGGACTTCCATTCAGCTGAATTTCAGGTGGTTTTGAATGATGGTTGTTCTGCAGTTTAGTTGTAATTTTGATGTGGTTGTGGAAGAATGCAAGTACTGCATTTATCTACCCCACAATCTTTTTAATTTTTTTTTTTTATCCTTACCCGAGGACATTTTTCCATTTTTTGTTCAGATAGAGTGGGAAGGAGAGAGAGAAACATTGACATGAAAGGGACACATCGAGTTGCTGCCACCCGCATGACCCAACCAGGGCCAGGGACAAACTGCAACTGAGGTACTTGCCCATAGCGGGAACCGAACCTGGGTCTCTCTGTGCTGCTGACCGACCCTCTAACCACTGAGCAAAACTGGCCAGGGCACCTACCCCACAATCTTGACCAGAAGCCCATGAACTTTTCTAATTTTATTCCTTTTGCCAGCCCTTTGAGTGTTGTTAATACTCCGGGGTGGGGGAGGTACATTCCCCATGCTCTTCTGTAGCTAATAACAACTGGAATTTTTCAGACTCCAGAATTCTGTTTTTCTTATCATTAGTTTTCTCATGCAGTGTCCAGGATTTAGAAAAAAAACAAAAACCTTAAAATATTATGTTTTTTTCTCTCTTTTCTTCAGGGCAAGAACAATGAGAGGGTGTGCCTAATGCATGTATTGAAGTGGGTGAATGATTAGGAAAAGAATTAGAGTTGGTGGGTTTGAAGTATATCATGAGAAGTCAGTTGAAAGGCAATTTATGGTAGTTTAAAGTGGTAGAGATTATGGCTTAAAGTACCTGTTAAGTATAAATGGAAGCTATTAAAATTACTCTGGAGATTCTATGAATTCTCACATAACTTAATAAAGTTCTTTCCATCTGTGCAAAAGATGGATATTATTTATTTATATTGACGGGGTCACAGTAATAATTTAGATTTATAACATGAATAAAATTATCAAAGTGCTCCTACATTATCTTATTTGGCACGCATTTCCATTTTATAGATAGGAAAAGCTATTATGCCATAAATAGTGTTTCTTTTAATAAATACTTAGGTATTCTAAAGAACGCTGCATTTGCCCTCGCCGGTGTGTCTCAGTTGGTTGGAGTATTGTCCCGTGTACTGGAGGGTCATGGGTTTCATCCCTGGTCGGGGCACGTATGGGAGGCAACCGATTGATGTATCTCTCTCACATTGATGTTTCTTTCTCTTTCTCTCTCTCCCCTCTCTCCCTCTCCCCTCTCTCCCTCTCCCTTCTTCCCTCCAAAAATAAATAAAGAATGCTACATTGACTATGTCTGAGGTAGAAGTGAAATATATTGATTTCTTGGGTAATTGAATGGAATATATGTGCATTATCTCAGGAAGGAAATGCATTTTAGGGTTTTGTCTTTTTCTTAAATGTTTGTATTTTTTATTTCTAGGCTGTTCGCTGCTACGAGTCTCTAATCTTAAAAGCTGAAGGAAAAGTGGAGTCTGATTTCTTTTGTCAATTAGGTCACTTCAACCTCTTATTGGAAGATTATCCAAAAGGTAATTTTTCCCCTTGTTAATTACTGTTTGATTTATATATGTGTTTAAAATAATTGTAATTTTACTCTATCAAGGGTACTACTATTTTTACTTCTAAAATATTGTAAGTTGTGAACATCATAAAAAATTGGAAAATAAAGCGGGGTAGATGGAAATGTGAAGAATTCATGTAACTCCATGTAAATTATCAGTAGATCACTCAGTTAAACTGATAACCACCTATGTGTGCACTGCTGTTTTGTTCTGCCCTATGAAAAATCCCTGCCCATCAAAGGCTGTACCATAGTGGAAAGTGAGCCATTGGTGGACACTTTACAAAAGTATCCCAAACTCAGCATTTCTCTTTTTTATTCTGGCTGTATAACTTCCATTTTACCTAGAAAATATTTGAACAAAAATGTGTTCTGTAGCCATCTTATTGTAAAGGTAAGTAACACAGAGAGATGATTACATATGAGCTTGGGCATTGGATAAAACATTTTTTATTCATTTGAAAATTTTTTTCCTGTAAGAATTACGTGGGTTAAATAACTGGAGGTAGTATCCCAAGATGTGTCCTTTTTATGGTACCAAACTGCTGACCCAGACGATTACTCAGGAAGTTAAAAGCACCCCCAAATAAGTACCTCCCTTAATACCAAAGGCAAAATCCATAGCGAAGATAAACTGTATTTTTATAAGCAAGAACATTTTAACCTTTTGATCATAGTAAACATTTTAATGTGGAATGGATGGATTTATTATGCTTATTTTCCACATATGTGTTTAGCGGGTAGAACAACTGGTAGGTTATTTCATGGTCAGATGTAAGGATTGTTGGTGTTTAATGTTGTTGTTTTATAGCACCACTTTTGTGTTAATTGAAGTGAACACTTTCCTAATGAAAATGCAATTTTAGTTTGAGACGGGTGTAATCCAAGGGGTATGAAGTTAGATTTTTTTGTTGTTTTGTTTTTGTTTTACACAGCTCATCTCTATTGTTTACAGCTGCATTACCATTATTTGATTATTTGCATCCGTGAGTTTCTATCTTCTAATCTGTAAAATGAGGGGTGGGGGCGGAGGATGATAGCTCAGGTTTAGCTATGTGAAACTTTCAGGTTAGTATTTAGCAATATGGCTTGAGGGTAATAGATATTAATAATTATTTAATACTTTTAGATATTTTAATTAAAACTAGTAAGTTATTTAAAGGAAACCATTATACAAATGAAACATAATAGAAATCTGTGCAATCTAATTTTTTAATGCTGTACCTTTTTCTTGTATAGCACACTAATTTGAGAGCACATAAATAGAGACCCATACTTGAAAATTAGGTTTGCAAATGTGTCTTTGCTGCTTAGTGGTCATTAAAATATGTATTGGCTTTGAAAATTACTAGTTGATGAATTTAGCTACATTTTCTATTTATAATATTTGGCTGTGAAGGTAATGAAGAATACAGATACTTGTTTTGGAGGTGTTTTGTTTGGAAGGTGAGGTGGGGGCATGTGGCAACTGGACTATTTTGGCAAGCTAGCTGGTGAGACTAATCTAATAAAATATGAGAAGAGAAAGATAACCTAAGCATTTAAGTCTTTGAAAGGATGTGCTCTTAGATCTACTTACCATTGTACAGAAGAACTGGGCATTAATAGGTAGTCAGTAGGTTGATTATTTGTTATAGGAATAAGAGGAATGAGAGGATGCATGCACAAGTATACATAATATGTATTTTAAGTATTTCAAGCTGAAGGCTTCTATTTCCTAGATGTGAGGTTTTTTGGTAATCTTCCTTGAAGCTTTATTGACCACATTCCCACTTTTATTTTCTTATTTCTTTATTTTATTCTTTAAATTTTTTAAAATCGATCTTTTATTTTATTTATTTTTAAATCTTTATTGTTGAATATAGAATGTATTACAGATGTTCCTCATTTTTCCCCCCATTGACCCTCTCCTCCCCATTCCTGCCCCCCTCCCGCCTTTTCCCACGCTATTGTCTGTGTCCATTGGTTATGCATATAAGTTCTTTGGTTTATTTCTTCCCACCCCCCAAACCCTTTCCCTTTGAGGTTTGTCAGTCTACCAATGAATTTGTACTTCTTAATCTCTTCACCTTTTTCACTCATTCCCCCAAACCCCCTCCCATCTGGCAACCAACAAAATGTTCTCTGTATCTATGAGAATGTTTCTGTTCTGCCTGTTCATTTTGTTTGTAGATTCCATTGTTGATAGGTACGTAAATCGATCTTTTAGAGAGAGATGAAGGGTGAGAGAGATAGAAACATCAGTTAGAGAGAGAAGCTTCAACCTTGATCAACTGCCTCCTGCACTCCCGTACTGAGGATCAAGCCCACAACCTGGGCTGGGAATCGAACCAGCAACCTCTTGGTGCATAGGTTTATGCTCAACCACTGAGCCACACCAGCTGGGCACATTACCACTTTTTAAAAAAATTCCCCTTTAAATACCAGTTATGGAATTCTTTCTACCCATTCTCTTCACCGTCACCATCTTCCTGTAAGTACAAAACTGGTCACTCTCTAGTGGCACTGTGTTTGCCCCCCCCCCCCCCCCCCCCCCATTGATGGAAACATTTGTTACCTTAGGCTGCTTGCTTCATTGTTCTCTCTTTGGAACCAGTGCAAGATGAGAACCTCCAACCCCCTAGATGTGTTATTTTTAGAGAACAGATTATATACCATAATTTTTTGGGAAGTAAACATAAGCCTTGCAATGAACATGTGAGTAAACTACTTAGGTATATATTTTGTGGGGAATTTACTGGCCTTGTTATTCTGAAGATAGTTTTTTAATTATTGTCCTGATTTGTCATTGTTGTGTGAAATTTTCTGAGCGTGGGTTCCTTGTGAAAAACTTTTGTAGTAGAAAATGGTAGAATTCTACTCGTTTTTTTTGTGTGTGTGTGTGTACATTTTGGACTGTGGTTTTTCTGCTCTTTTTTGTCATTCTGATCCCATGTGTTTCCTATCTTATAGAAAGGCCTAAAGTTTTTCTGGTGTGCAGATGGTATACTTTGATTATCATTCCTGTTATGGATTTATTCATTAAAAATATTTTTTTTCCTGTCATTTCAGATGAATTTGAAGCAGGAAAAAAAAGACTTTATAAACCTTTTTTTTTTGTTTTTTAAGCCTTGCTTGTTGCTAATGTATGAAGGGTTTAAGAAAATTTCTGTCACTTGATTTAGTCATTTGGCTTCTAGGAACTTATCATAAAAAGTAATTGGTTAGAGGATTGTGGGGAAAATGGAGGCTCATTGTGCTTGGCCTATTGTAGGGTGGATTCCTCTGGAGGGACTTTAGCATGCAAGATGTTTAGTAAGGAATACTGTTAGGATCAACACCTATGGATGGTGGGGGATGGAACCATGATTAGACAGAGGGAGAAGTTAAGCTGATAGCCTTGGCCTACTCTTTCAGGAGCTCTGGAACTAGAATAGCCCTTCATAGCTGTCCCAAGTTGGCAAGATGACTAGGCCTTTATATTCCATCCATTCGATAATGGATGTGGGCCTGCCTGGGAAGGAGTGTGACTTCCAGCAAGGAAGCTCTCTGTAGCTAAGGCAGTTCACTGCTAGAGTCTGTGTCTGCATGTAGGACTCTCAATAGTCTTTCCTTCAAGTGGGATTTGAGTGGTTCTTCACAGTGTCTATCATATTAACCCCAGAGCTAATTTATTAATCTCAGGTGAACGAAACAGCTGATGGAGCTGCCTTAAGCCATGGAGATGGTGTAGTGATTTCTTTTTTTTTTTTTGGGTTGGAGAACAACCTTAGAGACAAAACCCTGGGCTGAAAGGCAAGCATATATATTCTTGTAAATATATGTGATGGAGCCTAGGTGCAGATTAATAGAATTATATGTAAAGATTTGTAAATATGTGTGGCACATTATATGAAAGGGTAGTCACTAAGTTAAATTAGTTGCTTAGGAAATTAAGTAGCAAATTACCTCGAAGTATGTAGCAAAATCATAAAAAACATAGAAATCATAAGGTAAGAGACTAGGTGGATGGATAGTGGGAGTTTCAGAAGTAAATGTACTTGAAGGCGATATAATAATTAATCATTGCTTATACTAGTGTGAAGAACTTTAAAAAATATTTTCTTCATGGTTGTAGTGAGCTAGAAGCTTCCCCTGAAATTCCAGCCAATGATAGATTTTCCTTCCTTTCCTCCTTCCTTCAAGTCTTTTGTAGCATTATCTGTCACTCAAAATAGGTTTTCATTGTTTTAGTTCCTCAAATTACAAATGGCTAGGACAAGTTGCATTCCAAGAGTTGTTAATAGAAGTCTTAAGTCAGAGTTGGTGAGCTTTCTCTTTTTTGTCTTTCTTGGGTAGAATGACAATACTCCATCTTAGGATATATATATTATAAAAACAGGAAGTACGTATTTTTCAATAATTTTGAGTTTTGTTTCTCCAAAAATTGTCAATATTTTTTATTCTTTTTTTTTTTAAGTTCTCACCTGAGGATATTTTTCCATTTTTGTTCAGATAGAGTGGGAGGGAGAGAGAAAGAGAGGGAGAGAGAGAGACACAGAGACACATCGAGTGGTTGCCTCCTGCATGACCCCATCCAGTGCTGGGGACGAACTGCAACCGAGGTATGTGCCCTTGACTGGAATCGTACCCATGACTCATTGGTCTCTGGGCCGACGCTGTAACCACTGAGCCAAACCAGCCAGGACAAATATTTTTTATTCTTGCATGGTTCATTTATTTCTTTATTGTTATGGCTGTTGGAAGTAAAGGTTTTGATTCTTTTTAGAATCTTCTCTTTGTTTAAAGCTTCTTTCAGGTAGAGAGTCATTTGGAATTAGTTTGCATAGTATATATGTTTGCTATACAATAGAGATTTACTTTTCCAATAAAAATGAAATAAAAATCCAGAATATAGACATATACTATCATAGACTGTCATAGACATGACATATAATATCCATAGAATGAATATTATGTATCTCTGAAAGCTGATACAGTTAAAGTGATTGTTCATGTGTTTTCATTGTGTTCACAGTTATTGTACCCTATTTCTCCATATAACTTCATAAATGTATTTTATGTTTAAAAAAAAAATCACTGATGCCTTCATGCCCTTTCATCACAATTTGGTGATCACCAATTTTCTTCCATCTACTCATGGCCTAGAATTAGAAATACAATTGAGAAATAACCCAAGTAAGCACAATAGTGACCATAACCCAGGTTGTCAGAAGCATGTGTCCAGGCAACAAGCAAAATTTATCGTAGCTTCAAGAACTAGAGAGCTGGTGGGAGAACACACTGAAGGAACACAAAGAAGATACCTACTTGGCGTCTCTTGTAGTAAGCCAAATGTGAGATACAAAGACCTTGAATATATTATTTTAATAATGACAGAGAAGTAGTAAATCTGAGATTTCAGTAGATGCATTAGTTTGACATGAAGACCTCAGTGAAGATACTGACATAGGAGTAAACTTTTCCAACTTCTGTTTGCTTATCTCTCTAATCGGAAATCTTTTCAAACCTGTGGAGAGACAGGAACAAAGGTCTGTTGTGGTAGATGCTGTCCAGAGGGTTTTCAAATGTTAATATGTATTAACATTCATCTATCTATCTATATGAAGATGTGTTTTAGGCATAGATTTGAAAAGGTAGAAAGGTAGTTAGAGAGCTAGACACATCAGTCATTTATATACAGTGAAACTGATTTCCTAGTGGGATGAACAAAGGACCTCTTGAGCCAATAAAGAACTTGGGGATAACAAAGTGAAAGTTAGATGATGTAGGGACGTAGAGAACCCAGTTAGACATATGCTACAATCATTATGAAACAGGTTTTAAGCTTTATAAGGATGCCCAAACAAATGGTTTTCAGTATTATCTATTGAAGACTTTATAAAAATCTAGAGTAGACTAGGAATTTTTTCTGTGGCTAGGTAACTGACATAAAGATTAGAAATACAGTCTGTGATTTTGTTAAAAGGATTTTAGTTGAGACTCTGGTGATGAGTACTTGTATCGTCTTTAGGGTTTTAATAATTTATTTGGACTAGGAAACAAAATATGTTAGGATCTTACATAAAATAGGGTGCTAGGCCTAATGGGTAAACTGTAATTGTTTGGAAATGTGTAAATGAGTGGAAAAGTAAAAAATGCTCATGGAAAAAATGTCTCTTTTACAAATCTGTTCTTGAAATTTGGAGCATTTACTTTTGTGACTTTGAATTTGAGGGTTCATACTTATTTCTTACTTCACCATGTTTCTTCCAACTAATAATCACATAGGTTTCTTCTTTTTTTAAAAAAAATTATTTTTATTAATTTGTTTTTGTTACAGATGTTTCTCCCCCACCCCCATTGACATCCTCCTCCCCATTTTCCCCGCCCATCTCCAGCTTTGTTGTCTATATCTATTGGTTATGCATACATGCATATAAGTTCTGTGGTTTATCTCTCCCCTACCACCCCGTCTTCTGGGGATTGTCAGTCTGTACCCCACTTCCACGTCTCTGGGACTATCCTATTCACCAGACTGTTATGTTCATTATATTCCACAAATAAATGAGATCATATGATACTTGTCTTTCTCTGTTTGGCTTGTTTCGCTTAGGATAATACTTTCCAGGTCCCTCCATGTCGTCTCAAAGGATAAGAGATCTTTCTTTCTTACAGCTGCATAGTACTCCATTGTGTATATGTACCACTGCTTTTTTATCCATTCGTCTACTGATGGACACTTGGGCTGTTTCCAGATCTTAGATATTGTAAATAGTGCTGCTACAAACATGGGGGCACATATATTCTTTCTAATTGGTGTTTCCGGCTTCTTAGGGTATATTCCTAGAAGTGGGATCACTGGGTCAAATGGAAGTTCAATTTAGAATTTTTTGAGGTAACACCATACTGTTTTCCATAGTGGCTGCACCAGTCTGCATTGTACACCCACCAGCAGTGTACTAGAGTCCCCTTTTCTTCACACCCTCACCAACACTTGTTGTTTGATGATTTGTTGATGGCGGCCATTCTGACAGGTGTGAGGTGATACCTCATTGTTGTTTTAATTTGCGTCTCTCTGATGATTAGTCATGTTGAGCATTTCTTCATATGTCTGTTAGCCATTTGTATGTCCTTTCTGGAGAGGTGTCTATTTATCTCCTCTGCCCATTTTTTAATTGGGTTCTTTGTCTTCCTTTTGTTGAGTTGTATGAGCACTCTATATATATTGGAAATTAACCGCTTATCTGATATATCATTGGCAGTTATGCTCTCCCATACAGTGGGTAGCCTTTCTGTTTTGATGATTGTATCTTTCACTGTGCAGAAGCTTTTGAGTTTGATGTAGTCCCATGTGTTCATTTTTCCCTTTGCTTCTCTTGCCTTAAGTGTTGTATGGTTTCTTCTTACTTTGGAGGACATACACTATCTCTTTAAGGGCTCCTCTAATTCTAAAATGGGAATTTTATGATGTGCAACATATTATTTCAGGTTTTTGGATACATAACCTTCAAATTTATTGAAATTTTGTAACGTCGTCCAAAGGGTGGTCTAGGTTTGAGTATGGCACTGCACAAAAATTGTTTGGGACCTTGGCCTGTACTGGTTAGGATGTTTTCGTTTTGTTTTATTTATTTATATATATATATATATATATATATATATAATTTTTTTTTTGTTAGAGAGAAAGGAAGGGAGAGAGAGATAGAAACATCAGTGTGAGTGAGAATCATCCATTGGCTGCCTCCTGCACACCTCCCACCAGAGATGGAGCCCACAATCCTGCCTGTTCCCTGAACTGGAATTGATCCGGGACCTCTCAGTCCATGGGACCATGCTCAATCCACTAAGCCACACTGAACAGGCTGGTTAGGATGTTTTTAGGCACAAATAGCAAGGACCTCATTCTAGCCTAAACAATAAGGTTTATTGCCTCATAAGTTCATAGATGAGTTGTGTGGTAGGAATAGGTCGAAGTCTAGAAGTACCCAGGTACTTTGTTTCCTCTACTATCTTCTTTGGGCTTCAACCTAAGTATAGTTCCCTTTGCAGTGGCAGTTGGTGATACACGCTTCCTTTTTCACATCCAGCAGTAGAGAGAGAACACCTATTCCATAACTGATTTATATACATCATTGGTGATTAAAAAAAATTGCAAAATAAGTTTTTAAATTATGGTTGATGTACAATATAATGATAGTTTTAGGTGTAAAACCCAGTGCTTAGACATTTATATAACTTATGAAGTGATACCCTGATAAATCTACTACCCATCTGACACCATACATAATTTTACTGTATTATTAACTATATTCCCTATGCTGTACTTTAGTTGTAGTACTTCCATTTAGCTTGATTTCAGGCGGTTTTGAATGATGATTGTTCTGTAGTTTAGTTGTAATTTTGATGTGGTTGTGGGAGGACGCAATACTGCGTTTATCTACATCGCCATCTTGACCGGAGTCCCTATGCTGTACTTTAAATCCCCACCAATATTTATTCTGCAACTACTAATTTGTACTTCTTAACCCCTTCACCTTTTACACCCATCCCTCCTCTCCCCCTCCCATCTGGCAACCATCAAAATATTCTCTGTATCTGAATCTATTTCTGTTTCTCTTGTTTGTTTATTTTATGTATTCCACACATGAGTGAAATCGTATGGCATGTCTTTTGCTGTCTGACATATATTACTTAGCACAATATTCTCTGTGTCCATTCAAGTTGTTGCAAGTGGCACAATTTTATTCTTTTTTTTTTATGGCTGAGTATATTCCATTGTACGTATGTACTATTTCTTTATTCATTCATCTATTGGTAGACTTTTAGTTTGCTTTCATATCATAGCTATTATAAATACTGCTGCAGTTAACATGTGGACAGATATGTCTTTTCAACTTATTGTTTTGGATTTCTTCAGATAAATACCCAGAATTGGAATTGTTCGGGTCTTTTTTGTCTCTTGTTATAGCCTTTGTTTTAAAGTCCATTTTGTTTGGTATAACTATTGCTACTTAAGCTTTTTTTTTTTTCTTTCCATTTCCGTAAAATACCTTTTTCCATCCCTTTAAGTCTGTGTTTCTTTCAATCTGAAGTGAGTCTCTTGTAGACAGCATATATAAGGGTTTTGGTTTGTTATCCCTTCAGTTACCGTATGTCTTTTGATTAGAACATTTAATCCATTTGCATTTAAAAGTAATTATTGATAGGTAAGTATTTATTGCCATTTAATTACTTGTGTGTATGTGTTTATTTTATTTAATTTTTTTCCTTCTTCTTAAAGAAGACCCTTTAATATTTCTTGTAATACTGGTTTGGTGATGATGAACTCCTTTAGCTTTTTCATGTCTGGGAAGCTCTTTACCTATCCTTCAATTGTAAATGGTAGCTTAGCTGGGTAGAGGTTGTAGGTCCTTGCTTTTCATCACTTTGACTAATTCATGCCAATCTTTCTGGCTTGCAAAGTTTCTCATGAGAAAGCAGCTGACAGTCTTATGGGAGCTTCCTTGTGGTTAACTACTTTTTTCTTGCTGCTTTAATTTTGATGTGTCTTGGTGTGGGCCTATTTGGTTTCATCTTGTTTGGGACTCTCTGCTCTTCCTAGACTTGTATGTCTGTTTCTTTTACCAGGTTAGGGTGTTTTCTGTCATTTTTTTCAAATAAGTTTTCAGTTCCAATTCTCTCTTTTCTCCTTCTGGCACCCCCATAATGCAACTGTTGGTATGCTTGAAGTTGTTCCAGTGGCTCCTTACACTATCATCATATTTTTGGATTTATTTATTTTTTTGCTGTTCTGATTAGATGTTTCCTGCTTCCTTATCTTTCAAATCTCTACTTATCCTTTGCTTCATCAACTCTGTTGTTGATTCCCTGTAATGTGGTCTTCATTTCAGTTATTGTAGTCTTTATTTCTAACTGGTTCTTTTTTGTTTGTTTGTTTTCCATCGCCATATTTGTTTCCTATCTCTGTGTTAAAGTTATCACTAAGTTCATCTATTCTTCCCCTAAGTTCCTTGAATGTTCTTATAACCAGTGTTTTGAACTCTACATCTGGTAGATTGCTTGTCTATATTTTGTTTAGTTCTTTTTTGGAGTTTTGTTCTTTCATCTGGGGTATCTTTCTTTGTTTCATCCTTTTGTTTGCTTCCCTGTGTTTGTTTCTATGTATTAGGTAGAGTTGCTACCTCTCCAGTCTTGGTAGAGTGGCCTTATATAGTAGGTGTCCTGGAGGGACCAGTGGTGCAGTGTCCTCAGTCACCTGAGCTGGCATGTCAGGTGCACACACATACACATACCTGTGCAATCTCCTTTTGCACTTGAGCCTTGATTGCTGTTGGCATGTGAATGGGAGGGATTTACTACCAGGCTGATCAGCTGTGAGGACTGTCCACAACTACAGTGGAAGAGCTGCTGTGCATTGACCTACCCCACAGAGCAAAACTCGCTTCAGTGCTTGATGAGTCTGCCCCTTAAGAGTGTAGCTTGTGGAGGTGTTTAGATGATGCTTCAGCATGATCTGAAGCTATCCATTGGGTGCACTGGTTCTGAAGCCTCCCAGGAGGTGCTTGCCAAGGCCAGCCACCTCAAGTGCCTTGCCTGGGACTACTTGGCATGTGCTACAAAGCAATATGCAGATCACTTCTGTTTCTGCTGGGCTTGGAGGTGCTCAGGAGAGTCTAAGCTGTGAGCCATGACTGGCTGCTACTAGTGCTGGTTCTGGAGCCACTTTAGTAAGAGGTATGGAGCATGCTGAGACCAGATGCTGCTTGTTAGAGGTTTGTGAAACTTTGAGAGATTATAGGAAGGTCTGCAACATGAGCCAGGATGGGCTGTTTGTATGGAAAATCCACTGGGAAGGGCTTGGGTGAACCTGAATGTTGGATGGGATGGAGTCTCTGGGAATCACCAGGGCAGGGCAAACCAGGTTGATGGAGACTTAGATATGGGGCCCACCAGCCAACAGAGGAACAATGGCCTCTGTCAGTACTCTGGGAGAAAGCTGCCCCGTCAGTCCTTGCCTTGAAGCCAGACAATTGAGTTCCTTTCTAGATGTCCATGGGTCTGTGGTGCCTTTCAAGCTGCTGTCCCAGAGCTAGAGCTCAGAGTGAGTGAGTCTGAGTAAGTTTGTCTGCAAACCCTTTAAGAGTAAAACCTGGGACTCCAGAAGCCCTCTGTCTCACTCAGCCACAATCCCCACTGGTCTTCACAGCCAGATGTTCTGGGAACTTCTTTTCCTGGCACTGGAATCCTGGCCTGGGGGCCCTGGTATGGTACTGGGACCCCTCGCTACACAAGGGGACCATTGCTGCTTCGATATTGCTCCTGATGTTTTTGATTGCCACAGATTGGTGTGGGACCAGTGTGTTCCGTGTCTCTGCCCCTTCTACCAGTCTGCATAGCTTTGTCTTGTCAATGTAAGAAACATTTAAGCCTGTGAAGAATTTTTGTGAGTTTATTTGAAGTAAAACTGTTGACAGTTGGCAGGAAGCAAAATCTCAACGGATTGAGATAACATTCTGGAGAATGGCAATTTTGTACAATATTATATGTTTTACAATTAAAAGAGAAGACGTAAATGGGAACTTCATGGGTCTTAGATTAGTTAGGCAGGAAAAAGCAAAGCGAGGAAACTTCTGGGGTTGGATAAAAAGTAAAATGATAGACATATTTCTTTTACATAGGTATAGAATAGTTAACAGTTAACAATTCAATAATTAATTGAGTAATAATGAGGGGATTTGTGACCACCTCAGTGTGGTGCCTATGTTTTTGAGGGGTCTGGAAAAAGGAAAATTGTTTTGACATTCCAAAGATAGATTATTGTAGATGTAAAAAGACAATAGACAAACTTGGTTAAGGTAAAAGTGACCTTTGTCAGGAAGATACCCTGAGCCTAGGATGTGACTACCCATTATAAACTGCTTTTAGTTAAAAAGTTTTTATTTTAGACCGTTCTTTGTGGTTAATTTAGTTTTTTGAGTTTGTAAGACTGCCATGCAGGCCTCCCCTGAGCTTGTCAGGTTTAGTATGTGGCCTCTGTTTGTCCACATGTCCCCCTTCTGGTCATAAATTAAAGGATGTATTGATGACTAACCATTTAGTTGAATAATAAGGTCCCATGGTGCTAGGAAGGCTTATTTTTAGGAAGTCTCAGAGTTAGCATTTGTCTTGCTGGACAGGGTGGACCATTGGGGATGGAGCAAGATCATACCCTTAGATGGCAATCAGGTGAAATTATTATTATTATTTGAAATTTAAAAGGCAGGTGCCCTGGCTGGTTTGGCTCAGCAGTTAGAGTTTGGCAAAGAGTTGCGGGTTCGATTCCGGTTAAGGGCAGTACCTCAGTTGTGGTTCGTCCCCAGCCCTGGTCGGGGTCATGCAGGAGGCAACCAGTCGACATGTCTCTCACATTGCCGCCCTGCCCCCCCCCCCCCCCACACACACACACACACACTCTCCTTCTGAAAATAAATGGAAAAATACCCTCGGGTGAGGACTAAAAAAAAAAAAAATTAAAAAGGCAGGTGAGTGGGTTAGATTCTATATGTCCTTGTGAAAAAATATTTTGGATTATTTCTAATTTTTGAGTTATAATTATTTGAGTCCTTTTGTTGTTTGTCTTAAGTTTTGTTTTTCTGTATTTAGTATAACACTTACATACCAGACACAAAAGTAACAGTATTAAACCAGTAACACTGATTAGGAATAGAAAATGTCTAATGCTAGACAAGGAAAGGTCTGAGGGGAATAAGTATTCCAGCCAGTCAAAAAATCCTTCATATGTATTATTATAATTTTTTATTAAGTTAATTATATGTTTTCCTATTTTATTTACTGTCACTTGTACTTTATGTGATAAGTTTGGCCAGATGAATTAAGACTTTTTGTTATTATTTAGAAGTTGTTTTTGTTTTTTTTTATTGATTTTAGAGAGAAGAAGGGAGAGGGAGAGAGAGATAGAAACATGGATGAGAGAGAACATCGATGGGCTGCCTCCTACATGTCCCCCACTGGGGATTGGGCCCCCAACCTGGGCATGTGCCCTGACTGCTCAACCATTGAGCCACACAGGCCGGGCTTATTTAGAAGTTTTAGTCTTTCTTTTGGTCATTTAGTTTCCATAAAAATGACTTTATAGGGAGGATTAAGTTTAATTTTTTAATTTATTGGATTTTTAGTATTATTATAACTTTTATTGACCTCAGACAAAGTTATTTTGTACATAATTGTATTATATTTTAGTAGTATTTAATGTAAACTTGGTGTTATCACAGTAAAAATTATTTAGTATAACACAATGATTTTCTTATTCTTCCCAACAAAAATGCTTCTTTTCCATATATCATATATTGTTATTTGTTAGGATAGATATAATAGGCCAGAATTGGATAATTTCAATATTCCATATAGAATTGGGGCATAACCATTCACCTTTTTGATTTTTAAAATTAGATAGATAGGTTTTCGTTGTTTATTATTTTTAATTATGGCCCGTTTATTTTCCTTCTATGGGAAGTATTCTAGTATTATTAAAGATGGTCACTATGTCAGCCAGTTGAATTACTGAGAATTTAAGTTCAGGATTTAACTCCGGTGTCTGGTCTTTTAAGACACAATGTTATAGATTGTACTTTTTATTCAAGATTTTCCAAAATCCAGGGGAACCATATGAATTTTATAAGTGTCTGGCCTGGGCTTCTGCATTCACTATAGTTGGCCATTTTTTCATAGCTACTTTGGATTCCATTTGCATTAGCATATGCAATAGGCTCTGTAGAGGAAGGATATAGACATGTTCCCAGTGTTGGGATTGTGTATGAGTTTTTATAGTCTGTTGACTCTGTTTTATTTATTGAGCTATGGCTTTATTGTCTTTCCATGCTGTTTTCAATTAATTAATTTATTTTGAAATAACATTACCTTTATATGACCTATTTTAGATAGAGTCTTTTTCTAATGAATGACCTTTTTCATTAGCTATAAGTTTAGCTTGTCTTAGAATACTAAGGCCTGCTCCTATTCCTCCAAGTATTTTCCTTTTATTTTTTTTAGAGGGTCAGTGTTGTTGGACCTATCAGGAATGTTGTTGCCATTGGGTAGCTATGGCTTGGGAACAGTTGGGGTATACTGAATAAACCCCAAAATGTTGTTTTCCATGCTGTAGTTAAATGGGTAAAGGTAGCCCCCAAATAAGCTAGAGTTTGAGTATTCCATAGGGCTTTCCATAAGTGACCAGGACACAAGGAGGGTGGGATAGTTACAGACATATCTACCCACCTACTAATTTCAATAATTTTTAAATGGGGAGTGATTGATTTTTTTTTCCTTCTGGTTTCATGGACATTCAGTCACAAGAGCATGGGTGGTGAGTCTGAGGACAAGATATATTTTGACAGATAGGACAGGCTGTTGCAAGCTCTTTTCCATTATATTTAAGTATTTAAAAAATTTTTTAGTATCCTTATTTACATATAATTTCATTAGAATTATCAAGGAGGTGTTTTTGGAGGTATTTGCCCAAGTTGGGTCCTTTATAATAGATATATTCAGAAAAAAATGTATGAAAGTCTGTATTGATAGTAGGAGAAGACCAATGTGTAGTCAATAAAGTATTAACTTCCTTATCATAACTGATAATCAGAATATAATTTTCTAGTAGAAGGGAAAGATTAGCAGATACTCAAGTTAAATTTTTTATATCTAATAAGGGAGAGGCTCTGGAGAGACAGATTTGTTTCCACTAAGAAACTATAAAAACAGGATAATAATATATAAATTATTTTATCTATATTCAGTTAATAACAGATGATATAAGAACAAGGTTTGAGTAGTATTAATTTGTGAGCATACAGGCTTTGTTGACATCTTGGATAGCTGTCTGCCTTCATGGTTGGCAGTTCCTCATCCTTGAAAATTCTTTCATCACCTTTGTAGACAGAGGTGGTTGTCAGAGATGGGAGTAGATGTCCATTTGCAGTCAGGTGCCTTTTTAAAATGAGAAATGTGAATCCGTGAATTAATTCCTTTTGAGTTTTGCTGCATATGGGGTAGTTAATAATATCTGGTAAGTTCCCCTCCAGTGTCGTTGAATATAGTCTTTTATTTGAGATCTGTTCCAATAGACCAAATCTTTTGGTTATAATCTATGATTTTTGAAATCTTAGTCTCCTGGGAGCGTACTGTGAAATGAATTGGTTATTAGTTTATTAATTTTTAAAAGCTGGTTAATAAGCCCTCTACAATAATGTAAAATGTCTTCTTTGAGCAAAATTGGTTTATGTCTCTTTATGCATAGGGTGGCCAATGAGTGTTTTATAGAGAAATTTTATGTTTACCAAAAGGAGTAGATCTCAGGTTGAGGAGTACTGCAGGGAGAGCTCTTGTCTAGGGGATATTAAAGGCTTCTGAAATTTTGACTTGTTGAATTTTTATTGTACCATTGGTATGTTTCAACAGTCTAGAAGACTGGAGGTGATAGGCGCAATGAACATGTAGTATAGGCCAAATGTTACAGATGGATTTTATTATTTGCCCAGTGAAATGAGTCTCTTGGTCACTATATAACTCAGAGGGAATTCCCCAATTGGGAATTATTTTTTCTAAGAACAATTTATCAACCATTAAGGCTGTTGCTGTCCTGCAAGGGAATGCCTCAACTCAGTGAGAAAACATATAAATCATAACTAATGTATATTTGTATACCTGAAATAGTGGCATTGGATAAAATCCAATTGCTATACCTTAAATGGACCTAAAGGAAGTGGACAATGTCCTTGGGATTCATGGAGTGGCTTTCCTGGGTTATATTTTGGACAGACAGAACATTTACTATATATACTGTGTGAGCCACGGTTTTCAGAAATACTGTTTATTCCATTAAACCATCTTTTCAGACCACAATGCGTTAGTTCAAGTACATGTTGATGTACAGGGAGTGGTGCCCCTATAGGTAAACTAGGTTTCTGATTGGATCCAAGCTATATCTGTCTGTCTGGGTCAAAGGTTCCCACTTTTTATTGTCATATTTTCTTTTCTTTTTCCATAGCTGACTGTTGAAATTGGAAAAGATAATCTTTTATTGATTTAATAGAAAGCAAAGAACATTCTTGGGTCTGAACAACTTGACTAATCAATGCTGCCTGTTTAGCTGTAGCATTAGCAAAATGATTTTCTTTTGTTTTTATGGTGATAGGTTTAGAATGTCCTGGGATTTTAATAATTGCCAATTGTTTTGGTTGTTCCGTATAGCATCTAAAAATTCCATAACTAGTTTTTTATTTTTTATGGGCTGCCCAGAGGAAGTTAGGAAGCCTCATTGCTTCTATAACATTCCAGAGTTATGAGGTACACCAAATTCATAGTGACTATTAGTATAAATATTGGCTATTTAATCTTTGGCCAGTTGACAAGCCTGGGTTAGAGTAATTAGTTCAGCTTGCTGGGCAGACCTTATTTCAGGTAGATAAGAACTTTTAATTATGTTCACCATGGAAGTTATTGTCTATCCAGCGAGGTAATGTCCCTGTTCATCTTTAGATAAAATCCATCTGCAAACCAAATGAAGTTAGCATTATTAATGGGAGTTTCCTGTAAATTATTGCTAGGAACAAGAAGGTAGTCAGTAAGCAAAATACTGTTGTGGGTGTCTTCATCCTGCAAAAAAGGTAACAAAGTTGTAGGATTAATGTGATTATACCAAGTTAAAGTAATGTGAAGTGCAGAGAGCAGGAGTATTTCCTAAGAAGGCAATCAGCTGACAGAGAAGTATTGAGTGTGATGCGAGTTCAGCAAAGATTCAGCAGACTGAACAACATAAATAGTTAAAGGAGAACCCATACCTATTTCTTTTGTCTGTTTATATAACATGGCTATAGCAGAGATCACCCTCATACCGGGAGTGAGCCCTTTTGCTACTGAGTCTAGGTGTTGATTATAATATTTTATAGGTCTATGATGATCTTCATGTTTCTGAGTTAGAACTCCTAAAGCATTTCCCTTACTTTTATGTGTGAAAGGAGGAAGGGAAGTTTATAATTTGGATATCCCAGAGCAGGAGCTTTAGACAGTGTTTCCATTAGAGTGTCTCTACAGCTTGTTTACCTCTGGGGTTCCATTGAATTGGATTAGGTTGATCTGTCTTTAATAAGGCATATAGAGGTTGGGCTATTAATGAAAAGTTTGGAACCCAATTTTGACAATATTCAGTCAAACCCAGGAATTCTTGAAGCTGCTTGCTTGTTCTTGAAAGAGGGAAAGACAGGATTCCTCTCTTTTGGTGTTAATCAGTCGTCCATCTTTAGATATGAGATGGCCAAGGTATTTTACTTGAGGTAAGCAAATTGAAGTTTATTCTTTGAGACCTTATGTCCTTTCATAGGTAGCTGTTGCAATTGCTAAATTGTGTTCTTTTGGGAGAATAGTAATGTCCTAGAGCATAAAAGTAAATTATCCACATACTTTAGAGTGGAACCTTTAGGAAATTTAATATCATTTAAATTACCTTTTAATATCTGGGAGAAATAGGTAGGACTTTCTGTATATCCCTGGGGCATTGCAGTCCAAGTAAATTGCCGATATTCCAAGGTGAAGGCAAAGAGATGTTGACTGTCTTTTTCTACTGGAATGCTAAAAAAAAATGCACTATATAAATCTAGTACTGAAAAAGACTGCCAGTCCACAGGAATGGCCGATAATGAAGTATGTGGATTTGGAACCACATGATATCTGGGAACAACTACCTTATTTATAGTTCTGAGATCCTGTACAAATTTCCATTCTTTTTTATTTGGTTTCTTTACTGGAAGGATAGGAGAATTACAGGGGCTTGTACATGGAATTATAAGTCCCCTTGTACAGTAATCTTGTATAATGGGCTTAATTCCAGCTAGTGCATCAGATCTTAGAGGATATTGGTGAATGTTAGGTAGAGGCAAAGTATTATCAATAGTTATCTTAATAGGAGTGACTGGCTTGATATTGCCAATGTCTGTACTGGAAAGGGCCCAAAGTTGCATTGGAACATCCTGCAACAAACGAGTTTTAAGATTACTTTTCTCTGGTTGAAGTTTCTTTAAAATCGTTATTTTCCCTATTGGTTCAGTATTTGATTTACAGTTATTTAGTTTTAAATACATTTTACCCTCCTGGGAAAATATATTAGGGCATTACGGGTTTTAAGAAAATTTCTCCCGCCCTGGCCGGTTTGGCTCAGCGGTTGGAGCGTTGGCCTGCGGTCTAGAGAGACCCAGGTTCGGTTCCCGCTAAGGGCATGTACCTTGGTTGCAGTTTGTCCCTGGCCCTGGTTGGTTGTGCGGGTGGCAGCCACTCCATGTGTCCCTTTCGCGTCGATGTTTCTCCCTCTCTCTCTCTCTCTCTTCCTCTCTCTCCCTCCCGCTCTATCTGTACAAAAAATGGAAAAAATGTCCTCGGGTGAGGATTAAAAAAAAAAAGAAAATTTCTCCCTATCAGGTAATTGGGGCTGATTTGACAAGTAAAAATATATGTTGCTCTGTAACAGTCCCTAGTTGAAAGGGGACAGGTTCTGATTTAAAAACAGTCATTGGTTGGTTAGATACCCCTACCATTTGGCGAAGTTTTGTTCTGGCGGAGAGTGAAACTTAGTTGGGTAGGGTTAAGAACGGATAAAGTAGTTCCAGTATCAACAAGGGACTTAGTAACTTTCCCTTTGATGATGATTTCAAATTTTCCTAAAGTATTAGTAAGGAGAAGGGGAAGTACCCTCTCAGAGTACTTGGAGCAGCCCTGTGCTTGCTTCTCTATATTTTCTCTTTGTAAATCTCATTTCAATTTTCTATACTCTTTTTAATGGTGACTTGGTTTTTTACAGTAAAAATAGACTCCTTTCTCCCCTTGTCTAAGACTTTCAAGTAGATTTGACTTGGTTTCTTAATTGTTAGAGTTGTAAGTTCATAATTTGGGCAGTTTAATTTTTTTCTCTCTTTTAAATAGATTTAGATAATTGATTAGCCAGAATAGCCAGTTCATCAGCATGGGTGGTCTGCCAGTTTAATTTATGTTATTTGATCAAAGTTAGTAAAATGCCGAATTTAGTAAGGGATCATTTTGATCCTTAAAGCTGTCTGGAGACAGACCTGAGTATTCTTTGAAAGGTTTTTAAAAAACATTTAAAGAAATCAAGCACTGGTTCATCAGGCTTTCTTTTACATTACTGGATTTTGGTCCAGTCCATTTTCCGCAGAAAAATCTCAGGTATGGCTTAATAAAAAGATGGTGGGCTAATTCCCTGCATTTGTCCCTGTCTGTTGTTTTTTTGTTTTTTTTTTTTTACAAATCCTCTACAGGAGCATGCCAGCAAACCTTAATCAGTAGGTGTACTAATTGGAATAGGTCAGAATAGCCAGGACCATATGTTTTAACAATTAAATAAAATTCTTTTGCAAATCCGTCAGGGTCCTGGAGAGGGTCAGGGAAATCTTTAGTTAGATTTCTTAATTTTGTTCTAGTCCAAAGGACATGCACAATCCCTAGATTCCCTCTACTTGAGACAGGCTTTTCTCTGAAAGGAGTTGCTATAATCCCTGAATTATCATTTTCTGAATTTGTATTCTCATCTTCCCCTATGTCAGTAGGGAATGGTAGTGGAGGAGATATAGAAGAATAAGAAAGAAGGGAGGTGGAGGGCAAGTCTGCACATGGAAACTTGAAGAGCAAAGGGTTTGGTGGAGGAACTGTAGAAGGGGGAGGAATGGAGTCTTAGCATTTATTGGCTTCAGAAGCCTTCTTTAGTTTAGAGACAGTTTCTCAAATTTTATTATTAACTTCCTGTAGGGAAGATATTTTATCTGATCCTCTCTAAGAAGCTTCTAATTTTCAATCAAGATAAGTTTCCCATTCATTCAGTTTAATTTTAGAGCTGGCTTTTTTTAAATTGAGTGTTCCAAAAAAATCAATTTGGAGGTGTCAGAAGTTCCCCACTTTGGCCATTTCAAGCTGATATTTTTAGTTCAAGTTTTCCATTTCTGTAGATTCTTGCGAGCTGAGATTCCGTATGAATTGTATACATACCCTGCGGGAGTATTAATGGGGGGGAGCGGGTTGGATATTTGGTGTTCATGGACCTTAGAGGTACAGTTTTTCATTTTAATTTTAGTCTTTGGATATTTGCAGAGTCTGAGTAAATTTTCTAGGGATGTTATGTAGTGGGTTGAAGAGTGCTGCTTATGGGTTGAGCTCTATAAGCCTCTCACCCCTCAAGTTGCAGTCAACCCTCTTATGTGCTTAGGTTTTTCTCCTGGCTGTCAAACAACCAGAAGGGGTTCTGGTAGACCAAACCTTGTGGGTACTTCCCCAGATGAGCCAGTCATTTTAATTACAGTCAAATTGGGATTTTCCTATGGGGCCCCTGTACTGTCATGAGGAATAACTTCTGACACCTCCATAAAGATTCTTAGTTGAATAAGAACACCCGAGATTCAGGCTGGAGAGAGGGTGTGTCCCTTATTTTTGGAGTTGAATGAATTCAGCCCTCATTTATACAGCTAAGATTTTTTTGTTCAGACTCTTCAGAAAGCAAGTCTAATTTAGAAGCTGAAATCAAAACCAGCCACCTGTTTTAACTCCTATCCTTTAGCACCACCTCAAGGATTTTGTAAGAACAGCTCAAATAAAGTCAAGCCCTCTACCACAAGCAAGGGAAGGTCCTGGATCTAAGAGACAACTCACCAAAGTTTACCTCATTCCTCAGGGCAGAGAACCTGCGGGGCTCAATAGGCTCCTTGCTGGATCCTAGCACTGGGTCTGGGTCCACAGGGTAGGCCTGAGTGAGCGTCTTTTGAATCCTGTTGACCATGGCAAGTAAATGTCAATATAGGGAACATTTAAACCTGTGAAGAATTTTGTAAGTTTATTTGAGGCAAAAGTGTCAACAGTTGTCAGGAAGAAAAATCTCAGTGGATTGAGATAATGCTCCAGAGAATGGCAGTTTCGCACCTTACTTTATATATTGCACTTAAAAGAGAAGTAAGTGTATTATATGAAATCTATTGATAAGGAAGGTACGAGAAAGCAAAGCGGGGAAACCTCTACAATTGGATAAAAAGTAAAATGATAGACATATTTCTTTTACATAGGTGGGTATAGAATAGTTAACAGTCAGTCAACAGTTTGATAATAATGAGGGGATTTGTGGTCGCCGCAGAGCAGTGCCTGTGCTTTGAGGGGTCTGGAAAAAGAAAAATTATTTTGACATTCAAAAAATATGTTATTGTAGATGCAAAAAGATAATAATAGACAGGCTTGGTTAAGTTTGACCTTTGTCAGGGAAGATACTGGCCTACGACATGCTTACCCATCATAAACTGCTTTTAGTAAAAAAGTTTTGATTTCAGACCATCCTTTGTGGTTATTTAAGGTCTTTAAGTTTGTAAGGCCACCATGCAGGCCTCTCCTGAGCTTGTCAGGGTTAGTATGTGGCACCTTTTTGTCCACAGTATTTACATCCTTAGTTATAGGACTTCTGTTCACGTAGATTCCAGGCAGTTTCGAATGATGTTTTTTCTGTAGTTTTATTGTAATTTTGATGTGTTTGTGGGAGGTTGTGAGTCTCGCATTTACCTACTCCACCATCTAAATCGGTGGTTTTTAAGCAAACTTTCTTTGACTCTTCTGTACCAACAAGTTTGATAAGTTGGTTTGTTTTGTTTTTTTTAGAAGACTATTACTTAACTTTTCTGAACTCACTACACTTAGGAGTTTAGAACTAGAAAACAGAAGATGGCTTGAGATGAACTCTTCACTAAAATTGGAAAAACTGCAGTCTGAATGTCCTTTCAGTAATAGGTTGGCATCATCTTTATGGGAAAACAATGAACATTATTCAGATAAGTTACTTATTCAGACATGTGATGTTTTGGGTAGTGCTTCTCTAATTTGAACATATTCAGAAAGTTCTCTGGTATTCATATCTATTTAGGCTATTGTCTGATAAACAATATGAAAACATTACAAATGGAATTTTAGAAAACATTAATTTCTGTTTTCTGCTATTGTACTCATTGAAGTTTTATTTGAAAATAACAGTCATAGCCCTGGCCAGTTTAGCTCAGTGGTTAGAGTGTTGGCCTGCGGTCCCAAGAGACCCGGGTTTGGTTCCCGCTAAGGGCATGTACCTCGGTTGCAGTTTGTCCCCAGTCCTGGTTGGGTTGTGCGGGTGGCTGCCACTCTGTGTGTCCCTTTCACGTCGATGTTTCTCTCTCTCTCTCTCTCTCCCCCCCTCCCTCCCCCCCCCCTTCCACTCTGTCTGAATGAAAAATGTCCTCAGGTGAGGATTAAAAAAAAAAATAGAAGTAATTTTTAAAAATTGAGGTATTTAGCCCGGCTGGTGTGGCTCAGTGGTTGAGCATTGACACATGCACCAAGAGGTTGCCGGTTTAATTCCTGGTCAGGGCACATGCCCAGGTTGCAGGCCCAATCCCCATTGGGGGGCATGCAGGAGGGTGCCAGTTGATGTTCTCTCTTATCGATGTTTCTATCTCTCTCTCCCTCTTCCTTCCTCTCTCTCTAAAAATCAATAAAGAAAAAATTTTTAAAAAATTGAGGTATAATTGAAATATAACATTAGTTTCAGGTGTATAGCATTTGGTATTTGGATATATTGGGAAATGATCACAGTAAGTCTAGTTAACATCCATCACCATACATGATTACAAATTTTTTTTTTCCTTGTGATGAGAATTTTAAGATTTACTCTTAGCAACTTTCAAATATAGTTACCAAGTTGTACATTACATCCCTATGACTTACATATTGCTTATCAGTTTTTGAAAAAGGTATCTCTCTACCAATTCTAATGAGAACATACAACTTTTTGTTTACCTTTTACTCTCCTCACTGACTTTTTAGGTTGATAGGAACTACTTTAATTTTTTTCAGAGCCCTTTACACTTTGAGGTGGATTTAGGGGTATAGGGTGTCCTATTTTGGAATTGAGTTGGAGTGAGGTAATCGTGGGGTAGATTCCTTTCTTTTGAAAGGAAGCTTCACAGACAAAATAGCTCCTTTGCCCTTTGAGGTTTTTGAGCCCTTAGTCATTCTTGGGAGTAAAGATCCCTTGTTAAAACAAATAACCTATCATATTCTGGAGTAGCCTTGGAACATCTTAATTCTCTTATCAGATTTGGTCTCTGAGGAAGGTCAAGTTGATTAAAGAGGTAGCCTAGATTCTGTTCAAGTACAGGCCTGACATGTGACCATGGTTTTACACCCTTGAGCTCTATATATTTGACATTTGTTACTGTGCTATGTTGGACTGTGAGTAGGGGAGCCCCACATTTCTAAATTATTTGGTCTTAAATATCACTGTCTGATAGGAGGTGGATTCAGTGGGAAGCTTGTTACAATGTTTTTTTAAATGTTTAATGTTTCTTGTATTATTGACTTTGAAATGGGACATAATTGTGACTCATACTTATTTTTCTTTCAGCATTATCTGCATACCAGAGGTACTACAGTTTACAGTCTGACTACTGGAAGGTTAGTTCACATTTGCATACTTATTTCTCTTTTTTAACTTATTTTTTCTCTTTTATTTTGTTAACTAATTTTGTTAATTATTTTAAAATATTACTTTTAGGGAAAGGGATTGGAAAAGGAAAAATGTAATCTTTTTGCTATTTTGTATAAATCACCTTGTATTTTAATACAATAATTGGATTGCTCTGGCAGAATCTATTGGCCAAAGATGATCCTAAGTACGGGAATTTACACATTTTAAAAAATATATGTTTTTATTGATTTCAAACAGAGAGAGACAGATCTATGTGAGAGAGTAATATTGATCAGCTGTCTCCTGTACACCCTGTACTGGGGCTCGAGCCCAAAACCTGGGCATGTGCCCTGACTGGGAATCGAACCAGTGACCCAACTGAGCCGCACCGGCCAGGGCATAAGTGTGAATTTAAAAGAAGCAAGACCAAATGGCAACGATATGATTCTTTATTAGCCTGGAAAGGAAAGCTATAATTGGAAAGTTATCATGAAAATCTTTCTTGGTATAGTCTGTCTGTAATTGGAGGTCTGAGGACAATGAAACCTAACCATTTTTATAAAGCCCTACATAAATGAAGAATTGTACATGGCAGTGATCATAAATTTTCTTGGTTTAAGCAGTGCAGAAAGTTACCTGGATAGGTCATTCTTTTACATCGTGAATACTTTTTTTTTTTGGTTAGTTCTCACTCCAGGATATTTTTTATTGATTTTTAGATGGAGGGAGGGAAGGCGAGAGAGAGACAGACAGACATTGATTGGTTGCCTCCCGCACGACTTTGGTCAGGGTCAGGGATTAAACCTGCAACCCAGGCACGTGCCCTTGACTGGGAATCGAACCCTCAACCCTTCGGTCCTTGAACCAACACTCTAGCTGCTGAGCCAGACCAACCAGAGCCATCATGTATACTTTTATATGTAAATTTATTGACCAGTGGGGTTTCTTTACATGAATTGCCATTTCACTTTTTTAGATTATCTTTCTTTTTGATTTGTTGAAATTTTCCCATAAATTTTTTAATGTATTGAAAATATCTTCTCTAGTATGTTGCTCATCTTTTTAAAAAAAAGTCTATGGGGATATTATTTACATACTGTAACACTGTTTTAATTATGCAATTCAGTGACTTCTTCCAGAGTTGTGCAACCATAACCACAGTCTTATTTTAGGACATGCCCATATCCTTATAATAAAACTTCATGCCCAACCCCTGGCAAGTATTAATCTATTTTCTATCTGTACGTATATGTATTTTCAGGATATTTCATGTAAATGGAATCACATAGCATATGGTCTTTTGTGGCTGGTTTCTTTCACTTAGAATATGTTTTCAGAGTTGATCCATTTGTAGCATGTGTTAATACTTTGTTCCTTTTTACTCTTTAATAATATTCTAGTGTATGGATAGAACATCATTTGATGGACATTTTAGTTTCTACTTTTTGGCTATTATGAGTAATGCTACTGTGAACATTTTTGTACACATTTTTGTGTGGACATATATTTTGCTTTTTCTTGGGTAGATAACCAGGAGTGAAAATGCTGGGTTGTAGAGTAAGTCTGTGTGTAAACTTTAGAAACTTTTTTCAGAGTGGCTGTACCACTTAATAGCCTCACCAGCAATAGTTCCAATTTTTTCATATCGTTATCAATACTTGTAATTGTTTAGTTTTTGAATATAGCCATCCTTCTGGATGGGAACTAGCATCTTATTACAGTTTTTATTTGCATTTTTCTAAATACTGATGATGTTGAACATTTTTTTATGAATATATTCTCTGTGTATATTCTTTGGTGAAATGCCTGTAAAAACCCTTGGCCTATTTTTTTTTTTTTTTTAAACTTAGTGCATTATTATAAATGCATAAATAAGTGGAACAAAAAAATCAATGTTTCTCCCTCCCTCACTTCCTCTCTCTCTAAAATCAATCAATAAATAAAATTAATGCATTGTAAGAGTTCTTTATAGTGTATTCCAATTACAATCACTTATTGGATACATGGTTGGAAAATTTTGTAGTCTGGCTTGTATAGTCACTTTCTTCTTGATAGGATATTTGGCAGCTTGTATATTTTACTTTCTTCTGGATAGTATATTTTGAAGTGCAGAAATTTTTCA
Organism: Molossus molossus; assembly: GCF_014108415.1. Classification (NCBI taxonomy): domain Eukaryota; kingdom Metazoa; phylum Chordata; class Mammalia; order Chiroptera; family Molossidae; genus Molossus; species Molossus molossus. Next base: position 108,961,285 of record NW_023425355.1, on the reverse strand, counting down.
TTTTGATGACATCTGGTTTTGTAATGTTGTCTTTTATTGCTTATGCTTTTGGTGTTGTACCTAATAAATCTTTGTCTAAGTCACGGTCATTATGATTTATTGTAGTTTATTCATTCTGTTCCTTCAGTATTTGCCTTTACAGATGGCACTGCGATAAATGGTAAAAGTCTCTTTTTATAATGTTGTTAGTAATTCTTTGGTATAAATACTCTTTGGTATAGAATCCTTTATAAGTGGAATTGCTGGGTGGAAGCTTAAGTGTTAAATACCACTCTTTTGGGAATACTTGTTTCCTTTTGGTCTTAACCTAGAAAGTTTGTCAGCGGGCTTTTTTGTAATCTGATAAGTGAGAAATGATGTCTTATTGTTGTTAAATTTCCGTTTTCTTAGTTGTAAGTGAGGTTGGTTTTTGTTTTTTTTTAAATTAAAGTTTGAAGATTATTTGTAGTTTTTTTTCTTTGAGATATTTATTTCTGTTGCTTAATTTTCTATTGGGCCATTGTTTTCTTTCTTCGTTCTATATGGCCATATTTTATGTACGAGTTATATTTATCTTTTATCTGTGATGTAAGTTGCAGTTTGTCATTTATTCTACTTTGCTTTTATTTGTTTTTGTACATGCAGAAGTTTTTGCCCATGCTGGTGTTTATTTCTATGAAGTCAAATTTATCAATCTTTTCTTAAATTGCATCTGCATTTTGAATCATAAGACAGTTTTTTCCTCACTCTTGGTGTTAGAGAAATTCACTCACTTTTTTCATTTAGAACTTGAATGGTTTTATTTTTTAATTTAAATCTGTGATCAGTTTGGGATACATCCTTGATTTATAGTGTGAGGAACATCCAAGTTTATCTTTTTCCTCATGGCTAGTTATCCCAACACAGTATATATATATATTTTTAAATCTATGTTTTCCTCCACTAATTTGAGATGTTGCCTTAATTGTATAGTAAATTTTTATATATAGTTTGTCTCTGGATTTTCTGGTCCGTTTTCAGAAAATAGGCCTGTTCATTAACTAATACACTACTTTTCTTATAGAGGTTTTACATATTTTAATATATGTTTGCACTAGGGCACCATTTCTTCTTGTTCTGGTTTTTTTTTAGGGTTTCTCTGGCGGTCCTTTTATTGCTACTTTTTTTTTTTTCAAATAAACTATCTAACTTTAGCTCCACAAAAATACCTGGATTTTTTTCCCTCTGGCTTTTTTGAGGTATACTTTACATTATGTTAAGTGTACATAATTGCTGTATTTAGCGATTTATATGGGGTTGTGTAACCATTATCACAATCAAGATATAGAACATTACTCAGAGTGTTTTCTTGTGCCCCTTTACAGTTGATTACCACTTTTGACCCTTGGTCTCAGACAACCAGTTAGTTATCTGCTTTCTCTCTAATTTTGCCTTTTCTAGAATGTCACCCGACTGTATTCAAACATCATGTGTTATTTTGCTTTGGATATTTTTCTTAATTGTGCCTTTTAAAGAGCAAATGTTTATAATTTAGATGAAGTTCATTTAATCAATTTTTTCTTTTATAGCTTGTGATTTTGTGTTCTGTAAAGAAATCTTTGCCTATCCCTAGATTATAAAATTCCTCAGCTTTTTTTCTTAGAAGTTCTATAGTCACATTTATTATGTTTTGGTTTATGGTACACTTCAGATTGTCAAGTTGTTCGTGATGTGAGATAAGCATCAATGTGTGCGCTCCCTCTGCAGCCCCCCTCAGTCAAATTGATACCCATTGTCCCAGCATCATTTATTGGAAAGACTATCCTTTCAAAATTGAATTACTATTTCCTCTTTGATAAAAATCAATTGGCCGTTTAATTTTGTGTCTGTTTCTAGATCCTTTATTATATTCCAATGGTCTGTCTATTTTTAAGCCAGTATCACACTGTTTTATTACCATAGTCTTGAAATCAAGCACTGTAAGTTCTCTGTATTCTTTTTCAAAATTGTTTTTATTTTTCTTGCCTTCTATGTAAAGTTTACAAGCAGTTTGTCAATTTCTCCTGCTAGGATTTTATTTGGTACCAAAATATATGCATAAACCAATATGAGAAGAATTTCTATTTTCTATAATAATACATTTACTAGTCCATGAGCATGGTATATATCTCACCATTTATTTAGGTCTTCTTTAATTCCCTTCAGCAATGTTTTATAGTTTTTATTACACATTTTAAAGTTTATTTCTGTTATTTTACTTTTTTTATGCTGTTGTGATTGGAGGCATTGTGAAATTTCATTTTCAATTGTGTGTTGCTATTATATAGGAGCACAATAGATTATTGTATACTTACCTAGCAGCCTTCTACTTTGATAAGCTAATTACTAGTTCTAGTAGCTTTGCTCTAGATTTCTTAGAATTTTCTGTGTACTTTGTCATGCTTTGTTCAGATAAAGGCAGTTTTACTTTTTCTTTCCTGATCTGTAGATACTTTATTTTTCTAATAAGTTTTTTTTTTATTGATTTTTTTTTTTTTTTTTTTAGAGAGAGAGAGAGAGGAATGGATAGGGAGAGAGAGACAGAAACATTGACAAAAGAGAAACATCAGTCAGCTGCCTCCTGTATCCTCCACACCTGGGAAATAGCCCACAAACAAACCCAGCATTTGCCCTGACCAGGAATCAAACCAGCAACCTCTTGATGCATGGAATGATGCTCAATCCACTGAGCTACATCGGCCGAGCTGTAGATAATCTTTATTTTTCGTTTTTTTTTAACCAAGGACCTTTGGTACAGTATGGAATAGAAGGGAACATCCTTATGTTGTTTCTTTGTGGGGAAACATTCAGTTTTCATCATTGACTATGATGTTAGATGTAAGGTTTTTGTAGATTTAGCTTGAAGAAATTTTCTTCTGTTACTAGGTCACTTGGAGTTTTTTATTTCCTTCTCATTTATAATGAATATGTATTGAATTTGTCAAATTATTAATTCTTTATTGAGATCCTATGGATTTTTAAAAATGTGTTATATGCTTAATTACATTGGTTGATTTTTTTTCAGATTTTTTTTATAAACCTGTATTAGTCACATGTATTGTGTTGTTGTCTTTAGTGTAGAAATATTTTGTTAAGGATTTTTGCATTTTTGTTCATAAGTGATGCTACTCTGTGATTTTCTTCATGTGACTGTAATTTTTGCATCAGGATAATTTTGGCCTTATAAAATGATTGGGAAGTGTTCTTTTCTCTAATGTGTGTGTAGGGTTGATATTATTTCTTTCTTAAATGTTATGTAGAATTTACTAGTAAAGTTATCTATCTGGGCCTACAGTTTTCTTTATGGAGGGAGAGCTTTTTAACTACAAACTTAATTCCTTTAGTATATACAGAGTGATTCAGGTTTTCTGTTATATCTTGGGTTAGTTTTGTTTTATCTTTCAAGGAATTTGTCTGTTTCATATAGTTGTCAGAGTTACTATTTTTTCTATTATCATCTTATTTTCCTTTTAATAACTGTAGAACCTGTAGTGAAGTGTACCCCCTTTCATTCCTGATAATGGTAATTAGGTGTTCTCTTTTTTCTTTTTTTTTTTTTTATCCTCACCCGAGGACATTTTTCCATTTTTTTGTTCAGGTAGAGTGGGAGGGAGAGAGAGAAACATCGATGTGAAAGGAACACATCGAGTGGCTGCCACCCGCACGACTGACCAGAGCCGGGGACAAACTGCAACCGAGGCATGCGCCCTTAGAGGGAACCGAATCCCGGTCTCTCAGGACCACAGGTCGACACTTTAACCGCTGAGCCAAATCGGCCAGGGCTCTTTTGTCTTGATCAGCCTGGATATAGGTTTATTAACTTCATTGATCTTTGCAAGGCATCAGATTTTCCCTCATGAATTTTTCTTCAATACTGCTTTTCTGTTTTATAATTCATAGATTTCCTTTATCATTGATTCCCGATTGTTTTTATTGTTTACTTCTGCTTGCTTTGTATTTTTCTCTTCTTCTAATTTTCTAAGATGGAAGCTTAGATTATTGATTTTCAATCTTTTCCCCCTAATATAAGTATTTAAAGGTATAGTATTTCTCGTACTGTTGCTTTAGCTGTATTTCACAAATTTTCATATTTTTATTATCATTCATTTGAAAATTTTTCTACTTTAACTTGTGCTTTCTTCTGACCCATGGGAGGTATATATTTGGCTTCCTATAGTTTCATCATAATATTTGGGTAATTATAAATATCTCATAATTATTTCTAATTCTCCTTTACTCATACAACATATTCTGCATAATTGTACTCTTTTGAAATGTATTGAGACTTATTTTATTCGTTCAGCACTTGAAAATGAATATATGATTTGCATTTATTGGTTGTATTGAGCTGTAAATAACAGGTAAAGGTGGTTGGTGGTGTTTGATTTTTTTTTGTCTTTGTCATTTGCAGAGAGTTAATTATCTCTTCCTATGATTGTGGAATTGTCTTTTAATTTTGCCTTTTTTTTTTCTTTCCCCTGTAATGTATTTTGAAGCTCTCTTAGTGTGTCAGGGCAATCCTCTAACCAACTGAACTACCCGGTCAGGGCTTGAAGCTCTCTTACTAGGCACATACACATTTATGATTGTATTATTTTCCATGTGAACAACTGCAAGCCTACTTTTGCCCCACCCTGTATTACAGTGTTATAGTAATTGTTTGAATTTACCCATATGTACACCACTTCTCATGCTCTTCATTGCTTTCTGTGTATCGCTTCCACGCACTGTCATTTTTTTTAGGTCAAAGATCTTTGTTTAGCATTTCATATAGTAAAAATCTATTGGAGATGAATTTTTTTTATCTGAAAATATTTTTTGACTTCATTTTTAAAGGGCATTTTGCCTGGATAGAGAATTATGCGTTGGTTTTTCTTTTTCTTTTCCTTTTTAAGTATAGTTTTGTTCTCTTCATGCTCCTCCATATTTTCTGATGACTAATCAGCTCTTAATTGAACCACTCTCCTGTATACAATTTATTGTTTGCTCCTTTCAAGATTTGCTTTTTATCTTTGGCTTCCTATAGTTTAATCTTGCTCCATACCTCTGCATGGTTGTCTTCATATTTATCCTGTTTGAACATCTGGAATTTGCAATAAATTTGGAAATATTTGTCATTTCTCCTAATAATTATTTGTTGTTCATTCTGTTCTCTCCTGGGGATCCAGTTTCATGTGGGTTAGATAATTTGTTTATTGTTGTTGTTTTTTTAATCCTCACCCGAGGATATTTTTTTCTCCATTTACCTTTAGAAAAAGTGGGAGGGGGTGGAGAGAGAGAGAGAGAGAGAGAGAGAGAGAGAGAGAGAGAGAGAGAGAGAAACATTGATGTGAGAGAGACACATTGAATGGTTGCCTCCCTCTCGACCCCCACCAGGGCCTGGGACCAAACTGCAGCCGAGGTACGTGCCCTTTACTGGAATTGAAACTGAGACTCTTTGGTCTTCGGCCAACGCTCAACCCCTGAGAGCCAAACTGGCTGGGGCTAAATAATTTGTTTTTATACAAGTGTCCTTGAGGGTTCCGCCCCCCCCCCCCCCCCCCCGCCCCTTCAGTCTTTACACTGGATAATTTGCTTTTCTCTTTTGAGGTTCATTTTCTGTTTCTTTTGCCATCTTCATTTAATTATTAATTTAAACTATTGAATTTTCAGATATCTTATTTTTCAGTTTTAGATTTTGTTTTGTGTTCTTTTTTATTCTTTTTCTCTGTGGAGATTTCCTGTCTTTTTATTATTCATGACCACATTTTGTTTTGTTAGTTGATGGTAATTAAAATAGCCATTGTAAAATTCTTGTCATTTCTAGCATCTTTGTCATTCTTTTTCTTGAGAATGTGTTCTATTTTCCTGAATCTTTGTATGTTGCATAATTTTGTGTTGGGTACTGGACATTATGAAAATTATTCCAACTCTTAATTATGTTATTCTAGCAAATGGTTTTTGCTCTTTATCTGAGGCAGTTATCTTTATTGGATTTGAACTGCAAACTGTTCAGGTAGCAACTTAAGTATCAGTTTTGATCGTTTTTCTTTAATTTAGCTGTGTTGATTGTAATGCATGTAGAGTCAGCCAGACATGTGGATAGACAGAATTTAGGGTTCCCTCTCTGACTATTTCTTTTCTGGGATTTCCTTTGATTCAGTGGGATTTGATTTCTCCTGGATTCCGTCTTCTGGTGTTCTGTATCAGAAACAGTCTGCTTTTTCTACCAGTGACCCACTATCATATATATTGTGGCCGGCACCAAGTTAATAGCTGTGAAAATGGGAACTTACTCCATATAACTTTCCTCCTCTGAGTATGGCCTTCTTTATTTTTATTTTTATTTTTTTTATCCTCACCCGAGGACATTTTCCCATTTTTTTGTTCAGGTAGAGTGGGAGGGAGAGAGAGGAATAGAGAGAGAGAGAGAGAGAGAAACATCGATGTGAAAGGGATACATCGAGTGGCTGCCACCCGCACGACCGACCAGGGCCGGGGACAAACTGCAACCGAGGTACATGCCCTTAGCGGGAACCGAACCCGGGTCTCTCAGGACCGCAGGCCGACACTCTAACCGCTGAGCCAAACCGGCCAGGGCTGGCCTTCTTATATAAGTTTCCTGTTGCTATTCTAACAGATTACCACAAATTTATTGGCTAAAACAACACAAATTTAATTATCTCAGAGTTTTGGAAGCCAGAGTCCAAAATGCGTCTCATGGGGTTAAAATCAAGTTGCCAGTACGTCTGATTCCTTCCGGAGACTCAGTTGGATAATCTGTTTCCTTGTCTTTTTCAGCTTCTAAAGGCTGCCTGCATTCTTTTGGCTCATGGCCCCATATGACATTGTCTTTTGTCCTCAGATTGCATTCATTGGCCGTTGACTTTTATAGCTTCTCTCTTAATAAGGACACTTGTGATCATATCTGGCCTACTTGGATTCACAATCCTTAATTTAATCACATCCGCAAAGGATCTTTTACCATGTAAAATAAATATTCTCAGTTCCAGGGATTAGGCTGTGGACATCTTCTGGGCCATTATTCAGACTATATCATATCTTCCTACCCAAATCTGCATATTGTTATTTACTCCTGAGTGTCTTTAGCTAGCTGTTTTAAACTCTATAAACCAGAGTTTATAGTTTTTATAAAACTATAATTATATTGTAGTTATTATCTGCAGGAGAGTCTTCTCCAGTATTATCTTAGCCTTCCTTGGAAGCAATAGTTTGATAACCATGTTCTTACCACTTTGCCTGCATTTGAATTTCATGAAAATGTAATCATGCAGCATATTTTTTGAACTCTTCTTCGGTACTGTATGTTATTCTTATAGTTGTATATGGCAGTAGTATTCATTGGTGTATAATATTTTCTTCTGTGAAAATGCCACAATTTATTAATTTTATTATTGAAGTGCATTTGGTTTTTAATTAGTTTGGGCTACTGTGGATGTTAACTTTGAAAGGTCTTGATGCCCTTGTTGTTGTCTGATGCCTGAAAACAGATTTGAAGCAATATTTTGTCCAGCTTTTCTAGTTATAATTACTTGGAGAAAAGAAGGAATTGAGATTTAAGTCTGAAACCAATTAGTCTACCATTGCCAGAAATGGTACTCTCCTCTAATTATAGTTATCATAAGAAAAATTTATTTAAAATTTTATTATTAAGCCCTGGCCGGTTTGGCTCAGCAGTTAGAGCTTCTGCCTGCAGTCCAGAGAGACCCGGGTTTGGTTCCTGCTAAGGGTATGTACCTCGGTTACAGTTTGTCCCCGGCCCTGGTTGGGTTGTGTGGGTGGCAGCCACTCGATGTGTCCCTTTCACGTCGATGTTTCTCTCTGTCTCTCTCTCTCTCTCTTCCTCCCTCTCTGTCTGAACAAAAAATGGAAAAATGTCCTCGGGTAAGGATTAAAAAAAATTTTTTTTTCATTATTAAGAAATTTATTGGAAGGATCTGGCTGCATAGCACAGTTGATTAGAGCATTGTCCCGATACACCAAGATTGTGGGTTTGATTCCTGGACAGGGCACATAGAAGAGTTAACCAATGAATGCATAAATAAAGTGGAAGAGCAAATTGATGTTTCTCTCTTTCTGTCTGTCCTTTCCTCCAATCCTCCCTACTCCCTCTAACAAAATCAATTAATAAGGAATATGTCGTAGACATTTCTAGTAATAAGGCAACATAAGGTTATCATGGAATGCCTAATACATGGAATAATAGTCATCAGAGTAATTCATCATCAGTAGTTTCTTATTTTATAGTTCTTAGTAGGCAATTTGAGATCTCCTCCAGGTGTCTAAGCTGACTCCTCAAATACCAAGAACACAAACCTCAGTTTATTGCTTACCATGATAAGGGAGAATACCATCTCTGCAAAGCTTTGTCAGCATCTTATGGGGGAAAGTAAGGTCAGAATTGATTGAGAATTGATGATTTGTTTTTAAAGGCAGGTCTTAATTTTAGGAGCTTGATTGAGTAAGAATCTCTATGTAACAATCCAGAAATGGTGGATATATCAAGCAAAGAATTTGAGGTAAGGGTTATTCAAAGACTCTTAGGCCACAGACATGTTGATGGTTCTCACTGAAGAGTAGATGGTTCCTAGAATAATGGAGAAACCAAGTGCCAGGGTAGGAGAAATTGAAAAGCAAAGTGATGCTAATGAAGACAGAGGGCTGGTGAAGTCATGTTAATAGAGACAGTCAGGTTTGGTTTAGGTTCTCAGGTCCAAGCTGAATATGGGGTTAGACGGTTTTTATTCTCTCAGGATTCAAGACTTTGTACCAGATGCTATCACTTAAAGACAGTAATGCTATTTAATTTATCCTTTCTAAGCATTAATGAGTAATATAACAATACTGTTAGTAATCCCATGTTATTTTTCCAGTGGACATGCGTAGTGGCTGGTGGTGATCAGAGTTTACATTCAATGATTTTTAGGTTAAATTTTATATTTTTATAGCTTCATCTACTTTTGTGGTTTATACATAGTACAATGTGCAGTAAATTGAAGAATGTAAGTATATGATTCATTTTTTTATATATGACTGAGATCATTATCTCCTGAATTTTAGTTGTACTTATCTCTCTCTCTTTTTTATCCTCACTTGAGGATATTTTTCCATTGATTTTTTTTTTTTTTTTTTTTTTTAGATAGGGTGGAAGGGATGGAGGGAGAGAAAGAGAGAAACATTGATGTGAGAGAGACACAGCTGTTGGCTGTCTCCTGCATGACCCCTACCAGGGTTGAGGATCAAACCTGCAACTGAGGTACTTGCCCTTGTCCAGGAATCAAACCCTCAGCCCTTTCGTCCACAACTGATGCTCTAACTGCTGAACCAAACTGTCCACGACTGTACTTATCTCTTTAAACCACATTTTTTCAAACTTATCCTCTAAAATTAGATCTAAAGTGATTCCCCATACTGTAGGTCCTTAGTTCTTTACTTGAAATTTCTTGCATTCAGAAATATGTCGAGTTGAAAGGATATTCTGTCTCTTTCTCTGGATTTTGGAAAGATAATAATGCATTTACTATATTCTATAATATCCCCTGTGGCATCTGGGGTAGACTAGTCTTGTGCTTTGGGGCCATTATTAAGTAAAATAAGGGTGACTTGAACATAAACCCTGATAAGCAAGACAGGTGATCTGATGAGTGAGACAACTACTAAGTGACTAACAGGCAGGGGACATATACAGCATTGATATACTGGACTAAGGGATGATTTGTGTACTGAGTGGAATGGAACAAAATTTCCTCATGCTACTCAGTGCACATGCAATTTAAAACTTATGCATTGTTAATTTCTGGAATTTTTTTATTTAATATTTTTGGACTGTGGTTGGCCTTGGGTAACTAATGCTATGGAAAGTGAAACCATGGAGTAGGAGGGACTACTGTACTTCAAGAAATCAAAGCTTGTGGAGATTACTTTGCTTATGTTTTAGTGTGGTAAATATAGACAGTTTTTTCCTTAAAGCAGATTCACCAAAGAGATCTATTTTACTGTCTGATTCAGTACATGCTACAAAATTATATTGGTATATTTATTACCAGCTCTGGAAATTGTGCTGGTCTTTTTTCCTAATTGGGGCTGATTAGGGAGGTTTTCTTTAGCCTAGTTAGCTCCCATATGGTATTGTTGTTACTATTATTAATGTTGCACTGATGTGGGATTAGGGGTTAATGTTGGGTAGAAGAAAGATTTTGTGGAGAAAATTATAATAGAAAAACTCAAGGTTCATCAATTCAAATTCATGTTTTGAATTAGAAATATGTCAGGTATTTAAATATATCAGTCTTGAAGCTTTGGGGTGGGGAAACGGAAACTTTTTTTTGCCAAAGGCCATTTGGATATTTATAACAGCATTGTGGGCCATACAAAATTATCAACTTAAAAATTAGCCTGCTAGCCCTGGCTGGTCTGGCTCAGGGGTTACAGCGTTGGCTTATGGACCAAAGAGTTGCAGGTTTGATTCCGGTCAAGGGCATGTACCTCATTTGCAGTTTGGTCTCTGGCCCTGGTTGGGGTCGTGCGGGAGACAACCAGTCAGTGTGTCTCTATGTATTAGGTAGAGTTGCTATGTCTCCTAGGCTTTGTTCAGGTGGCCTATTGTAGTAGGTGCACTGTAGGGTCCAGTGGCACAGCCTTCCTGGTCACCCCTGCTGGGCCCTCGAGGTGCACCCCTTGTGTGGACTGTGCACCCTTCTGTTGTAATTGAGTTTTGATTGCTGTTGGCCCATCAGTGGGAGGGATTTACTCAGGCTGATCAGCTGTGCCCACTGACCACACTGGCCTCTGACTACTTTGGAGGATCAGCTGTGTGAGGGGCTCACCACACAGAGCAAGACTCACTTCAACAGGGCTCTGGTACCAACTGAGTACACTCCTTGAGAGTGTCACTTGTGGAGGTGGTTTAGTGGTAGTGCTTCACTATGGTCTGAAGCTGCCCACTGGGTGTGCTGGCTCTGGGGCAAGGTCAGTCACTGCCTGTGTTCTACCCAGGGCCACCATGCATAAGCGACAAAGCAATCTGCTGATGGCTGCTGCTTCTGCTGGGCTTGGAGGTGCCCGGGCAAAGCCAACTTGTGAACCAAGGCTGGCTGCCCCTAGTACTGGACCTGATTTAGAGGTATGGGGCTTGCTGAGGCCTGATGCCACTTGTTGGAGAGAATTTAGGAAAATCTGAAGCTGGAACTAAGACAGGCCAATCCTATGGTAAAGCCATTGGAAACAGCTTGGTTGGGCCCGAAAGTTGGGTGGGATAGGGCCTCAGGGAATCAGTAGGGCGAGGCAAACAATGTGAGACAGGTTGCTGCAGTCCCAGATATGGCACCCAGTTTGCCTGCCCTGTGGGGAAAGGGCTCACCAAAGGAACAACTGCCTCTGCCAGCACTTTTGTCTGGGAGAAAGCTGCCTTTCCATCCCTTGCCCTGATGCCAAACAGCTCAGTTCTTTCCCATATATCTTTGGTGCCTTTCAAGCTGCCTCCCCCATGCTGGAGCCTGGAGGGAGTGGGTCTGAGTAAGTCAGTGCAGGGTCCTTTTAGAGGAACTGCCTGGGGCGCCTGCAGCGTCAGCCTCTCCCTCAGCCTCAATTCCTGCTGGTTTCTACAGCCAGAAGTTGTGGGGACTTCTCTTCCTGGCAGTGCGACCCTTAACACGTGAGGGAGGGCTGGTGTGGAACAGAGACCCCTCACTCCTCAGGGAGGAACTTCACTGCCAAGGTATCCCTCCTGATTTTTATTCACTACACAAGGATGTGGGACCAGCCCATCTGCGCCTCTGCCCCTCCTTTTAGTCTCCATGTGGCTTCTTTAATTTTGTTGTTGTAGAACTTCCATTGAGCTCGATTTCAGGGGGTTTGAATGATGATTGTTCTGTAGTTGTAATTTTGATGTGGTTGTGGGAGGAGGCCACTACCATGTTTACCTATGCCACCATCTTGACCACAAGTCTTGTTTCCTTTCTTAAAGGGTGCCGTCTCTTGGCCTGCTGGGATCGGTGCAACGCAGTGAAACTACAAGCACACGCTGCTTGGAGTGAGGGGGAGCTTTGTAAGGGAGCAAATGCTCCAGATCTTTCAGAGCAGTCCCATTTATTTGCAGATTGGTACCCTCAGGTTACAAGAGGATTTATGTAAATTATTTCCTTGAGATGGCGTTTCTGCAAACCACACACCCTAGCTTTGTCTCTTGCTTTTCATGGGAAAAGACTTGGAAGCCAAAAGATAACAAACCCTTATTCACATGCAAATGAAGCACTCAATGCACCTGGGCAGGCTAGGCTTTCCAGAATGCATTAACACAAGGTTACAAAAACGTCCATCTTCCAACCCCACAAAAGGGAATGTTTTAAATATTTTACCATTAAGCATGATAGATTTTTTTTCTTTTTCTTTTTTTTTTTTTTAAATAGCAAACTAAGACTAGAAAGGAATTCCTTATTCTAATGAAAGCCAACTTTAAAAAATTTCAATTTAAAAGTCAGCATTTATCTTTTGTATGCAAATGCTTTTTCTGCATCCACTGAGATAATTTTATTTTTTCTTGTTAAATCAGTTGTGTATTTCTGAGGTATATTCAAATAGGTAATGCATTTTTATCATTGTTAGGTATTTTTGTATTGGGGTTGCTAACGTTTAGAATCTTTGTTCATAATTGAAATGGGTCTACTATAGTTTTTCCTTTCTTGAGTTGCCTTTATCTGATACTTGCAGCTGGTTCTGCATTCCAAAGAGCTGGTCAGAGGAAGAGGAAAGCAGAGGGCAACAACCCTTTCCCTTAAGGCAGTGGTTCTCAACCTTCCCAATGCGGGGATCCTTTAATATATTTCTTCATGTTGTATGTGGGCATATCTGCATGTGTGCAGACCCACCTGGACTCGCCTGGAGACGGATAGAGGAGCAGTGTCTTGGTTCCTAAGACCATTGGAAATATGTGTTTTCTGATGGTCTTAGGCATCCCCTGTGAAAGGGTCGTTTGACCCCCACAGGTTGAGAACCGTTCACTGACTTAAGGGAATCTGTGGTTGTATACATCCCTTTATACACATCTCACAAGCAAGAACTTAGTGATATGAGTATTCCTAGCTACAAGGGAGGCTGAGAAATGTCTTTATTTTCTCTGATCATGGTAATAGTTAGTATAGAAAACAGTAAGATAAGGTTCACATGTTGTTGCCAGATATACTGTACTATACAAATTAACTCAGGTTACGGGTAAATAAGGGAATATGTCTATATGGCATGAAAGTCATTGTTTCATTTATTTTTTTTAAATAATGAGAGTATAATTATAAACCAGTAGGAAAGGGAAAAGCTTGTCTGCTGAACTGGCAGCGGGAGTACTACAGTCTAGATCTTAAGAAAATTAAACATGAGTTACCTGCATCCAGGGTTTCTCTCCAGAGAAAGTTACATTCCATTCCTAGTCTTCTTGTACAGCTCTAAACTATTTTCATTGTCTGAGCACCTGCCACCTCTGTTCTATTGAAAGGGTTGCCAGCATTTCAACTTCATTGTTGTTTTTTTTCTTTATTGATTGTAGAGAGAGAGGGAGGGAGAGGGAGAGGGAGAGGGAGAGAGAGAGAACGAACCATCGATAAGAGAGAACATCAATTAGCTGCCTCCTGCATGCCCCCAACTGGGGATTTGACTCACAACCTGGGAATGTGCACTGATTGGGAATTGAACCGTCAACCGAACCTGTGACCTCTTGGTGCATGGGTCAACCCTCAACCACTGAGCCACACTGGCCAGGTGTTGTTTTGTTCATTTTTAATGTCAGTGGTAGCAGACTATCACCATGCTGAGCTTCCTGCTTGAATGGGTCAGCACATTTCCAGGTACCAGTTGCTGTGTTTGAAATCTGATTATAATGTTAGATAGGTTTTGTTCATTTGTTTGTTTTGAGTAGTCTTGTCCATAACTCTCTTTTTTCCTGAGTCTTCTCATTTTTAATGTGTAATTTTTAAAATACAGTTTTATGTATCATGCTGTATGTGCTGGATACGTTTCTTGGTAGTGTTGGATACATTGCCTTCTTCTCTTAAAAATCCCAAGTGCCAGATATTTTATATGTATGATCTTATTTAATTCCTCAGAGCAACCCTCTGAAATTGAGAACCAGTTAACTTGTTTCATAAGTCTTAATAGATAGTAAGTAACAAGGCTGGAATTCTAACCCAAGTCTAATGGCCTCTATAGCCTGATTTCATGATCACTGTGCAATACCACACATTAGTTTTAGAAGCAGAACTTCTGCTCTTTTTGGACATGGTGGATATGAGTTTTATGTCCAAAAGGTAGTTCAGGCTATATTAGGAAATGATTCATTATAAATTCAGTCAGCAAAGTATTTTTTGAATAATAATAGATTGATTTATTGAGCAGCAAACCTTTCCTAAATAATGTATATATGCCAGTTACTTTGTCATAGGGATCAAAAACGACTTGCGTTGTCTTTATAGACTCATATTCTAGTGGTGGAGGTAAGCAGCATATCTGCAATATACGTGGATATTCATTTAGAAACATGTATTGGAAGCCTAACTCTCTTTGGGCTTGGGAATGTGTCAAATACTACTTTTGGAAGGAAGAGGTGAAAGATGTGTTAAAGGATGAGTAGGAAAAGTGAGTTGAAGGAATGGCAACATTGGCTTTTTCAGCAGAGGAAGCAAACATATATAAAGTCACAGAAATGTATAAGCATATTTTATACATAAATGTGCTTGCCCTGACTGATTCAAGTGATAGCTATGAGATTTGGAAAATTGAGGAACAATCACAAAATGAAGACTCTTTAAGTCAGGCTAGGTTGTAGCGACTCTTCAGAGGAGTTTAAACTAGAAGGTGTCATGTTTGAATTTTTGAAAACTCATTGGCAGTGGTATGTAAGGTAGATTGAAAGGGGGAAGGGGAAGTTAGAATTTGGGAAATGAGTTAGGTAACTGTTGAAACAGGTGAAGCGCTAACTTTCCTAGAGAAAAGTAGTAAAAATAGAAAGGGGGATAGATTCAAAGGCTTTATTAGATTGTAAAACAAGCTTTGTGATTAGAATGAATGTGGTTTATTGGTGGGGAGGAGGAGAGAGAAGTAAAGAAGGACTACTTTTTGGCTCAACTGGTGAGATTGTTACCATTATCTAAAATCTTCAGTACCATTAGAGCATCATGTTCACCCATTCAGTGGGGTTCAGGTATTTGTAGTATATGAACAGGTTTAGGTAATCAAAAGGCATTTGGAAGTTCATTCTTAGAATTTAAGAATGCCTTTATTCACACGTCTCTCACTGTCACTTTGGTTCCCAATAGGATGAACAGCAGATCCCCCCTTCTTCACCCTCCTATTGTGTATCACTGGCTATGTGGAATTAGTATCAGAGATAAATAAGATTAAGAATTTGATATTTTTCACTAATCATCAGAGAGATGCAAAATAAAACAACAATGAGGTATCACCTCACACTTGGCAGAATGGCCGCCATCAACAAATCATCAAACAACAAGTGTTGGCGAGGGTGTGGAGAAAAGGGGACTCTAGTACACTGCTGGTGGGAATGCAGACTGGTGCAGCCACTATGGAAAACTATATGGTGTTACCTCAAAAAATTAAAAATTGAACTTCCATTTGACCCAGTGATCCCACTTCTAGAAATATACCCCTAAGAAGCCTGAAACACCAATCAGAAAGAGTATATGTACCCCCATGTTTGTAGCAGCACTATTTATAATAGCTAAGATCTGAAAACAGCCCAAGTGTCCATCAGTAGACGAATGGATACAAAAGCAGTGGTACATATACACAATGGAGTACTACACAGCTGTAAGAAAGAAAGATCTCTTATCCTTTGAGACTACATGGAGGGACCTGGAAAGTATCATCCTAAGTGAAACAAGCCAAACAGAGAAAGACAAGTATCATATGATCTCACTTATTTGTGGAATATAATGAACATAACAGTCTGAGGAATGGGGTAGTCCCAGAGACGTGGAAGTGGAGTATAGACTGACAATCCCCAGAAGAGAGGGTGATGGGGGAGAGATAAACCACAGAACTTATATGTATGCATGAACAATGGACATGGGCAACAATAGCTGGGGACATGGCAGAAAGGGAGGGGAGGGGGAATCAGTGGGGGGAGAAGGAGAAACATCTGTAACAAAAATTAATTAATAAAAAAATTTTTGATATTTTTTAATAGTTTGGCTTGGTTTTATTTTTTAATGATATTTCTGTCCAAAAATATTTTCTTCAAAGTTGATGACAGGAGTATTGGATGCTAGGTGGTACTGTAATCAAGTTTGCTATTCTACCTAAAGATTGGCAACATTATAACAATATTTTGATACTCTCATCACTTAGAACCCAATTAGTTTCCTTAAGTGACTATCTTTGGCTTTGATATTGTCTAATAAAATAAAAGTTTTTAGAAGCTTGAATATTACTTTTACTATTATTAACTTTCATGAGTCTTACACTCCCTTTTTCTGGGAAATTGCTGCCTTCTTACTGTTGCTGCTTACTGCTGCTTGCTTGTAGGGTACTATGTCTGAACTTTCCTTGAAAAATTTAAACCTTGGGAAATAGAAAATAGCTGTGGCAGGGCTGGGGTTTGGGGGTTGGAGGTTGGGGTGGGAGACACTGTCTGATGTTAAATGTATTGGCACTCGACTGCTGTCTTTAAAGCATGTTTTTCTTTAAAATCATGTTCATGACTCACTATATTCCCTTCCCTGTCTAATTTTTACACCTGGCTACTGCTTGTCACTGTTGGGAGGAAATATTTTTTTCCCTTGAAGCTTGGGTCCAGTGATTGGGGAGCCTACAAATTAACTGACAATGGACAGATTAACATGAAAAAGACAAAGTTTATTTACATGTGCATGCTGGAGTTGCTTAGTAATGAGTAATTCCCTCAATAGCCAGAAATATAGGTTTATATTATATAAACCTAACAAAACAGGGTGGAGTGTTTAGGGCTTCTTTGAGAAAGTATGGAAGGTTCTATTGAATTTAACAAAATAGGATGGTGTAAGGGTGGAGGGTTAGGGCTTCATTGAGAAGGTAGGGAAAGTTGGTATTTCTGATGCTGATGGGTAGCTGAATTCACACTTTCTATTGCTAATGGTCAGTTTTTTCACAATCTGTAAACTCTCATGGAAGTGAGTCATTGGCAGCTGCACTTTCAGGATGCTCTACATTTAGATGATGTTTATTTCTGTGGCTGCTGATTGTTTAGATGTTTTTAGTTTAAAGTAGTTTCATACCACTTTGGTGGACTGTTAATCCCTTAATCACTCTGGTGACCATGATATACAAAAAGGAGAAAGAAGAGGAAAGGAAACATTTAGGCAAAGGAAGCAAAAGCTTTCCTATAACCCCATGGTAGAAATCTGGTAGTCTCTCTGGCTAGAACTCTGTCACATTGTCAACTTTTTCTCGCTGATAGTAACCAGGAAAAAAGGGAGTTGATCAGTCTGTCTTCCATGACATTTCATAGACAGCCCTGGCCGGTTTGGCTCAGCGGTTAGAGCGTCCACCTGTGCTCCAGAAATTTCATAGACAGATTTAAGAAAGTTTGGCAGGGGAGTGTCAAATGATGTTGTCAACTTTTTATTTCATCTGTGTTATTCTTCTGCTCACTGTTTTTGTATAATTTAGTTTATTACTCTTATTTTCCAATCCACTTTTACACAGGTGTGTTCATGAAAATGGAAGTGAAAGGTGAAAGCCAGTGGATTGCTGTGCGTGGGCATGCTAAATAGCAATCTCAGATGGTGAATAAAGAAAAATTGGGTTTATTTAAAGAAAAGGGGATGAAGAAATAGGGATATCCAAAGGGAAGGGCTATACATCACTGAGCCATGGGGGTATTGGGCCAATGATAGTGGCCCGTAGGAGCTGGAGTTTCATCTTTATATGTGTCTACTGTGGGATACTTTTGTCAGTCAGTGGGTCTTGGTTGGTGGGTTTGGGAGGGTTGGGTCTACAGGAATGCCAATGTGCCATTGGGTGCTTTTTTAGTATCTGGTGTCCAGTGTCATTTCTCATTGGGCCAGTTCTCCTGTGGCAGGAAATTTGGTCTTTGTTCTCCTGTGGTGGAGAAGCTTGCAAAATGGCTATTAGGATATACACAGGCAATATAAATCCTAACAGGAAGCAGAGCTCCCAGTGCCCTTTTCTTCAATTTGGAAATAGTTTGGGGAAACTCAGAGAAGCTGAGGGGACAGCTGGAAAGAATAAGGCTTGTAGTATCTTAAACTCCAGAGGACTACAGAGTGCTCCTTTATCACATCTGGGGTTGTACAACCTGGAACTGTACAGCCTGGAACTCTGATTATGGAACATAGGGCATTCAGAAGTTATTCAACTGTGTTGGGGATCATGAAATCACCACTATGAAATCTGTCTGGTATTGGTGAACTGCTAACTTAATGAACCACATCCTTGACAACAATTTTACTGTAGACATAGTATAGGGGCCTTGAATATAAAAGGATAATAAATTCATCAAGTTATAATTTATTAATTGGGAGTTGTGATGGGTCCTGTCATACAGTCTAGGCCAGAGGTTGGCAAACTTCTTTTGTAAAAGGCCAGATAGTAAATGTTTTAGGCTTTATAAGCCAGATAGTCTGTTGTAACTACTCAACTCTGCTATTGGAGCTGGAAGCAGCTATAGAGAATAAGTAAATGAATGGGTTTAGTTGTGTTCCAATATAACTTTATTTATTAAAACAGGTGGCTGGGTGGATTTGGCTTGTGTGTATGCCATAGTTTGCTGACTCCTGGTGTAGATACTATATAACCTAAGGATTTGGATTGAAGCACAAGTATATTTTATAAATAGTACATTACCAAGAAAGTTACTCCCCTAACACCTCACAGTAAGTTGAAGGAAGACTATATCACATTTAAATTCATTTTCATATTAGTGCCTTTGTCCTGGTCTTCCTTTTGCATAGATCCCTGTTTCTCAAAGGGGGGGTGCTAGTAGCATTTTTGGTGAGGTTGACATTGGGAGGGAATGCACCTATGTTAGGGCATATACCATTCACACCCCCCAGGTCACTATTTCCAAAGATGTGTGATTTAGAACCCCTGGCTGAAATAGCATATTTTACCTTCCTAGCCACCTTTGAGGTACAGTACCCAAGTAATACCTCTTTTCTTTGTCCTTATTATACTTCATTAACTCTTGAAAGGTTGTAGCTGGGAATATATTATTATGCATTTAATTTTTTAATGTTTTTGTTATTAGATTGTAAATTCATTGGCGATAGGGATTTTTGTCTGTTTTGTTCACTACTGTCTTTCCAGTGCTGATAAGTCTGCTATGGCTTGTAATAGGGGCTCAATAAATGTTTGAATTACATTGTTAACTGTTAATGGAAAAATGAAACTTAACTCCTTGTCAAAATTTATAAGCTTCAGGTTAGTAGGGACCATGCCTCCTACTAATTCTTTATCACCTAGGGAACTGAGTTTAATAACCAAGGTTAAATACTGGGTGAGTCACTTGATTACACTTTTGGGCATGTGCTATGTGAAAGGCACTGTGCTAGGTGATAACGGATACACAGATGCTTAGCACTCCTGCCTTTGTGGCATTTTTGTCTGATATTTTGTCAAATAACAAAAACATAGTAGTTAAGCGTAAGCTCTGGAGGCAGACTTAGATTCTATGTCCACTACTTAGTACCTGTGTCTTTGAGAAAGTTGCTTCATCTTTCTGATCCTTTCTTCATTCTATAAGTGAGGCCTTCTACTATAACCCTCAAAGGGTTCTTAGACCCTTTTAAAAGAAATGTTAGCATTTTGCATAAAATTAAATTCACTATTATATAATAATGTCATATGATAGAGATATTGTGCTAAGGCCAAACTTATGGGTTGGACAGATTACCTCTGGTTTGAGATAGTTGAAGCAGCAGAGCTTCATAGGAAAAATGACATTTAAAATGGATCTTGAATAATTGATACAATTTATACTGTGGCAGGGATGCAGTTGAGATTTTCTAGAGGGGAAAGGGTAAACTATTATCAACAAAGTAAGGAAGTTGGGAGAATGCAGGGTGTGTCCTGAAAGCAGAAATGCCCCTCAATAAACTCATATTTCCACTTTATCCCATACCACCTTCTCTGGGCAATTATCTAAATTGCTGAAAAATGTCATCTATTTTTATTCATATGCTCTGTTCCCTTCATTACCTCCACCTAAGAAGACAATTGTCTTTCAAATTAAACTTTCTGGGTAGAACACTTAATAACTAAACTACTTCATCTGTTAACTACTCTTGCATTATGAATATCCTTGTTCTCTCCACCTCCACCCCTTACACACACTAGGTTGCATACTTGAGAGCAAGAGAAGTATATTTTAAGCAGTTTGTCCTGTTCAACCTTTTAGTATTGCCCCTGACACCTAGTAAATGCTCAGCTTATTTCAGGGATAGAGTGGTAAATGAATGATCCTGATGAAAACCATTTCCATCTAAATTTAAAATTTTTTAAAATATGAACTTTTGAAATAGATGTCTGAGGCTTTGTGAATCCCAACATTTGTGAATACTCCTGTAGCATGTAATGTTCTCATTTGGAAAGTTGTGGGTAATGAGGATTTAAGGAAATTAAATTTTCATATTTAGTACATTTTAAGATGTACTTAAACTTTTTTCAGTGTTTCAAAAAAGGTACCTCGAATTCAAAGAAAATGAACAATATAATCCCAAAACAAATTTTAATATTAAAAAAATAGTTGCATACCCAAAACTCACCTGTTGACTCTTTGTGGTTTAGACATCACTGATTCTTTTTCTCTAAGCAATAACTGGCAGCAGTTGTGGGATAAGTACTCTAGATCCCTCACACCTAGGACAAGATAACTCTGAGGAATGTTCCATACTGTCTGCTAGAGATTCCCAGCAGAATCAAATCCCAGTTGCTCACAGCTAGATAACCAGCCCTACTGCCCCCTTTTATTGGTTTCCTTTCCTACCCCAGTTCTCTACTTTTTTACAGGTGCTTCCTAGGGTAACTTTCCAAATAAATTACTTGCACTATAAAACTTTTTTTCTCAGGTGTGCTTCTGGAGAAATGCAACCCAAGACAGTGTGGCAAGAAACATTTTATTAAGATTTAACAATTTTCAAGTTTTAGAATATAGGTTTGGAGAAATTTGTTCACAAAGATCAGTATGAAAACTTTACTTTTTTTTTTTTAATAGGTAAGATTTACTAAAACAGTTCTGGTTTTGTAATCAATAAAACACGAGGTAGCTGCTCAAAAATTTGCCCTTGTTGATAAAAGGGAATAGGTAGCTACTTCCAGTTTGGAGGCCAGAAGTCAAAATGAATCTGGATAAGTGTCTCTGTTTTATACTGAAAATAGGCATCACTGATGTTTAAAACCCAAAATGTAAATGGCTAGGTGTCATTTTAGCATTTAATTTTAAAAATATTTTTGTTTATCCTCACCCAAGGACTTTTTTTTTTTTTGCATTTATCTTCAGATAGAGCAGGAGGGAGAGAGGGGGAAGAGAGAGAAACATCGACATGAGAGAGACACATCGAGTGGTTGCCACCTACAGGACTCCAACCGGGGCCGGGGACAAACTGCAACCGAGGTATGTGCCCTTAGTAGGAACCAAACCCGGGCCTCTCTGCTCTACCAGCGATGTTCTAACAGCTGAGCCAAACCGGTGGGGGCTGATTTTTTTTTTTAAATACTAAAATTTGTTCTAAGTTTGTATTGTACATTTACTTTGAATTTTAACTGTCTTCCTGGCAACACTGAACATAAAATTAAATCCAGTTCAGGAAACACAAAGAACTAGAGAAAAAATACAGGTGAAAGCAAGAGATAATAGGATAGTGTAAGGTATCTCGCTGAGATACAAACAGTGCTGCAAAGGCAAGCAAAAGTTTTATTGAAGCATTCCCGGGTGAGGTTCAGTGGTCCATGTGGTGGGGGCCAGGGAAGTCACGCTGCTGCTTTCGCCCTGGGAATATTTATAGGGACGTTAGGGACCTGGGTGGAGTGATTAGGCGTGGGGTCTGTGACTGGCTAGCTGCTGGGGAGATTCAAAAGTGGCGTATGTTGATTGGCTGGGAAGGGTGGTGGGACATGACCAGGAGTGTCGCCTCAGCCACATCTGGGTAAGGCAGAGCCTCCCAAGTTAGGTTTTGATTTCTCCTCTGGCCACCCATTTCCGGGTCATGCGACTTCCCGGTCATGTGACTCCCCAGAGCTCGAAGGCCTTTACAGATAGCATGGACCAAGCATTTTCTGAATAATAGGTTTTTATTGTAGAATTTCCCATAGAATTCTTACAAATTTTTTATTTCAGGGCATGTTTGATTAAAAAGAGACCAGAGAATCTTTCAAGTTGATTGGATTTTGTACCATTTGCTGACTCATCTCATAACTGTTATTTCGGTGTTTTAAAAAATATTTCTCAAAGACATTGTAATAAAGGATCGAGTTTTAATAACTTGAAACATCTTGGATACCACATTTTATATTAATAAAGTCATATGCATTAAACATAAGAGCTTTTCCTAAAAGTCTCTTTTCTTTCTTTACAGAATGCTGCCTTTTTATATGGTCTTGGTTTGGTCTACTTCCATTACAATGCATTTCAGTGGTAAGTTGACATAAAACTAATAACTCCTGTTGTTTCCAGTAAATGACTTTTTTTGGTTTGTTTTTGTTTGATATATAAGGTGGGGCAAGATTAGGTTCACAGTTGTTCATATGGAAAATAATACAATAATTAAATAATAATACAAGAATAAATTCTGTTTCACGTACTTATAACTGTAAATCTACTTTTGCCCTACCCTGTAGTGTATGTATGTGTGTGTGTGTGTGTGTGTGTAATAAACACAAACTATTTTAATGTTCCTGTGCCTGCATTTTTCAATAATCTGTTGAAATGATGAACTGTTCCTTCAGAGATAATGAAACACTTCACATGTAAGAGTTGTATGGCATAAGATTCTGATTAAAGAAGGCTTAGATTAGAAAGCTTTTAGAATTTTTAGATACTCATTATGGACCACTGGTCCCCAGGTTATTTGAACTGGGGAATGACTATGCTCTCAGATATCAAGGTCTGGATAAATAATCTGTGATGACCAGTATTTTTACCATATTATATGCTAGAGATTCCCAGCAGAATCAAATCCCAGTTTCATAACTAAGCACCAGATTATAGACTCTCTCTCTCTTATAATATAGGAATAATGGTACCACCTTCAGGGTCAGAGAGCAATATATAAGATTTCATAAAGTAAAGTGTAGGGCCCTATTATTATGGCCTTTGCCCCACTGTTATTTTTTCTGTTCACCAGACAGTAGCATTCTACAATGGAAAGAACATAGAATTTGAGTCAGAAGATTGTTATTCTGGTCTCAGTACTGCTACTTAGCTTGATCTTGAGTTAATAAGCTCCCTAAGTCTGTTTCCTCACACACACACACACACACACACACACAAGTGTGTGTGGGTTTTTTTTTTTTTTTTTTAAGTACATTGTAATCACTTGCCTTTTCTACTTTATGGCGTGTTCATGATCAAATAAGATCAAGTTCATTTGTAATCTATAAAGCCCTATGCTGACATTTTTTTTAATAGAAACGTATCCAACTTTGTCAATCCCTTCTTTTCTCCATAATTTTAAGCTGAGTGAGTGCTGTAAGAGTCCAATGAAAGGTTTTGACCACAGGTTATAACCCTGTCATGTACCTTTTGTGTACCCTGAATATTACACAGCTTTTAAATATGCATTGGCAGTGGTTCGGTATGGTTTCCTTGAGGATGAAACTTGAGGCGTGGATTACTTATCCTATTTGCTTTTTCTTCCCTCTTTGCTCTTGGTCTTAGATATAACTAGGTTTTTCCCCTTAATTTTTTAGGTGAAGAAAGCAAGGTGTTTTTGTGCATGTGTGTGTATGGGCAACTCAGTATTATGTGACTGTTTTCTGGCAGAAGCAAACTTATACTCACATTTCCCAATCTAATATATATTTTTTATTATACCCTGCCCCCAAGTTTGAAGATTGACAGGTGGTTATTTTTTAAATAGTATTTGTAGTTATTCTCCCAGACACTTGAGTACAGTTTTTATGGGGAGCCGTATTTAGGTGAAACCCAAGACAAGGAACTCTACAGTTTAGGAATGGTCATGTATACCCCACACCAGCCAGTTTTCACCTACCTGTGTATGATAATTTGTGAGCTCCCTGTAGATAGAAGATAGGAACACAAAATCAGTAGTGAGGTGAAGCCATCCTCAGTTCAGAATTGGATTACTTTAATAAGTATGTGACCATGTCAACTTTTTAGGGAGCTTGTAGCTGTGGAAAATTTTATCATTTGATTCCTTATCTACATATGCTTTCAATATCCTTCAGTTGACCTAAGAGATGAAACTGAATAATATAAGGACAGTGCAATGTCAGAATTAAAAAGTGCTCTCTGGTCTGTTAATCCTGTCCTGGTCACCACAATTTATTTTCTCATGTCTTGGGTTTCAACTCTAGCTGCTTCATAAAATGATATCTCTCAAATCCTGTCTGAGTCCATCCTAGCTTTTTGTTTTCTGTCTTGCTGGCCAAATGTTCTTTCACAAACTTGGTGCCTCAACTTTTCCTTGAACTTATCTTGGTATTTCTCAAAAAGCCACAAAATTAGAAAGCATGGAATAGGTGCTTAGTGAGAATTTTAGAGTATAGCTTTAACTGATAGGAACTTTTCTTAGTTAAAAAGTATATTTGTTTTATTTGGTTTATTTATAGGTAGCTATCAATTTCTGGGATCAGCCATTTTTCTTTTTTAAATTTCACACCAACAAATTCTTTAGGATTTGTTGAAAAATGTTTCTGGAGGGGGGGCGGGGAGATTGAGATTCTCTATTGTCAGCTCTAAGAATTTGCCTTGGGTGTATCAGAATGTTGTATCTCTGGTACATTTATAATTTAAGTAAAATTTGATATTCAGTAATGGTGTCTGTTGACATTTTATTAAATTAACTATTTGATAGTAGTTTGTGTGACCAACATGTGTGTTGGAGTTGGTGACTGT
This sequence comes from Molossus molossus, assembly GCF_014108415.1. NCBI lineage: Eukaryota > Metazoa > Chordata > Mammalia > Chiroptera > Molossidae > Molossus > Molossus molossus. The sequence goes on along the minus strand of NW_023425355.1, from coordinate 108,936,210 downwards.
GACTTAATATATTGTTAAGATAAATTTTATTAAATACAGTTTTATCTGTTAACCTATTTGTCTTGTTTTCTTGCTATATTGTGCTGCCCATTTTTTCTTTGGAGTTGATTTTATTGGTTGGTTTCAAGATCAGTTCAGTTTTATTTCTAGTTTCAGTTGCAGCCTCTTCTTAGAGGAACCCATGTAAGAAAGTAATAGAGCAACCGTTATATCCTCATTTGGCCTAGCATGATTATTCCATTTTCTGGGACAAAACTTTTTAAAAGATGTTCAGCGGAGAAAGGAATACATAGAAAGAAGCACAAAGTAAAATACACATATCAGAGAACTAGAACTAGTCTGCAAAGCCATTCCTTTACACGCATATGAATGCACACCCATGCCTTTTTTTACTTTTTCTTGTTTTTGAAGGGGGAGATTGCTAGGTGTACTTTGAACTGAGCTAACCTGCTACTTGCTTTTATAGTGAGAAACTTGTATTCTTGGGTGAAAGGAATTGAAATACATACAATAATAAATTATTCAAACGTGTAGCCATAGTTTTTAATATATCCCCCTGAAAATCCTTATCACTCCTATATCTAGTCTGTAACTTTTGATATTTCCTTTGATCAATACAGCATGGTTTTATGGTAGCATATCTAAGAGATACATGATTTTGTGCTAGAGGTATAGGATTTGGAAATTAAAGTTCCCAAATCTAATTGATATGTTTGGTAGTGGTTATTGTTAGTGTTGACATCAAAAAGGATTAGGGGAGTGAGGTAGAGGTGAGTTAAAAAAGACAGAAATGGTAACATGTTACAACTGAAGTTTCTTTTTGTTTTTATTTATTTTAAAGATGGCTTTTAAAAAATGTTTTTATTCAATTTTTTAGAGAGGGAGGGAGAGAGAGAAGAAACATTGATATGAGAAACACCAATCGGCTACTTCCTGCATGCCCCCTACTGGGGATCGAACTAGAAACCTGGACATGTGCCCTGACCTAGAATCCAACTGGGACCTCTCAAGTCTATGGGACAAAGCTCAGTTTGCTGAGCCACACCAACTGGGCTCAAGTGAAGTTTCTTTAGGATTCATTTCCCTAGCATTGTTCTTAAGCTAGGGTGTAGGAATCTCCTGTGTAGTCACTATTTTTGGTGTAAATATAAACCTAATGTAGTTGTGATAGCAGGTCTTGTGGCTTGTCTAGCATGGAATCTGGCAAAATTTAATAGTTAATATATATTTTTGAGCCATCATAATACAAATTAATGCTCTTAGATCAAAAGTTTAATTTCAGTATAGTTTCATTAAAATAAAACAGTTTATGTTAACGTGTTGATTTTATTATGAATACTTCTGTTTTGAAAAAACTAGCAAATAACTGTGAGGCAGTTTTGGCAAGGTTACGCTTACCAGTGACTAGATTGCCAGAGAAAATATGTAAGGGCTTACAGTAAAAGTCAGGGAAATTATGGATAAAAATAAATTTCACGATAGGAGAGGGGAAAAAAATATCCCACTTTCCGGAATGATGAAATGACAATTGGCTAGAGAGGATAAAAGAGCCAGGAGGTAGTAATATATTAGCAAATGCCAATGTGAATAACCCAGCGTATGATACTTCTAATTTAGCCTCATATTTCGGGTCCTCTCTGGTTCAACCTCAAATGATCCTTCTAGCCTTACTGCTTCCCTAAATATGTTCTATATGTCAGTCACGGTGTATTAACATTTCCCTGAGAATGTATTGAGCATTTTTTACCTATGTAACCTTGTTGGTGCCATCTACTCTGTTTGGTCTGCCTTCTCCTTTCATCTCCACCTTTAAAAATCTTACCTGTCTCTTTGATTACTTCATAAAATCTATTTGTGTCACTTAAAGGGAACCTCTAAATGTCCTAATATATGTGTGTGGAAATATATATGTTATTACTGATCCAGAGCCATAATACTCTCCCTTTTATTAGTATGAAATTTTGTGGAATTCATTTATTCCTTCAGATATCCCTGAGGGAAATCTCTGGACTCAGCTGTATTTGCCTCAGAGAACTTAGAGTTTTATTATGTCTCTTCCCAAATGTACTGAAACTGTGCTAGGGACGTTTAGTTAATATCGTTTTTACTATAGTTTGATAGAGTTTTAAAGGAGACTTTTTAAATGACTTTCTTGAAATCTTAGTAAAAGTGGCCATTGTTTTAAAATATATTTAGCACATGTGGTATTTTTCATAGGTAGTGCTGTTGAGATTTTAACTTTCTATCATTTCTTTTTTTAAACTGTTAGCAATGGCAAACATGAAATGCAAAAAATTTTAAGCTGAAAATCTGTAGAAATAATTTTGGTGTTATAAACAAACATCTGTTTAAATTTTAAGAAAAAAAATGCCATTGATACTCATGCTCAGCAATATGAACTTTTTCTGTTTCAGCACTGAATATGCTGTAATATTTGAAAACTGTAAACTTTTCCACACATTGTATCATAAAAGTATTTTATAGTTTTTTGTAGCAATTTCTCATGTTCTAAAATTCTGTCAATCAGAATGCTGAGGCCAGCAGAATTTGTATGCTTTGGTGTTTTAGTTTAGATTGTGCTGTAGGGATCATGTTTTGGCTGCATGTAATTTGGTGAGATATGAATATGGTAAAATGATGACTAAATTTAAAATGTAGTCTATTTTCTCCACACACATACAACCCCCTTCCCCAACACACACACACATACACACACACACACACTTTTTTCCTTCTCTGTTTCTTTTTTCCCCTTGAGTGGGAAAATAAGAAGCACACAGGAGATAAAAATGGGTAAAAGTTTAGAAAAGAAAAAGAAAATCAACTTAGATATATTTTGCTAGATGAGGGGAACTGCTTTAGTAAAGGGACTGTGGAGTGTCCCTCTCCTACGAACACACACACATAAAGTTCAGTTAGCCAATTATATGAGTGATGGCATCAGGAAACATCTATTAAACTTAAGCATTTTACTGGATTATTTAGAAAATTAAAAATAGAAAATTCCAAGTAAAACTGAAGGAAAAGACTACTTGGAAAAACTGGAGACAGTACTCCATCCAACGAGTAGAGAATAAAATGATTTGATTACTGAATAAACCTAACTGCTAGTTAAAATAGTGTTGAAGTTTGGGTGTTGAGTCTTGAAGGTGATAGTGCATTTAGGATAAAGCAGAAGAATGAAAATATTTTAGGTCAGGAGACCATCCTGAGGAGAACCTGTGAAGCCAAGGTGTCAGCATTTACATAAAAAAATTCCTGAGATAATAGCTGAAGAGGAGCAATATTAGGACATAAGTGGGAATGAAATTGAATAGGTACTGTTCACTTGTACTGATATGTTTAATGTTCGTTCACTGCTTAAATGCTACATGGAGATTTGACTTAGAATATCATGGTTAGTAGGCCATGTGTTTGAGGAAGCAGAGCAAGGAAAGTTAGTCATAAAGGAGTCTATTTCAGTAATCTAGTAATGAGATACTGAAGATTGAGTCTGTAAGGTATTGAATTGGAGGGAAACTTTGAAACAACAACCAGGAGAACTTGATTAGATATATATTGGCCACACATTAATTGTCATGGGCACTTTTAATAGTCCTTAAAGAGGAAACATAAAGTGGTGCAGACAGGCGTGTTAGAACATGTGTTTTTGCTTATAGGTTAATAGTGCTTTAAAAAATCTCCATTGTGGCCTGGCCAGTGTGGCTCAGTGGATTGAGCATCATCACATAGACTGAGAGGTCCTGGTTTGATTCTAGGTCAGGGCACGGTGCCTGGGTTGCAGGCTTGATCCCCAGTAGGGGGCGTGCAGGAGGCAGCCGATCTATGTTTCTCTCTCATATCAATGTTTCTAACTCTAAAAAAAAAATCAATAAAAACATATTTAAAAAATTTCCACCATGTTAAAATCCATAGATAGCTTACTAAAGTAAATCAATATTTCTTTGCACTTGTGTGACATTGTGCACTAAGTAAATAAGATGTACTAAAGGAACCTGTGGAGTAAACACATCTACAAATAGTAGATTTAGGGAAAGGGCTGGAAATAGAAACTGAGACAGAATAAGAAATATTTCTCCTGAGGGATTGGTATTGCTGCACTGTGTTCTTTCCTTCCTCACACACCGTTCCTTAGACTGTTTTTCTTTTCTAACTTCTTTCTCTCTTTTATTTCTTCTTTTCTTTGCTGTCTTCTACTTTCATTCTTTCTCTTTGATGTCTTTAACTCAGGTCTGCTTGGATTTTTAATTGGCACATGTGGACATTGTTTAGTTCTGACCCATATCATACAGTAAGGTTAATTAGGACTTTATGAAACATTAGCCTTAATCTTTATTATTATAAAATACAGTATACTTAGAGAAAAATATACAAACATATAAGTGCACATCTTAACATCTTATTTATAAAATAAACATTCATAACCATCACTTGGGTCAAGAAATAAAAAATTGCTATCACCTGGAAGCTTCCAGAAGTTCCTGCATACTGTTTTCCAGTTGTATTATGTTTTATTTGGCACAATTTATCGCTGCAGTTGTTCCCTTCCTAACCTTTTTTATGCCTCCCTTCCCAAGCAGATGTGTGTTTTGTGTGTGTGTGTGTGTGTGTGTGTGGTGTGTATTGCATCCTCTTCTACCCCTATACCTATTTCCTCACTCTTACACACAGTTGACACAGTTGCCTGTTCTATTATAAGGTGGTAGCACTAGACATGACCAAGAAAATACAGAGACTGAAGCTGCACCTCCTCATATTTTATAATAAACATGCACATAACTACACACAGGTTTTTGGGGAAATAGATAATGCATGAATCAAAATAAAGTTACAAGATAAAGACAAAGGATGTATTGTTTAGCTCTATTTTGTGGAATGATAGTTTGAACTCTTTTTTTGTTGTTGTTGTTAATCCTCACAGTACATGCTTATTGATTTTAGAGAAAGGAATGGGGCAGTGGGGGGAGACAAACATTGATGGGAGAGAGAAAAATCAATCAGCCACCTTCTCACTCGTGCCCTAACTGGGGATTGAATGTACTGGCCAGGATGATATTTTGAACTTTTTAGATAAAAGATTTACTTTTGTTTTGAATTGTCTAAGATTCTAAACAGCCACCTTTAAGATAAGTAGAGGCAGAGAAGTTGATAAAAAGCTTTTTGAAGCATATAAGAGCTTATACTTGGGATAAGCCTTAAATCCTGTAGAGAGATTTAAAATGATGTCTAACATACTGTTATATCTGATATTATAATTTTCAAAATGCACAGTAGACATTTCTTTCTTGCTATAATTTTAATAATTTGTTTTTGAGTACTACATTCACATGATCAAATTAAGTGATATGAAAATGTATTCAGTGAAAAGGGTCCCTTCTCACCCTCGTATTTGTTCTGGTAATTGAGACCTTTTATAAAAGATAAATATGAATTTGGTGCAAAGATAGACTAGATGTACCAGTGGAAAGTGACATATAATTGAGAATCCAGAAACAGATCTACATGCATTATGAACATTTGATTTGGGATAAAATGGTACTGAAGAACTGTGGTAAAGATGGTGTTTTCCCCAACAGTAGTGGCTATTGGATATCTGTATGGACAACAAATTAAAAAGAAAATGAACCCTACCTCACACCATATAAAAAGTAAAGTACAGATGGTGGTAAAGATGGTGTTTTCCCCAACAGTAGTGGCTATTGGATATCTGTATGGACAACAAATTAAAAAGAAAATGAACCCTACCTCACACCATATAAAAAGTAAAGTACAGATGGATTGTAACCCTAAATATGAAAGATAAAAATACAAAGTTTTAAGAAGACTTATTTTTATGGAGTAGACTAGAAACAGGATTAAAATTTCCTCTAAAAACAAAACTATCCTGTTGCCTCACCCTTCTGTCCCCTAGGAAATTCCAGAAACAATTAAATCAGTTATTTACACTGATAATTTTAAGCTATAAAATATTTTTTGAATAATTGAAAATAAATTCAACTGATCTTCCATTTTATCTTTTATATTAAATTTGATTCTATACATTCAATTATTTGAAAGACCCAGATACTCTTTTCCATTCTTTTTTTTTTTGAACTATTCATTCACATCATTTTTATAAAACTTCATTTTCTTTAAAAAATATTGTGTAAAACATAAATTTTACTATGCTACCAAGCAAAAATTCATGCAAGTGGTAAAAAGTTAAGATATCTTATGTCTATATTCTTTCAGGGCAATTAAAGCATTTCAGGAGGTGCTTTATGTTGATCCCAGCTTTTGTCGAGCCAAGGAAATTCATTTACGACTTGGGCTTATGTTCAAAGTGAACACAGACTATGAGTCTAGTTTAAAGGTAGGTTGTTGGTTTGTTTGTTTTTTCCCCAAGACGCAATGTTTTTAACGGGGGTGTGTGGGGGTTGTTAAATGTTGGAATTTAACATTTGGAGCAATGATAAATGTTGGAATTTATGTTGGCACCTCAAAAGAAAATTTTAAAATTTAAGTGATAAAACTGTTTTATCAGCTGTGGACTGGAAGACACATAAAGTTGGGTTTTAGGGCACAAAGTAGTTATGCTAAGACATAGGTAACTAATTGCACACCATTAAATTTTTTTGTTGTTGTTAAAGTTTTGAGATTTGCCATCAGGAAAGGGCGAAGGTTTCAATTTCAGTTTGGACATTCAAAACACTTCACTATAAGCACCATGGAGGTCAGAAGCAGCTACTTAATGATGTTGTGACCAAATAAATCATTGACTATTTATTTGTATTAGTCTCAGTAGAAATCTTTCCATCTTGACCAGTAGGGCACATCTCATATCTAAATTACCTTTAAAAGTGTTCTCTGAAAGTCATTTGTACTGCTGGTGGATGAGTATAAACATTATTGAGGAAAGATAATACATTGTTGGTTAATTAAACATTTAACTTTCTATGGAAATTTGATATTTCTCATAATTTTAATTGAGCTTCTTGTGCTGTCTATGTCATTCATCACTTTAGGCCTCACTGGGATTTTCATGAATAGAATGCTTCCCTGCATGACAGAAGCATTGTTTTTTGAAAGGATTCTGAAGTTCTAGGGAAAAGCTTAAGTTTTTGTGAATTTATCACCATGGATGATAGCATGTTCTAAATAGCTCCAATGCAGACTGTCTTGATTCTAAAGGGAGGGAGATAAAGAATGAATATACAGTAGGTTGTAATTTGAATTCACTAATAAAGAACTACTGGAGGTCTTTTAAAAACTGTATTTAAGAGTGCTTAATTGTTCGAGAATTTTAAAGTAGACAATTATGCAAATATGATTGCTGTCTATCATGAGTTTATAAAGAACAATGCTGATGTAAGAAAAAGAAAGACACAACCAAAAACAAGTAGATTGTGAACTATTTAGATCACATAGTTGTCAAAGGTAAGTGTAGTTGGAGGAACAGGCCCGAGGGTAAATGTAAGTAGTGTGAAAAATAAGAGATGCTGGGAAGTTAACAGTTTTCCTCAAGTTTAGAGCAGAATTTCTCAGACTAGACTATGGGATGTGAATGGATTAGAAATGGAAAATAAAACAAGTTCAAATATGCCACCTTGCATGTTTTACCCTCCTCTTGGACATTCACAGTGTATATTAGCTAACAGAGATTCTTAAAATGTTTTGTAATACAAAATAAAGTTATTTAAGCATTTTATAATGCTGTCACCACATACCTATTATGTGTTGAAGTGTTTTGGGTAGTATGGTAAATGTTGCTTAGAAAATAATATTTGAGTGGGAAAAAGTAATCAGATATGTCCCAAGTTGTACAATGTGAATATCTCTGAATATTAGTACAGTGGTATTTTTAAGAATTCTATTGATGCAAAGATCTGTTTCCATGAAGGTGGCGTTATTTCAAATCCTCTTTAATCAGGGGAAACAGGGTTGGACAGTGTTCCGTGGCTAATTGAAAGTATTCTTACTTATTTATATTCAACAGAAACCTTCCTATATTCAGTTTTTATTTGTTCAGACATAAAGACTAACCAAACCTTCAAGTCATAGTGATTTTAGTAAACTTGCCCTAAGTACAGTCTTCTTGGTCAGGCCCCCCCCCATTTATTTGAAATACTTAATATCATTCTTATGTTCATTTATATGAACATAGAAAATAATTTTAGATGTCCTATATACTTCTCTTCCCCATAATGAGGTTTCATTTGGTTTTTATCTCATCTTGACATTGGCTTTTTGAGGTTTCCCTCTTCAGTATTCTTTATCTTTTTTCAGGAGAATTTTAGGCATCAATATTTTTAGTTGAGGAGAAGGTGATATTTTCCTATATTACTATAAGTGCTTAGCATTTAGTGTAAATGAAGGTAGAAATCATAAGGAATGACATGCCCCTCTCCCCTTAGGTGGCTTTCAATTTTCCTGAAGACTAGCTACTACTTTAGTTTCATATGAATAGATGTGGAACCTCTGGTGACTTTCCCACTATCTGAGACTGTTTTCTAGCACAAAGTATTGGTATTAAGTGATTTGGGCTGTAACCTCAGAAACTCCAACTCAAGCTGGTTAAAATAACAACAGAAAAGTAGCTCCTATAATGTGAAGTCCATCCTTCAGAATTAGTTGATTGAACTGATACAAGATTTTATCAAGGATTCATTTTCTTCTCTGTTCTATGTTGTCTTAATCTTAAGGTCGTATGCTGGGTACAGTGAAAGTGAGATTATTCCTTTTTTGTGTTTCGTATAGAAAGATACTGTAGAGTAGTGGTGTAGGTGCTTAGTATTCTACTGGCATATAATAAGTGCTCAATAAATATCTGGTAAGCATTTCATGGAGAAGAAAGATCCTGACTTACTTTGATGTCTTCAAGAATACTTTACTTTGTATCTCATTGGCCAGAAATAACCCACATGGCCTTTCTCAATTGATTCCTTATTAAAGACGTGGTTACTCTTACACCAGTTATACCCAGTGTTTGAGCAAGGTTCTCAATTCCCTAAATACACTCTTCCTATCTAATGGAGGAGTAAAGGGTAGGTAAAAAGAGTATTTTGGTGTGTGTACGGTATGAACAACCTGTGCATTACATGTTAGGTCTTCTCTATCTCAGTTCCTTTTCCTATTCCCGGAGAGAGATATTGCATATACAGCGTGTTTTACATGGTAAAATAGATAAATAAAATACAGTTTATTTTCATAATAGATTTCTTCTTTCATCCACACATGAAATGCATTTCAGGACTTCCTGTTTTATTTCTATCTCTGGTAATAACTTGTTTCCCAAAGTGTATCTCTGAAACAGATTCATTCTGTTTTGGTACTGTGTAAACAGCTTTCAGAGCAAGCAAATTTAGTTTTAAAATTTGACCTTGCCATGATGCTCAACTCTTCTGATCCTCTTCAAGTCTGAAGAACTGGAATAACTGTACTCACCCCCCTAATTCTCTCATTTGGGGCCAGAAAATACGAAATCCATTTTCTTGTCCTAGAATTTAATACACTTGTATTTTTGTCACTTATCCCAATCTCAGAAATGTGAAGTTAATGCCCAGCTTACTTTTTAATCATATGGTGTTATTTTCCCATTATATTGGCCAGTAAAGATTTCACATGTTTAGTGAGTGGTAGAGGTACCGATTATTAACTTATTAACTAGTTTAATATTATCTGAATCAGAGTCCATTTCAGGGTGACTTTTCTACATGCTATTTTGTTGTTTTTCTTCTCTGCTTAGGTAATATCTCTTCAAGTGGGTTTGGTTGCCTATTTAACACCATATAATTAATTCAGAATTTTATTTCATTGCTTTCTAATAATATAAATGATAAGTGCTTACATTTGTTATGTATTTGAGGCAGTGTACTGTTATTACTTCAATAAAAGTACACTGATTTTGACAAATAGTTTTATATAGTGCCTCTAATTTTCACATCCTAGCAGACTGTTAAAATTATTTCCTTCATGTGAAGCTAATAAATGCAAAATAAAATATACTAGCATCCATATTATTCGATTAATGACAATGTATTTATTTATTTTTTAATGAAGATCGTATAGAAGTTTTCTTTAATATTTACATATTTAAGTTTCCCTGAAATATGTCAACATTATAACTTTTCTGGATTTTTAAAGGTAAAGAGGGTGTCTTTTTTTAAGGAAACCTGTGCAAAATTGACTGGGATACCAGTATAAGTTCTCTTATAATTTGGTATTTGAAGATGATGTGCTGATTGAAGGGGTTATTTTGAAAGGGTTAGGAAGATAAGAACTACAGAGACAATTCAGAGGAAATTGGTTGAACTCAACTGAGACTTGTGTGTTAGCCTGGCATTTTACCAGGTACTTGGTGTTTCTTTATGAATAGATAAATGGAAGAGGCTATAAACTGTCTCCTATAGGGTAGGCTGGAAATACTGAAAGAGGAAGAAAGGGTTAGTTTTATGTCATCTTTTAACAGGTCCATCCCCCACTCCCCCATACAAACTAGCAGCACAGTTATTTTCTCCACATGCCCCTGTTCACTATTTCATTCAGCTTGTCTCCCCTCTATTGTTATACATGACATGAAACTTCAGAGTGAAAAAGCATTTCCACGTTCTTTTTTACCTTACTCCTCTCCAGGACCTGCTACATTTCCAGATGTCTCGTTTGGTCTTATACCCATGTCACAATTATTATTTATTTTTTATTTGTGGTGAGAACAATTAGGATCTTGTTTATAATACAGTATTATTGACTATAATCTCTGTGTTGTGGATTAGATCTCCAGGAGTTATCTACTAGTTTCAGGCTTGTACCTTTAAACAACATCTCCCCAATTCCCACATTGGCAGTAGAACTCAGTTTTACCTGAGTGTAATATCACTGTGTCTTTTGGCAGAGGATGGTGTGGTCATTGCTGTTTATTTTGTCTTCTGTCCATTTTTTCCTCATTTGTGGACAGAAATCTTTTCCTGTACTCTTTCTTTTTGCACTCCTCATCAGCTTGCATTTTAGTAGCTACCTTTAGTCTTTCCAGATAGTATTCTTTGGTATGAGGTGATTTCTTAGTTTATCTAGCCATGTAATAATGTTTTCTCCACTAAACTCTGCCTGCCCAGTTTTGGTTTTCCATTTGATATTTATTTCTACCCTGAGTTTTATTACATACTTTCAAATGTGAAGTAGTGTAAGTAGCTGAAGTACTTTAGATCCTCCAAAATGCATGTTTGAAGAGGACATGACTGCTCATAGGTGTGCAGTATCATACTCTCTGATACTGAGGAGTTAGAGTAAGTCCAGGATTCCCAGGTCAGTTTTCTCTTCGCAAATATATTTTAAGTCCTAGAAGTAATTTCTGATTAGAAAGTATTTTTTGGTGTTTACACAAAACTACCAAAATTTGTGGTTGTAAATATTGCTCTTCAAATGCAGCTATATGGAGCAATCAGTGTATCTATTGTCACATTAAAATATACATATATTATGCTCCAAAACAACATTTTACAGTGAAAATTGTTCATTTATCCCCTTTATTTTTTAAAATATGTTTTATTGATTTTTTTAGAGAGAGAGGAAGGGAGAGAGAGATAGAAACATGGATGTAAGAGAAACATTGATTGGCTGTCTCCTGCATGTCCCCTACTGGGGATTGAGCCCAAAGCCAGGTCTGTGCCCTGACCTGGAATTGAACCAGGACCTCTCAGTCCATGGGACCACACTCAATCCACTGAGCCACACTGGCTAGGAAAATTATCCCCTTTATAAAATATATATCATGTTTGCCTTATATTTGTTATTTGTGTAGATAGCAGTTTATATTAATATGAATACAAATTGTACACTAGAGTTTAAAACTTTGAAATTATGTTAACCCTGTGTACACAAATTAGACACAAGAACCATGTTTTAAAATTTCTAGTCAGTTTCATACCTATACTTTTGTAAAATACAGTATAAATTAGAAGTTGGAAGAGTAGGTAGGACACAGGTACAGGAAAAAAAATATGAGCAAGATCATTAGAATAAATGGATTCTCATAGAATGGATGCATGGATGGATAAATGAAAGGTAAATACATCCTAGAGATCTTAAGGATTTAATAAAGTAGTTAATTTATTAACTGATTCAATGTGCGAAAATATTTCCTGTTTATTGGCTTGAATCACTTTCCCGTTAACTAAAGTAGGGGATAAAGAAAGTAGTAACAGGTTTTGGGATTGGAGGTGAAAAGGCTCTGAATGGAGATGGGTCATTTGGGAATATATTGAGTTTGGAGTTATGTGAGGGATATCAGCTATTAATACAGTCAGATCTAAGTCTGGAGTTGAAAAGAAGGGCTAGAATATAAGATATTTGAACATCTTCATTAAAATATCTTTTGTCTTTTGTGTTAAAGACATTTTTAGAGAGGCCAGATTGATAAACTTCAAAGAAGGAGCCTCTTTTTTGACTGAAGATTGACAGGATCCATTAGCTATTAGCCATTGGTGTGCAATTTTACAAAGAAAATTGGAAGAACTGAGTTTGAGGGCTTTGAGAGAACCTCAAATCAACTTGGCCGTGCAGTGTGTCTCACAAGCCCTACCATAATTTACCAGTTTCAGTTCTGTGTTTTATTTTCAGATACCAAATTGCTAAAATACTATCACATCCTAAGACATTCCCTAGTCTCATCTATTTATCATAGACTATTAGTTTTAGGAATGAAGGTTATTGGTTTTAATCATACTTTCAGAACTGTGGCAATCTGTAACAGTGAAAAAGAAAAAATAATATGCCTTTGACTTGAAAGAGTACCTGGCACACCTTTCCTTCTCTTACTTAAATGGTTCATAAAACCCGGTTTCATTGGAGCTACATACAAATAACAAGTTGTTTCCTCAACCTGAAGTACCGCTTCTTTCTTCTCTCACCTGTATCTTTTGGATTCCATTATGGAATTGTCTTTTAAACTTCTGTTACAAGCAATTTCAATGGGCCTTGTGTTTAGTTGTAGATGCATAGCCATAGTAGAGTGCCTGGCTTGTAGAGTAAAAGCTGGTTGCCAACCTTATATAACTAAAAGGCTGTGTCTACCATAATTGGATATAGACAACGGTATCACCTATATACACCTTGTCTACATACTCTGTAAAGTTTTTGGGGCATAAGCACACAATTTAAAAACTTTAACATATTGTCATTTAACCCAGACTGTGCATTAAAATAATTTGTTAGAAGCTTTTATCTGGTTCACAGGGTGTCACCCTCAACTCACTGAATCAGAACATCAAAGATTGGATCTGGAATACAAACATTGTTCCAGATTAATAATTTGTATGTTGATATATACTTTGTCAATTATGAAAAGTTATCTCATTGCTTGTCTGTTGGATTGGGAATACAGTTGAAGGGTTATACAATTTAGAAGATTCATGAGATAATCACAGACTATACAGCTAGAAGTAAAACAATTTAAAGGGAAATAAAGTCTTGAAACTCTAGTTTTATAGGTTAATTACATGAATATAGATATCCTTCCTTCGGATAGAAATCAAGTTGCTCAGTCTATATAAAACAAAATACTATAAAGTTATTTTGAAATATTGAACAACTCTAAAGCTTTTAAAACAAAAGGTGACTTTGGTGATAAAGAGGTCAACAGAAATTGTAATGGATTAAACCTTGTGTTAAATTGGACCAGAAGTATTCTATAAAAAGAAAATCACTGCAGCATTTAAAAAAAAAAGTCTTAGGTAAAGCATCTCGGCTTGGAAATTAATTTTCTGTAGAATGCTTTCTGCCTTGAGGTTTATATATAGTCTGAACTGCAAAAGCCTCCGGTATAAATAACTGTTTCGCACAGCAGTAGTCAGTCTTAGTATACTGCAAAATTTTGGTATGAGGTGCATATGCAGGGTGGGGCAAAAGTAAGTTTACATTTGTTCAAATGGAAAATAATACAATAGACTTCCGGTCAAGATGGCGGCCTAGGGAAACGCAGTATCGCATTCTCCCACAACCACATCCAAGTTACAACAAAACTACAGAACAACCATCATCCAAAACCGCCTGAAATCAAGCTGAATGGAAGTCCTACAACTACGGAATTAAAAAAAAAAAAAGCAGCTACATCCAGACCGGTAGGAGGGGCGGCGGCGGCGCGAGGGGTGGCGGCAGCGGCGCGGGGGCTGGTCCCACACCCAGGTGTGGCGGATAAAAATCAGGAGGCTCCCGCGGCTGGGAACGTCCTTCCTGAGGACTGAGGGGTCCCCGTCCCACACCAGGTGCCCCGCTCAGGTTTCCAGTGCCAGGAAGAGAAGTCCCCATAACTTCTGGCTGGAAAAACCAGCAGAAACTGAGGCTCAGGGAAGCTGACCTGGCTGGAGCCACAGGCAGCTCCCTAAAGGGCCCGCGCAGGGACTGGTCGGACTCTCTCCCTCTAAGCTCGGAGGGGAGGCAGCTCGAGGGGCACCAGAGAAATACAGGGAAGAACTGAGCTGTTTGGCACTGGAGCGAGGGCTGGAGAGGGGGCTTTCTCGGGGACAAACCTGCTGTAAGAGGCCTTTGTTCCTTTGGTGAGCCCTTCCCTGGGGCGGCAGACAGTCACCATATCTGGGACTCCAGCAACCTGGCTCACACTGGTAGCCCCGCCCTGCTGACTCCCTGAGGCCCCGCCCCACCCCACCCAACTTTCAGGCCCACCCAAGCTGTTGCTACTTGCTTAACCATAGGATTGGCCTGTCTTGGATCCTGCTTCAGGTTTTTCCTAAATTCTTTCAAACGAGCAGCATCGGGTCTCAGCGAGCCCCATACCTCTCATTAAGTAATACACAGAAACAAACACAGGGAGGCAGCCAAAATGAGGAGACAAAGAAACAGGTCCCAAATGAAAGAACAGAACAAAACCCCAAGAAAAGAACTAAGCGAAATGGAGATAAGCAACCTAACAGATGCTGAGTTCAAAATACTGCTTATAAGGATGCTCAATGAACTCAGTGAGGGCCTCAAGAGCATAAAAAAGTACCAGTCAGAAATGATCGCTGCACAGTTAGAAACGAAGGAGGCTTTAACTGAAATAAAGAATAATTTACATAGCTTCAATAATAGAGTACGTAAATCCAAGGAGCAAACCATCGATTTGGAATATAAGGAAGCAAAAAACGCCCAACCAGAACAGCAAAAAGAAAAAAGAATCCAAAAAAATGAGGATAGTGTAAGGAGCCTCTGGGACAACTTCAAGCGTGCCAACATTCGCATCTTGGGGGTGCCGGAAGGAGAAGAGAGAGAACAAGAAATCGAAAACCTGTTTGAAACAATAATGGCAGAAAACTTCCCTAACTTGGTGAAGGAAACAGACATACAAGTCCAGGAAGCACAGAGAGTCCCAAACAAGATGAACCCCAAGAGGCCCACACCAAGACACATCATCATCAAAATGCAAAAGGTTCAAGACAAAGAGAGAATCCTAAAAGCAGCAAGAGAAAGGCAGCTAGTTACCTACAAGGGAGTTCCCATTAGGCTGTCAGCTGATTTCTCAAAAGAAACTTTGCAGGCCAGAAGGGAGTGGCAAGAAATATTCAGAGTGATGAAAAGCAAGAACCTACAACCAAAATTACTCTATCTTGCAAAGCTGTCATTTAGAATCGATGGACATATAAAAACTTTCCCAGACAAGAAAAAGTTAAAGGAGTTCATCACTACCAAACCATTATTATATGAAATGATGAAGGGTCTTTTTAAAGAAAAAGATAAAATGTATGAACAAACAAAATGGCAATGAATACATATCTATCAACAATGGAATCTACAAACAAAATGAACAGGAAGAACAGGAACATTCTCATAGATACAGAGAACATTTTGTTGGTTGCCAGTTGGGAAAGGGGTTGGGGGAATGGGTGAAAAAGGTGAAGGGATTAAGAAGCACAAATTCATTGCTAGACTGACAAACCTCAAAGGGAAAGGGGTTGGGTGGGGTGGGAAGAAATAAACCAAAGAACTTATATGCATAACCAATGGACACGGACAATAGCTTGGGAAAAGGTGGGAGGGGGGCAGGAGTGGGGAGGAGGGGGTCAATGGGGGGAAAATGTGGAACATCTGTAATACATTTTACATCCAACAATAAAGATGTGGGGGAAAAAAAAAATAATACAATAATTAATAATAATACAGTAATAAACTATTTCCTGTACTCACAACTGTACACCTATTTTTGCCCCACTCTGTACTTTCTAGCTGCTTCTGTTGGTTGCAGGGATGGGTGCTGGATATTTTACCATGGTATTTTTAGGCTTGGGTGCCTATTATTATATTTGGTAGTCATTTCTGCTGATTTATATGTTAATAGGTACTGCATCTGGGTTAGATACTATAAATGAAACTGTGAGGTCAAGTTGTCCCCGCTTCCCTCCCTTTAGTTTACTGAAAGGTATGTTGGTGTTTTTCTTTGTGTGGTTTTGTGTGGCTGCTTAGTATTTTATACTTTGTAATTCTGTAAGTTCTTTCATTCTCACATACATGTTTTCGAATATGTACTCTTGCCCAGTAATTTTTCTATATTGTTGCTGTTTGGAAATGTTTAGTATTTCATGATATTATGGGTTTCAGATGGTGCTTCAGTGACTTCATTGCTGCTTTTAAGATTGATTAAGATAAGAATTATATAAAACATGGTTCAAAACTGTTTCTGCCAGGTTTCATCGAAGGACCTTGAGTATTGATAGATGAAATGTAGGCTGGACAATTCGAATTATGCATGTCTCTGCTCTTTCTGGGATTTCAATTTAATAATAAAATGAAAATACTGCCATCTCAGTTTATATCCTTTGATGGTTCAGTTAGGAGAGGTCTCTGTTATCTGAATATTAATTTGCTGGCAGGATAGATTAGATTTAGAAATGTAGTACAATCTAAATGTGTGGCTGCTGAGCTGCTCTTTTTGTGTAGAAGAAAGCAGCTGCATGCTTTGCTTTCATAGTACTCACTTTATAAAACAGTCTTTTCTTTTGCCATGGTAGTGCACTTGAGGGATCTTTGAGGACATACAATCTGCTTAGGTAGGCTAAGGGAAAATAAAAGCAGTTCTTGAGGTGCTCAGATGTTGGATTTTTTTTTTTTTTTTCTATTATGTATTCTTTGACAAATAATTTTTTTCCATTCATTTCTTTCTTTCTTTCTTTTTTTCTATTACAGATTTTTCTCCTTTTTTACCCCATTGGCACCCTCCTCCCCAACCCACCCCCGCCCCGTCCCCGGCCTAGTTGTCCATGTCCATTGGTCATGCATTCATGGATATAAGTTCTGTGGTTTATCTCTTCCCACTTCCTCTTCTGAGGGATGTCAGTCTGTGCCCTACTTCCATGTCTCTGAGGACTGTGGTCCCCGTCCCACACCAGGTGCCCCACTCAGGGTTCCAGTGCCAGGAAGAGAAGTCCCCATAACTTCTGGCTGGAAAAACCAGTGGGAACTGAGGCTCAGGGAAGCTGAAGCGGCTGGAGCCCCAGGCAGCTCCCTAAAGGGCCCGCACATGGACTGATCGGACTCTCTCCCTCTAAGCTCGGAGGGGAGGCAGCTCGAGGGGCACCAGAGACATCCAGGGAAGAAATGAGCTGTTTGGCACTGGAGCGAGGGCTGGAGAGGGGGCTTTCTCGGGGACAAACGTGCTGTAAGAGGCCTTTGTTCCTTTTTTATTTATTTATTTATTCATTTTTTTGTTAAAGATATTTCATCTTTTTTACCCCATTGGCACCCCCCTCCCCACCCCACCCTATCCCTGGCTTAGTTGTCCAGGTCCATTGGTCATGCATACATGCATATAAGGTCTGTGGTTTATCTCTTCCCACCCCCCACCCCGTCTTCTGAGGGATGTCAGTCTGTGCCCTACTTCCATGTTTCTGTGTCTACCGTATTCCTCAGACTGTTATGTTCATTATATTCCGTATATAAGTGAGATCATGTGGTATTTGTCCTTTTCTGCTTGGCTTATTTCACCTAGGATAATACTTTCCAGGTCCCTCCATGTCGTCTCAAAGGATAAGAGATCTTTCTTTCTTACGGCTGCATAGTACTCCATTGTGTATATGTACCACAGCTTTTCTATCCATTCGTCTACTGGTGGACACTTGGGCTGTTTCCAGATCTTAGCTATTGTAAATAGTGCTACTATGAACATGGAGGTACATATATTCTTCCTGATTGGTGTTTCAGGCTTCTTAGGGTATATTCCTAGAAGTGGGATCACTGGGTCAAATGGAAGTTCAATTTAGAATTTTTTGAGGTAACACCATAGTGTTTTCCATAGTGGCTGCACCAGTCTGCATTCCCACCAGCAGTGTACTAGAGTCCCCTTTTCTCCACAACCTCGCTAATACTTGTTGTTTGATGATTTGTTGATGGCGGCCATTCTGACAGGTGTGAGGTGATACATACCTCATTGTTGTTTTAATTTGTATTTCTCTGATGATTAGTGATGTTGAGCACTTCTTCATATGTCTCTTGGCCATTTGTATGTCCTGTTTGGAGAGGTGTCTATTCAGCTCCTCTGCCCATTTTTTAATTGGGTTCTTTGTCTTCCTTTTGTGGAGTTGTATGAGTACTCTATATATATTGGAAATTAACCCCTTATCTGATACATCATTGGCAATGATGTTCTCCCATACAGTGGGTTGCCTTTCAATTTTGATGATTGTTTCTTTTGCTGTGCAGAAGCTTTTTAGTTTTATGTAGTCCCATGTGTTCATTTTTTCCTTTGTTTCTGTTGCCTTAGGTGATGTATCAGTGAAAATTCTGCTGCGTATGATGTCTGAAATTTTGTTGCCTACATTTTCTTCTAGAGATTTTATGGATTCACGGGTCACATTTAAGTCTTTTATCCATTTTGAGTTTATTTTTGTGTATGGTGTAAGTTGATGGTCTAGTTTCATTTTTTTGCATGTAGCTGTCCAATTTTCCCAACACCATTTATTAAAGAGGCTGTCTTTACTACCCTGTATGCTCTTGCCACTTTTGTCAAATATTATTTGAGCATATTGCCTTTTGTCCATTTCTGGGTTCACTGTTTTGTTCCACTGGTCTATTATTTGCCTGTTCTTGTGCCAGTACCAGGCTGTTTTGATTACAGTCGCTTTGTAGTATAACCTGAAATCTGGTAACGTGATCCCACCTACTTTGTCCTTCTTTTTCAAAATTGCTGTGTCTATTTGGGGACTTTTTTGGTTCCGTATGAACTTTTCAAGTATTTGTTCTAGTTCTGTGAAATATATCTTTGGTATTTTGATGGGGATTGCATTGAATCTATAGATTGCTTTGGGTACTATGGACATTTTAATCATGTTAATTCTCCCAATCCATGAACAGGATATGTGCTTCCACTTTTTTCTATCTTCCTCTATTTCTTTTTTCAATGTCCTGTAGTTTTCTGCAAATAGATCCTTTACTTCTTTGGTTAAGTTTATTCCTAGGTATCTTAATTTTTTTGGCGCGATGGTAAATGGACTTGTTTTTTTAGTTTCTCGTTCTGTGAGTTCATCCTTGGTGTACAAGAATGCCGTCGATTTCTTCACATTAATTTTGTATCCTGCTACTGTGCCAAATTCATTTATTAAGTATAGTAGATTTTTGATGGAGTCTTTAGTGTTTTCTGTGTATAATATCATGTCATCTGCAAATAATGACAGTTTCACTTCCTCCTTTCCAATTTGGATCCCTTTTATTTTTTCCTCATGTCTGATTGTTGTGGCTAAGACTTCCAGTACTATGTTAAATAAGAGTGGCGAAAGTGGACATCCCTGTCTTGTTCCTGTTCTTAATGGAAATGTTTTTAGTTTCTCCCCATTGAGTATGATGTTGGCTGTAGGTCTTTCATATATGGCCTTTATTATGCCAAGATATGATCCTTCTATTTCCACATTGCTGAACGTTTTTATCAGAAATGGATGCTGGATTTTGTCGAATGCTTTTTCAGCATCTATTGATATGATCATGTGGTTTTTATTCTTCATTTTGTTTATGTGGTGTATCACATTTATTGATTTGCGAATACTGTACCAGCCTTGCATCCCTGGAATGAATCTCACTTGGTCATGGTGAATAATTTTTTTGGTGTATTGCTGGATCCGATTTGCTAGTATTTTGTTCAGGATTTTGGTGTCTATGTTCATCAGGGATATTGGTCTGTAGTTTTCTTTCCTTGTAGTGTCTTTTTCTGGTTTTGGAATTAGAATTATGCTGGCCTCATAGAACGTGTTTGGAAGTTTTCCTTCTTCTTGAATTTTTTGAAATAGTTTGGGGAGAATGGGTGTTAGTTCTTCTTTGAACGTTCGGTACAACTCCCCCGTGAAGCCATCTGGGCCTGGACTTTTGTTTGCTGGGAGAGTCTTGATTACCTCTTCCATTTCCTTAGTTGTTATTGGTCCGTTCAAGTTTTCTATCTCTTCCGGGAATAGTTTTGGGAGACTGTGCGTTTCTAGAAATGTGTTTATTTTGCTTAGATTGTCGAATTTGTTGACATATAGTTGTTCATAGTAGCTGTTAACGATCTTTTGTATTTCTGTGGTGTTCGTTGTTACTTCTCCCCTTTCATTTCTGATTTTGTGTATTTGGGTTCTCTCTCTTCGTTTCTTGGTGAGTCTACTAAGGGTCCATCGATCTTGTTTATCTTTTCGAAAAACCAACTCTTTGCTTCATTGATCCTTTGAATTGTTTTTTTGGTTTCTGTCATTTATTTCTGCTCTGATCTTTACTATTTCCTTACTTCTACTTGCTCTGGGGTTTTCTTTTTGTTTGCTTTCTAATTCTTTAAGTTGTTAGGTTAGACAGTCAATTAGAAATTTGTCTTGTTTCTTCAGGTAGGCCTGTAGTGCTATGAACTTCCCTCTCAGAACTGCTTTTGCTGCATCCCATAGATTTTGTGTTGTTGTATGTTCAGTTTTATTGGTTTCCTGGAAGTTTTTAATTTCTTCCTTGATTTCCGCAGTAACCCATTCATTGTTCAATAACATGCTATTTAGCCTCCATGTGTTGAAATGTCTTTGCATGTTCTTGTTGCAATTGATTTCTAGTTTCATGCCATTATGATCTGAGAAGATGCTTGATATGATTTCAATCTTCTTGAACTTGTAGAGATTTCGTTTGTGTCCTATCATGTGGTCTATCTTTGAGAATGTCCCATGTGCACTTGAGAAGAATGTGTATTCTGTAGTTTTGGGGTGTAATTCTCTGTAGATACCTATTAAATCCAATTGGTCTAGTACTGTATTTAGAGTCTCTGTTTCCTTGCTAATTTTTTGTCTAGAGGATCTATCCAGTGCTGTCAATGGGGTGTTGAATGTTGAAGTCCCCTGCTATGACTATCGCTGTAGATTTCTCCTTTGAAGTCCTCCATCTTTTCAATATATTTTGGTGATCCTATATTGGGTGCATATATGTTTATCAAGGTTATATCTTCTTGTTGGATAGATCATGTCAATATTATGTAGTGGCCTTCTTTGTCTCTAGTTATGGCCTTCATTTTGAAATCTATTTTATCAGATATGAGTATTGCTACCCCTGCTTTTTTTCGCTTTCCATTTGCTTGGAAAATTTTTTTTCCATCCCTTCACTTTCAACCTATGTGAGTCTTTTGTTGTGAGGTGGGTCTCTTGGAAACAACATATAGATAAGTCATGCTTTCTTATCCAATCAGCTACTCTGTGTCTTTTTATGGGAGCATTCAGTCCATTTAAATTTAAGGTGATTATTGATATGTACTTATTTATTGCCATTTTTGTTTTGTGTGGTTCTAATTTTCTTCCCATTTCTCCTGCTAATTACAGCAGTCCTTTTAACATTTCTTGCAGTGCTGGTTTGGTGCTAATGTATTTCCTTAGCCTTTTTTTGTCTGGGAAGCTCTTTATTTGACCTTCTAATTTGAATGATAGCCTTGGTGGGTATAGTAGTCTTGGATTCAGATTCTTGTTTTTCATGATCTTCATTACTTCATGCCATTCCCTTCTGGCCTGTAGTGTTTCTTGTGAGAAGTCAGCTGAGAACCTTATGGGGTTTCCTTTGTAGACAACCTGTTGCTTATCTCTTGCTGCTTTTAGGATTCTCTACTTTGTCTTTAATTTTTGGCATTTTATTTACTATGTGTCTTGGTGTGGGCCTGTTTGGGCTCTTCTTACTTGAGACTCTCTGTGCTTCTGGAACTTGAATGCCTTCTTCCTTCACCAAATTAGGGAAGTTTTCTGTCACTATATTTTTGAATATATTCTCTATCCCTTGCTCATTATCTTCTTCTTCGGGGACTCCTGTGATGCGAATATGATTACGTTTCCAGTTGTCCCACAGTTCTCTTAAGCTGTCTTCCTGTTTTTTAATCATTTTTTTTTCCTTTTGTTTTTCTGATTGGTTAATTTTTTTCTACCCTGTCTTCTAATTCACTGATCCGTTCCTCAGCTTCCTCTACTCTGCTTTTTAAACCTTCCAATGTGTTTTCATTTCTGATATGTCATTTTTTATCTCTTCTTGATGGTTTTTAATTTCCAATTGGTTTATTCTCAGCATCTCTATGTCCTTACTCATGCTGTTCAGCTTTCTCAAGATCATGGCTCTGAATTCTAGCTCTATTAACATGCCTAATTGCTCCACATTGATCTCATCTTCGGTGGAGGTCTCTTTCTCTTTCATTTGGCTTCTGTTTCTGTGTTTCACCATTTTGGCCATCACAGTGGTCTTTGGAGCCTGTCAAGTTTTCCCTTGGGTGTTGGTGTTCTGCTGTTTTTGGCTCCCTCTCCTGGGTTTAGATGAGTGAGGGAGGAACCATGTTAAACACTACTGTCAAGTCTTACTTTCCTGGTTAAAGTTGCTAGGCCAGGAAAGGTACTGTTACCGTGTAGCTTTTTGCCTAGAGGCTAGCAGTGGTGGTTACTTGATGAGTTTTGGGTTGTCAGTTGATTGAAAAACTCCCTCAGGTGCTCAGCACAAGGGGCTTTCACGAGGGTGGGGCAGATGCTGGTTGGTAATGAGATTGAATTAACACTCAATGGCCCTCAGGGTGGGGTTGGATCTCCGAGGGAGGGGCTGCTGCCTCTCCTCAGAGCCCTGGGAAGGAGCAATATGCCCACCGTCCTGCTTGGCTGCCACTCAGCAAAAGCTCTGAGCGCCCTCCTAATCCCGATTGTCCCGACACAGTTTCAGTCCTGTCCGCCCTCCCTCTGCAGGAGCCCAAGGTGCGTGGCTGTCTTTTTTAGCCTCTGTCCCGGCTCTGCGCGGTGGAACCGCCTGGGAGTGTAACCCGAGAGCGCTGCTCTCAGCTGAAGCTGCTGCTGAGCTGCCGACCGTGGGCTCCCAGCCCCAGTCTCGCGCCTTTGCAAGCCTAACGGGATGGAGTCAGTGTCCCTGGCAAGCTGCTTTTCTGTTGGTTTTTCCCATCGAGTTGTCTGTGTTATAGTTGTAATTCCAGTTTGGTTCTGGGAGACGGTCTGTGTAGCTTCCGTTCTCTCCGCCGCCATTTTGGATTTTTTTTACACAAATAATTTTTAAATTTTGTTTTGTTGACTGTTGTGTTCCTAGTTTCTGCATTGTTCTAAGGGCATTATAGGTCTTTATAAATATTTATTGAATGGATTAAATATTAAATATTTAAGGGTCAGAGTCATTTTGGTTGTAGTTTGCCCATTCAAAATATTACAACCCTTAAATATTAAGAGTACTGCAAATGTAGGCTAACCTAATTATGCATGCATATAACAGACATTTTTGAATGAATATAATAGCCAAGTGATGCCTTCTAATCTTTCTTTCCTTGTAACACTGGGTAACTAAAATTTGTTTGTTTTTATTAATTGTGGTATCTAGTTGACCAAGTGCAGTTTTGTTGATTCTGTGTTGAAATATAGTATCAGAAACTTGCTGGTGATTGTTTCTCTTGATAAAGAAAGATCTTTATGGGCTTACATCTAGAAATTGTCTTTATGCATATCAATTTTTAGTTTGTCCAGCAGTTATAAAAGATATAACTCTTAGATATTTTGACTGTAGATAGGTCAATTTTTAAAAAGTGATTTGTATTTTGGCTGTTGATTTTTTTTATATGCTAAAAATTGAATATACATTTGTGAAAGTATTTTTAGACGTTCAAAGAGATTTACTTTTTTTATCTTAAAGATTTTTATATCAACTCTAGTACTTGTCTTCTCTTAGTTTACATACCAGGTTTGATGTTGACAAAATAGATGTCACCCAGTGTTTTTTTTATTATGATTTGCATTATACGTTAGTGTTATACATTAAATGTAACATGTATTTTTTGGGCAGGCTTATACGACATTATTATAAGTGCATGCTTTAACTATTACTCATATGATAGTACATTCTAAAAGGATAGTTACGTTTCATAAATTAACTTGTACACAGGCTGCTTGTAGCCTGTGCATTCTTTGTAGTATTTCAAATAGTTTTAAAAGGCACTAACTACAATCATTATTGAAGAATCAGTACAGGCAGATAGTTTCACTGTTTATGATAATTCTCAGTAATCTTTTTTTTTTGCTTATAAAGTTCACATCTCATTTTGAGATAAGCAGTGATGTTCTGACATTAACGCTATTCAACTGTTACTTTAAGTTTTAAAAATACCGATGTGTTCTTTTTAAACGGTTTTATAACTAATACTTTTTATTTACTTGGAGCCTTAAAAATCTGAAGCTTTTTTCATATAAACAAAACTATGCTTAGGGTGACTTGATAAAATTAATTTTTCCCCAGATTCTCCATTCTCAACCTGTCGCCAGCGTTAAATGTTCAAAGTAATTCTAGTTGGTTGTCTAGTATGTTTTATTTGTATAGTGTAGTTTTATTATTATGTTGTTAGACCTTACATATCTGAAAATTATTTTAAGACACATTCATATGACTGAATTTAACACATTAATTTTGTCACTCTCTTCTTACAGCATTTTCAGTTAGCTTTGGTTGACTATAATCCCTGCACTTTGTCCAATGCTGAAAGTAAGTATTAATTACCATAGTTTTCTACATGTATTCAAATCACTTCATGGCAAATAGTAGTAGTAATAACAATAATAATAGTGATAAATTCTGTGCAATTTTTTCTTGTAGAATTGTTTAATCTAACTATTGGTTGCCATGGCTACTTGTATAAATGGAACATGTCAGACCAGTTATTGTTAACAAACAGCCTGTGTCTAAAATAGATAAACTGAGTCATAGAATTAAAATTACCTGCACCAATAAGTAAGATTGATTATTTGTGTATTAATTATATTGTAGATGATGTGGGGGGTTTAATAACGGGGTTTGCTAGTTTTTTAAGAAAAATATACAAAGATTCATATGTGGTAGCTCAACGTTGGTAATTATGAAGATATACTTGGACTTTTTATTTTTACATGT
This sequence comes from Molossus molossus, assembly GCF_014108415.1. Taxonomy (NCBI): domain Eukaryota; kingdom Metazoa; phylum Chordata; class Mammalia; order Chiroptera; family Molossidae; genus Molossus; species Molossus molossus. Next base: position 108,910,863 of record NW_023425355.1, on the reverse strand, counting down.
CATATGTGAAATTTGAGGTTACAGTTTTCAATTAATTCAAAAAGAATGTATGTGTGAACATGTTCCGATACAGTTGTTTTCTTCAGACATTTATTTTCTGCCTCTGTGTAGGTTTCTTTCCAAAAGAAGATGGGATGATTATGATATGTTTATATATTGTTGCGCTTATTTAGTGTACTTTAAAGTAGCCAACAAAAGTTTTAAGAATATTCATTGGATTCAAGCTGGCTTTCTTTAAAACTTTCTTACTTGAAAAATCAAAATTTTAATTAGAGTATATAAAAATCAATCATTCTTAATGAAAATTTAAGTTCAATCAAAGGATTCTAGGTTTTAGATGATTAGTATTTTGCTATAGGTGACTTCAGTTTTTAACCATATAGAAAGGAGCTAAGTGAAAAGTATTATCGGTGTCAAAAATGCCTAAGAAGAATTAAATCATCATTTAAACCATATTGATTATCTCATACTTCTCCAAGAGGCAATTTCTTGAGAAAACAAAAGATTTCTATTAATTATATAACCAGGTTATATAAATCTCTAATTTACAGGAATAAGGAAACACCTGATTTTCATTATTTTTTTTTATACCTAGTGCCTTAAAGCCAAGTTTCCTAACTACTTGTCAGTTTAAATAACTTTTGAGGGATATTTCATAAATGTGAAACTAAATATTTTGATAAATGCTCATTTTATTCTACTCTGTTGAGGTAAAATCTCACTTGTAGATCATTGCTTCAGAGTGGAAAACACCTGAGTAGAGTGCATATCACAGGGCAGAAAAATTTCCTGTCAAATTTGAAGGGGACAGTTTGAACCATCATGAATACATCTTTTACTGTGCCTCTCTGTTGGTTATTGAAAAGGGAAATAGGAGGGAGGGTGACCAATGTCTTCTTTTGCCTAGGGAGTTTCCCTGGTCAGGGCTTTGAGTGCCAAAAGGTTGGTCATTCTAATGGAAGACCATGTGCTTTATTTAGAGACATTATGCCATTATCATTAAGTGAATTTGGGTCATTTGTTTTAGACAGTCTCCATGATTACTTGATAACTGTGCTAGTGGCTGGCTGATGTTTTGCAGAGCAGTGTAGATTACCTACTTTGAACCAGACATTATTACTGTTTCAATACTAGGCTCTTTGTCTTTGTAAAACTTATTTCTCTTTGACTTTTTTGTTGTCACATATTGTATATGCCACAGACCTTTAAATCTTCATGTTACCTTGTGATACTGCAAAGACCAGAAGATAATATAAAGTGAGCTTTTTAAAAAGTCTATATGAGAGATTTTTATTTTATGGCACAATTCATTTATGCAATTAAAAATAAGTAGATAGCCCTGGCCAGTTTGGCTCAGCGGTTAGAGCGTCGGACTGCGGTCTGGAGAGACCCGGGTTCGGTTCCCGCTAAGGGCACGTACTTCGGTTGCAGTTTGTCCCCGGCCCTGGTTGGTCATGCGGGTGGCAGCCACTCGATGTGTCCCTTCACGTCGATGTTTCTCTCTCTCTCTCTCTTCCTCTCTCTCCCTCCCACTCTATCTGTACAAAAAATGGAAAAATATCCTCGGGTGAGGATAAAAAAAAAAAATAAATAAGTAGATACACTTATTTCTAGAGCTATTTAAGAGAGGGGTTAATTATTGTTAATGTTTTGAAAAGTAGTATCATGATGATGTAAGACTTTTCATTTATGTGATTGACCCTTGGGTAAAATTGTTTCTTCAAGATTTAAAAAAATTCTGCTAATTCTAAAAATAATATATTAATTTCTGAATAAGGTTTAATTTCAGAACCTTTTATGCCACTATATTTGTTAAAAATTTTGACCACTAATTGAGACTTGCCAAGTGGAGGTTTTTCTTAGGTGTATGGTTATGTTCCACTTTGAAGAAGACTTTTAAGAATTTAAATACATCGTGGTTTTCCCACTACAAAAGATGATACTGAATTAGTAATTCATGGGATAGGGAAGCCCTTGACATAAGGCCTGGGAGTACTGAGCCTGGTGGAAGTTTGGGATGGTATTAGGGTGCCAGCTGGCTGCTGATCTTTTCTTGTTACCTTTATTAGAGGACTAAGAAGATTGGGGAAAGTGGGCATAGACTTTTCATCTCTTCCTCATTCCCTTAACCTGTAATCAAGTCTCCTTCCAATGATGGTAATGACATGAGAAGGAGACTAGAATTCAAGGACAGTGGCATTGTGAAAAGGGGAGTGGGGAATAAAAAAAGCCTTCAACAGGTGTAGGTGAAGGGGATATTTATATATGTAGGACTTTCATTATTATTTTTTTTATGTGCTTTTCACAAAACTGATTTTCATCTTGTAAAGATATTTTGATATTGCCTCATTTCTGAATAGTTAGCATGTGATGTTTAATGATTATTTATGGAGTTATGTAGTACTGTACTTTTGTTTTAAAAGGGGTATTGTTTTTAAAATTCATTATATATTTTGTTTGTTTTGATCTTCATGGTTTTTTAGATCAGCTGTTTCCAGGTGGTAGGTGGTCTTAGGGAATAGGTATCAGAATCCCATGCAGAACTGAATAAAAAGGCAACTTTCCAGGCCTTGCCCCAGGCTCACTGAATCATAATCTTGGGAATCTGTTTTTCTTAAGCCTTCCAGGTGAATGTTAGTTACAGGAATCAGCTCATGGTATACTCTCCAGTAAGAAATTGGTGATAGCTGTGGACCTTGTTTTTAAAGATCAACATAAATATTCTGCGTATAATTTTGAAAGGCTCCCAGACTCCTTGAAATCCAGCTATGAAATTCAGATAGAACTATTGTCATTTTCAAGAATGAAAATCAGTATATAAGTAGTTAGAATGTCCAGTTTTAATTTCTGATTCATTGTTGCTTTCGTTGAATCATTCACACTCTGGTGATGCACTATCTGGAAGAGCTGACAATAAAAGCTGACATAGATTTTTATTTGATTTTTCAAGACATATTTGTTAATCTTGAAACTGTATTATTCTTTCCTTCCAAATGGTTTGACTTTAAAAAAAGTAATTTTGAAGAACGTATAGAGAAATGTAACAACTAATTATCTGTGTTATTACCAGTGTGATCCTGGTCTATGACTTCTTTATAATTGTTGCTAATATGAAATATGATATAAGAACAATGCTAGAGGCTTTTTTTTGTTTTTATATATATATATATTTTATAAATAGTGACTTTATATTTTTTTTCACCTAGGACTCAGATTTTAATATGTTTTGAAAAGTATAGATTATAAAAGTTTTCTCTATTTGCTTAATGCGGCCATTTTGAACTTTATTAGAAGTATACTCACTGAAACTAATATAAAATAATACTAAATATAAACTATAATTGAAAAAATAAAAAGTTTAAAAAGTATACTCACTTGTTAATTTTAAAATTAATTCTAATAATTATATTGACAAAATTTGATAATGACCAACAGCAGATACATGTGGTTTCATCATATTTGTGTATATTTATTTATATAGTCTATTTTATTAAAAGTTATATAAATCTATGTAGTATAGACTGTGCTTATATTTTACATTTTATATTCTCGCTTAATTTACCCCAGACAGTTGTGTACTGATTTCTGTTTTCCATCATCTTTGCAGTTCAATTTCACATTGCCCACTTATATGAAACCCAGGTAAGTGTTTTAACTTAATTTAAAACAAAAGTGATTACCAATATCATTTTAAGTGATATCAGATAAGTTAATGGAGTTCTGGGTATTACTGCTTTCATACACTTTAAACGTATTACATGTGGTCAAGATTTTGTTTAGTGAAGAAGTTATTACACAGAGTACTTGCTTTGTACAAAGAAATTTCTTTTAATATGATTTGCCTCTAAACCTTAATGTCTACAGGCTTAAATGGCTATATTTAAGAATATTTCTTTTATTCTTGATATGAAGTGCCGACTTTTCTTTTCAAAATGTTTATAAGATGGTTGTTACAGTGCATTGCTTTAGTTTCAGTTTATCTTAAGATTGAAATATTCCTTCTATGTGTCACTATTTTAAAGGCATAGTAGAGTCAATTGTTGATGTCATTATCACTACTTTTATGGTGCTATATTTAAAATATTTTTTCAGCTTAATTTTAGAGCATTGATTTTATGTATGGCAGATTGTGCTTAGTTGTACAATAAAAGGTATAAACACAGGCATTTATTCTAGGCAATGGTATGGAAAATCAGGCATAAGTTGGTGTGAGGCTAAGTATTAGGTAATAATAGTTTACCCAAAACTATTTTTATAACAGCTGTTTTATAAATTTTATAACAGCTGTTTAGGGAAAAAAATATGGTTATATTTGTACATAATTTGTAAGATCTCTTTTGTTTCAGAGCTACCATTGGGTGCTTTAAAAAATTAACATTACGTTTCTGGACATCTTCATCTGAACCACCACCACCACCACACACACCTACACCCACTCCTCCCCACACCCTTCTCCCCCCTCACCAAATCAGAATTGGTACACCCAGAGATTTGGATAACCTACTACTCTAGGGATTTTATCTTCCTTGAGAAGGTGCATGTGAAAATTGCACACATGTTGTGGTCATTCTTTACCTGCCAATGGCTGATTTTTGCTGAATCAGCAAAGATCCCTGGGTGAAAGCAGCTATAGAAATCAGCTTCCTCTCCATAGTTTTTTCCCTGGAGTTTTTTAGCTCCTTCTGTTCTCATTACCTCAAGAGTTCTCTGCTGTCTTTAAAAGGATAAGTTCTGATTTTATCCCCAGCTTTTTTAGTTCTCAGTGAGATCACTGGTCTGTCACTAGCTGAAGCAGAATTTTTTCACCTTTATTTTTAATGAGTGTTTTTCCTGGAGGTGTAATTCTGTTTTATTTAACCACTTTGAAATTTTTATTTGTTTTTTTGGCTTTCATTGTTTCTGATGAGCAGTTGTCTGTTAGTGTTAATTTTTAATCTTGTGAGGTAATGTGGGGACAGCTCACCCCCCCCACCCCCTTTTGATTCTTTCATTTGAAAAATGTCTACTTGGTACTTATAACACAGATGTTCATTTTCAGGTGAAAAATGAAGAGAAGCAAAGGCCTGCTACCTACTAATAGAAAGTTACTTTTTATAAATTAAGCTGATTCATACCAACAGGCCTTATTTATGAATATGGAGTTTTCAAATGTAAATCTAAGTAGTGATGTCACATGTGGTTAATGGCTACTACTAGGTAACCAAATAGTCCAAGGGAAGTCTCTTTTTAAAAAAAATATTTGTTGGTTTTAGAGAGAGAGGAATGGAGAGGGAGGAAGGGAGAGAGAGAGGGAAACATCAGTGAGAGAAAACAGTGATTGGCCGCCTCCTGTGCGCGCGCGCCCCCCCCCCCCCCCCCCCAAGATTGGCCCACAACCTGGGCATGTGCCCAGATTGGGAATTGAGCCACTGACCTGTTGGTGCATGGGTCAGTGCTCAACCACTGAGCCATACAAGGCTGGGCAAGGGTAGCCTCTTCATATAGGAAGAATTTCACAAACCCTGAGGGCCCTAGCCCCACATTGTCTTCACAGTATGACAATAAGACCATAATTAAAACTGAAAAGCAATGGAATAGTTTGTGTTTTTTTTTGCACTAGTGTGGTAAGGAAGGCCTCTTTGCGCAGGAGCTGTTTGGGTCCTGAATGTAGAGAAACCAGTGATATAATCAGTTGGGGCTGGGTTTGTGTATGTGTGTGTGTGTGTTTTTGGCTGGTCATTCTAGTAAAGAGTTGCTGGCAAGTATAAAAGCTTTGTGGTATTGAGCTTGTAATACAGGGGTGGGCAAAAGTAGGCTTATAGTTGCATTGTGACATTCTTTTGAGTTAATAAAGATGTAATAAGAACAACCTCCATGTCCTTTTCCATATGAACAAATGTAAACCTACTTTTGCCCACCCCTTATTGGAAAGACAGAAAGGCGGCCTTTTGTAGAGTTGGAGATGTAGGGCTTAAATTTTTTTCTTAAATCTAATTATGCATTTAGGTTTGGGTTATTTTATTTTTCAGCTTTATTGAAATATAATTGACAAAATTGTAAGAAATTTAAAGTGTATAATGTGATGGTTTGATATATGTATACATTGTGAAAGGATAACGCCCCCATCCCCACCTCCCGCACCCATCCATCAGCTCACATCTAATCAACCCCCTTTTTCCTTTTTGGGTGAGAACATTTCATTTCTGTTTTCTTAGCAAATTTCAATTATACAATACAATGTTATCAACTATAGCCATCATGTTATACATTAGACCCTCAGACATTATTCATCTTATAACTTCAAAGATTATACCCTTTTATCAAATCTCTCTGTTGCCCCCACCCGCACCTCCTGGAAGCTACTTTTCTACTCTTTGTTTCTTTGTGTTCATCCCCCCCCCCCCTTTTTTTTTTTTTAAGAATTCACATATAAGCGACACTGAAGTATTTGTCTTTCTCTGTCTGGCTTATTTCACTTAGCATAATGTCCTCCAGGTTCATTCGAGTTGTTATAAATGACAGTATTTCCTTCTGTTTTAAGGTAGAAAACTATTCCATTGTATTTATATATCACATGTTCTTGATGCATCTTTTGATGGGCACCTAGGTTGTTTTCACACCTTGGGTATTGTGAATGATGTGCCAGTGAACGTGGGTGTGTAGTTGTCTCTTTAGATAATGATTTTGTTTCCTTTGGAAGTAGAATTGCTGGATTATATGGTAGTTCTATTTAGGTTTGGGTAGTTTCAATGAGATATCATCCCCCCACCCATTCTTTTAGTAGGTTTAGAAAATTAGATTCTCACAGGTTTCTGTGTATAGCCTCATACCATTTCTAAATAACGATTACTTTTGTTTCTCTGTATAATATCTTATCTCCAAGTACATATATTGTGAATTATTGTTGGATAGTTAATCAATTATTTAATTTACCTTTCCCATATTATGAGCTGAGACCTCTAGAACCATTTATTCTCTAATAGTAATACTAATATTAACTGCCCCCCCCCCCGATTTTAATGAAATAACTTGAACAGTTCACCATCTACGTTCTTATTAGCCTTTAAAGATGAAAGATACATGCATAACCAATGTATATAGACAAGGCGGGGGAGGTCCGGAGGAAGGTGTCTAGGGGAGAAAAAGGAGAAACATCTGTAACAAAAATAATTTAATAAAAAAAAATCAAGATGACAGATATAGGATTTATGCCTTTTAATTTTGTTCTTAAAACATTACTGTTTTTTTTACTTTAAATTTTTTATTTTTTGATTACATTTGACATACAATATTATATTAGTTTCAGGTGTATACCCCAATGATTAGACATTATATAACTTACTAAATAATCACTTTGATAAATCTAGTACCCATCTGACACCGTAGTTGTTAACAATATTATTGACTATATTCCCATATTTGTTTTTCATTATTTTATTGAAGCCATAGCCAATTATGTATGTTCTCTTGACTTTCCTTAAAATGTTTTTTTTAACTTAGTATTATATTTTGGAAATGATTCTGTATTAATACATGTAGAGCTTTTTGAAACTAGTTTATTCTCCCTTGTGGGATAGTTAGAAATAATGTTATTATGAATAACATTTTATAAGAATTATTAGTTTTATTTTTAACATTGTCTTCTAACTATCCAGCAATAGTTTATTACCCAAACTCTGTAGACGATTTCATTTATGTATATTATAACCAAAAATTATAAAGAAAGAAAAATTCTTGTTGATATTTGGATATACAGTATGTCATGATTGTATAGGGTTTATTTCATGAATTCAAAGATGTTTTAATGTAAGGCATTGTGTTAACAAATCAAAATGCTGATTGGTGCACCCACTTTGGAAAACAGTATGGAGTTCCATCAAAAAATTGAAAATGGAACTGCTTTATGACCCAGCAGTTCTATCTCTGGGAATTAATCCAAAGAAACCCGAAACATTAATTTGAGAGAATATATGCACCCCTATGTTTGTTTCAGCGTTATTTGCAATAACCAAGATTTGGAAGCAGACCAGGGGTTCATCAGTAGATGATCGGATTAAAAAGCTATGGTATATTTACACAAAGGAATACTACTCAGATGTCGAAAGCAAGAAAATTTTACCCTATCTGACAGTATGGATGGACCTGGAGAACATTATGCTCGTGAAATAAACCAGTCAGAGAAAGACAAGTACCATATGATTTCACTCACATGTGGAATTTAATGAACAAACTGAAGTAATAAGTCCTCATGGAGGGGAAAGGGAAGGGTGGAGGTAGAAGAGGGTATAGTGGGGAATAAATGGTGATGGGACACCCAACCAACTGAGCCATGCTGGCCTGGGCAACATTTTTTTTTTTAAGTTGATTTGAGAGAGAAAGAGAAACATAAACGTCAATCAGTTGCCTTCCATATGTGCCCTGACTGGAACTGAACCTGCAGTTGGTATACTATGAACATAGGCGTACATACACTCTTTCTGATTGGTGTTTCAGGATTCTTAGGATTTTTTCTAGATGTGGGATCACTGGGTTAAATGGCAGATCAATTTTTAATGTTTTGAGGAAATACCAAATTGTTTTCCATAGTGACTGCACCAGTCTGCGTTCCCACCAGCAGTGTACTAGAATCCCCTTTTCTCCACACCCTCACCAACACTTGTTCTTTGATGATTTCTTGATGGCGGCCATTCTGGCAGGTATGAGGTGATACCTCAGTCATTTTAATTTGCATCTCTGATGATTAGTCATGCTGAGCATTTTTTCCCCTCTTTTTATCCTGATATTGAGCATTTTAATCTGTTATTTTTTAATTGTAAAATATATATGACATAAATTTTATTATTTTAGCCATTTTTAAGCCTACAGTTTATTGGATTAAATACATTCACTTATTGTACAACTGTCATCATCAGCCATCTTTAGAATTTTTTTATCATCCCAAACTGAAACTCTGAACTGAACCTATTAAACAATAAATCCTTATTCCTTCCTCCACCCAGCCCTGGCAACCACTATTCTTCTTTCTGTATCTATGAGTTTACTACTCTATGTACCTCATATAAATGGATTCATGCAGCATTAGTCATTTTGTGTCTGGCTTATTTCACTTAGCATAATGTCTTTAAGGTTTATATATGTTGTGACATGTCTCAAAATTTTACTTCTTTTGAATATGTATATACCATATTTGGTTTATCCAGTTTATCTGTTGATAGACACTTATGTGTGGCTTTTACTTTTTGGTTATTGTGAATAATGTTGCTGTGAATGAGCATGTATATGTTTGTATTCCTGCTTTCAGTTCTTTTTTATATACATTCAGAAATATGTGGTGATTCTGTGTTTAATGTTTTTTGAGGCACCTTCATACTGTTTTCCCCCATACCTCTTTGAAACAAGTATAACATTGATACCTGAATCTGAAAAATACAATATAAAAAACAATCAATATACAGACTATTATCAGTGATGAATATTGGTGCAAAAATACTGAATAAAATATTAGCAAACAGAATCCATTATCTCATTAAGCAAATAATATACTATGACCAAGTGGTATTCATTTTAGGAATGCAAGGTTGATTGACTATTAGGAAATCCATTAATATCGTGCAGAACTAAAGATGAAGTCAAACCATTTTTATCATAGGTGCTGAAAAAGCCTTTGACAAATTCAGTACTCATTCCCAATAAAAACACTCTCAGACATAGGAATTGAGCATTGCTTTCTTACGATAAAATTCATCTATTTTATTCTAAAAATCACTGCTTATTTAAGGGGAAACACTAGAGACATTTTCACAAAAACAGGAGCAAGACAAAGATGCCCACTATCTCCATTACTCCTCATTATTATATTATATGTATTAGCCAATGCATTTAGACAAGAAAAATCAATTAGAAGTACAAATTAATAGCCTATAACAACAATTAGAGAGCATTATAATGTTAGAAAAGATTGTATTGTGTAAGCAAAGTAATGAAATACTTCACAATAAACTTCAAAGAGATACTATAACTCAACACCATAAAGATGTTGATTCTCCCTAAATTAATTCACAGATTAACACAACATCAGAAAGGATATAAAAATGGCCCTTACACAAATGGAAAAGTGTTCAAACTCAGAGTTAGAGAAATGCAAATTAAAGCAACACAGTATGATTTCTCACCTGCCATATTGGCAAAAATATTGTCACAATGGAGAAGAAATGCACTCCTATGCATTGTGATAATGCAAACAGGTACAATATATATAAGACAGAATTTGGCAGTAATGTAACAAAACTATGCACTTCACTTACCTGTTGACTCAACAATCCCACATCTAGAAATGTGCCTTAAAAATATATCTCTAGAAATACAATATATAGGCACAAGGATATCAATTGGAGCATCGTTTGTAATTGCAAAGTGTTGGAAACAGCTTAAATGCTCATATATAGGAGAATGATTGTATAAATTCTGGTACATTCCGGCAGAGGAGTGCCATGGTGTGTGTGTGTGTATATATATTTCCTAGCTCTTGCTGAAAGGGCCTGGAAGCAGTGACCCACCTCAGCAGCAGTGAACACACTAACACCCAGATCTTTTTTCATAAATCCTGTTCCTCAAAAAAAAAGGAACCAGGGATTCTTGGGGAGAAGTGGTGATTCCATGGCTTAAGCAGGGCTACTGCAAAATGAACTCTGGAACATTTCGTGGGGCCAAAAAAAATTAGGAAGTGCTGAAAAATGATGGGGGCATTTGGAAAGAATACAGGAGCCAGCTTGAGGGGATGGGGTTCCCAATCATCAAATCTAACACAAGTTTAGAAGCAAATAACTATAATAATGGAATGTAAGATACAGAATAAAATATATTAGTTCATACTGATATAAAGTAATAATTGAATAAAGAAATGGGGAAAAGGGGAATACCTCTTACTGTAGAATTTTAAATAAGTAATGTACGAGGAATGTGATAAATATTTCCCCACAAGGTACTTACTACTTTCAAAGGGACTTTTTAAAAAAAAATCCTTACTCAAGATTATGTTTTACTGATTTTTCGAGAGTGAGAAACATCTATCAGTTGCTTCCCACACATGCCCAAACCAGGATTGAACCTGCAGTCTTTTGGTGTATAGGACGACTCTCCAACCAACTGAGCCACCCCAGCCAGGGACAAAGGGCATTCTTCAAAATAACGAGCCAGTATTTTTAATAAGTGTCACAGTAATGTAAGTCAGAGACTGAGGATCTATCCCAGACTGGAAGAAAGTAAGGAGAGATGCTACCTGGACACAATGTGGAATCTTGGATTGGATCCTGGTCCAGAAAAAGGACATTCATTAATGAGACATTTGGTGAAAACTAAATAAAGTATGTAGATTAGTTAATAGTGTTTTATCAAGTTCTATCAGCCTTCTCCATGTATTTTAAAGCTCTGTTATTGTGTGATCCTGATGTACAATGGACTATAACTCGGCCATAAAAAAAGAATATCTTACTATTTGCGACAGCATGGATGGACCTAGAGAGTATTATGCTAAGTGAAATAAGTCAATCAGAAAAAGACAATTATGATTCACTTATATGTGGACTCTAAAGAACAAAATAAATGAACAAAATTGAAACCCTCATAGATACAAAAGAACAGACTGATGGTTGCCTGAGGGGAGGGGAGTTAGGGGAGCTAGATGTAAAAGGTGAAGGGATTTAAAAACTACAAATTGGTTGTTACAAAATAGTCACAGAGATTTAAAGTACAGCATAGGGAATATAGTCAATAATACTGTAATAACTATGTATGGTGCCAGGTGGATACTAGAAATATCGGGGTGATCACTTTGTAAACTATAATTGTCTAACCACTATGCCGTACACCTGATACGAATACAAAATAATACTGAATGTAAACTCTAAGTGGAAAATAAAATTATAAAACAAAAAAGAAGGAGGCAGGAAGAGATAAACCAAAGATCTTACATGCATATATGCATAACCAATGAACAAAGACAACAGTGCAGTGAAGATAGTAGGGGAGGAGAGAGAAGGATATCAATGGGGGGAAAAGGGATACTTTCAACAACAAAGATAAATAAAAACCAAAACCAAAAACAGGAACTAAAGAAAGATTTCAGCCCCTGCCCAATACAGTTTTTCTTTATCCGCTTCTCTATTGATGGGCATTTGGGTTGCTTGCAGATCTTGGCTATTGTTAATAACACTGCAATGAACACGGGTGCATATATTCTTTCTAATTAATGTGTGGGTTTCTTCAGTTATATACCCAGAAGTAGAATCACTGTGTCATAAGGCAGTTCTATTTTTAAGTTTTCCATAGTGGCTGCACCAATCTGCATTCCCACCAACAATACAAGAAGGTTCCCTTTTCTCCACATCCTCGCCAACACTTGTTTGTTAATGGTAGCCATTCTGACAGCTGTGAGGTGATATCTCATTGTGGTTTTAATTTCCATGTCTGTGATGATTAGTGACATTGAGCATCTTTCATTTTTTCATATGTCTATAGGCTATCTGTTCTCTAGTTTGTTTTAGGCTGCTGGACATCTGCATGTTGTTCATGCGTAGTTCAGCGGTCAACCAGAGTTTTGAGGAGAGTTTAACTGTAGAATTTGGTATTCACTCTTACTTACTCAGTCTTCCTGGGATTTCTCACCTCCCATCCAGCTCTAGTGATAGCTTCAAAATCTGTCCTCGGCTTCTTCAAGCTAGTAAAATTGCTGATTTCTCTTTGAGTTTTAGTCAGCAGGCAGCAGGTAGGGCCTGCTGCCTTCAGGTGAAAATCTTAGAAAAAGGAGGTTATTCATCCAATGTCATGCCTTTCCTCTGTTAACTTCTCTGGATGTACCTTCATTATTTTGTTTTCCCACTGTTTTCTGATAGTTAATTTTAAAAAATATTTTATCCTGAATTTATTTATTTTAATTAATTTATTTAGATGTTTCTCCTTTTCTCCCCACTGATACTCGCCTCCCCCTCCCCCCACCCTGTCCCCAGCTTTGTTGTCCATGTCCATTGTTAATGCACACCTGCATATAAGTACTGTGGTTTACCTCTCCACCTCCACCCCCTCTTCTGGGGATTTTCAGTGTGTACCCCACTTCACGTCTGTGGGACTACCCCATTCCTCAGACTGTTATGTTCATTATATTCCACAAATAAGTGAGATCATATGAAACTTGTCTTTCTCTGCCTGGCTTGTTTCGCTTAGGATAATACTCTCCAGGTCTCTCCATGTCATCTCAAAGGATAAGAGATCTTTCTTTCTTACACCTGCGTAGTACTCCATTGTGTATATGTACCACAGCTTTTATATCCACTTGTCTACTGATGGACACTTGGGCTGTTTCCAGATCGTAGCTGTTGTAAATAGTGCTGCTATAAAAATGGGGGTACATATATTCTTTCTGATTGGTGTTTCAGGCTTCTTAGGGTATATTCCTAGAAGTAAGATCACTGGGTCAAATGGCAGTTCAATTTTTAATTTTTTGAGGTAACACCATATTGTTTTCCATAGTGGCTGCACCCAGTCTGCATTCCAACCATCAGTGTACTAGAGTCCCCTTTTCTCCACAACCTCACTAATACTTGTTGTTTGATGATTTGTTGATGGTGGCCATTCTGACAGGTGTGAGGTGATACCTCATTGTTGTTTTAATTTGCATCTCTCTGATGATTAGTGATGTTGAGCATTTCTTCATATGTCTCTTAGCCATTTGTATGTCCTGTTTGGAGAGGTGTCTATTTAATTCCTCTGCCCATTTTTTAATTGGGTTCTTTGTCTTCCTTTTGTGGAGTTGTGTGAGCACTTTATATATATTGGAAATTAACCCCTTATCTGATATGTCATTGGCAATTATGCTCTCCCATAGAGTTGGTAGCCTTTCTGTTTTAATGATTGTATCTTTTGCTGTGCAGAAGCTTTTGAGGTTGATGTAGTCCCATGTGTTCATTTTCTCCTTTGTTTCTATTGCCATAGGTGATGTGTCAGTGAAAATTCTGCTGCGAATCCTGTCTGAAATTTTGTTGCCTACAGTTTCTTCTAGAATTTTTATGGATTCATGAGTCACATTTAAGTCTTTTATCCATTTTGAGTTTATTCTTGTGTAGGGTGCAAGTTGATGGTCTAGTTTCACTTTTCTGAATGTAGCTGTCCAATTTTCCCAGCACCATTTATTAAAGAGGCTCTCTTTACTCCACTGTATGCTCTTGCCACCTTTATCAAATATTAATTGAGTATATTGCCTTGGGTCCATTTGTGGGTTCTCTGTTCTGTTCCACTGATCTATCTGCCTGTTCTTGGGCCAGTACCAGGCTGTTTTGAATACAGCGGCTTTGTAGTATAACCTGAAATCTGCCCATGTGATCCCTCCAATTTTGTTCTTCTTTATCAAGATTGCTGTGGCTCTTCGGGGTCTTTTTTGGTTCCATATGAACTTTTGAAGTATTTGTTCCAGTTCTGTGAAGTATATTGTTGGTATTTTGATGGGGATTGCATTGAATCTGTAGATTGCTTTGGGTAGAATGGACATTTTAATGATGTTAATTCTTCCAATCCATGAACAGGGTATGTCCTTCCACTTTTCTATATCTTCCTCTATTTCTTTTTTTAATGACCTGTAGTTTTCTGCAAATAGGTCCTTTATTTCTTTGGTTAAGTTTATTCCCAGGTATTTTACTTTTCTTGGTACGATGGTAAATGGGATTGTTTTTTTATTTTCTCTTTCTGTGAATTCATCATTGGTGTATAAGAATGCCGTTCAGCCCTGGCTGGTTTGGCTCAGCGGTTAGAGCGTCGGCCTGCGGTCCGGAGAGACCCGGGTTCGGTTCCCGCTAAGGGCACGTACCTTGGTTGCAGTTTGTCCCCAGCCCTGGTTGGGTCCTGTGGGTGGCAACCACTCGATGTGTCGCTTTCACGTCGATGTTTCTCTGTCTCTCTCTCCCCCACTCACTCTATCTGAACAAAATATCGAAAAATGTCCTCGGGTGAGGATAAAAAATATATATTAAAAAAAAAAATAAGAATGCCGTTCATTTCTTGACATTAATTTTGTATCCTGCTACTTTGCCAAATTCATTTATTAAGTCTAGTAAATTTTTGATGAAGTCTTTGGGGTTTTCTACATATTGTATCATGTCATCTGCGAATAATGACTGTTTCACTTCCTCCTTTCCCATTTGGATCTCTTTTATTTTTTCTTCCTGTCTTATTGCTGTATGAAGACTTCCACTACTATGTTAAATAAGAGTGTCAAAAGTGGGTATCCTTGTCTTGTTTTTGTTTATAAAGGAAATGTTTTTATTTTTTGCCCATTGAGTATGATGTTGGCTGTAGGTCTCTCATATATGGCCTTTATTATGTCGAGATATGATTCCTCTATTCCCATATTTCTGAGCGTTTTTATCAGACATTGTTGCCGGATTTTGTCGAATGCTTTTTCAGTGTCTATTGATATGATCATATGATTTTTATCATTTTGTTTATGTGCTGTGTGAAATTTATTGATTTGCTAATATTGTACCAGCTTTGCATCCCTGGGATGAATCTCACTTGGTCATGGCGAATAATATTTTTGATGTATTGCTGGATTCAATTTTGTAGCATTT
The DNA here is from genome assembly GCF_014108415.1 of Molossus molossus. Taxonomy (NCBI): domain Eukaryota; kingdom Metazoa; phylum Chordata; class Mammalia; order Chiroptera; family Molossidae; genus Molossus; species Molossus molossus. Next base: position 108,895,270 of record NW_023425355.1, on the reverse strand, counting down.
TTTTCAGGATTTTGGCATCTATGTTCATCAGGGATATTGGCCTATAATTGTTTTCTTTGTAGTGTCTCTATCTGGTTTTGGAATTAGAGTTATGGTTGCCTCATAAAACGAGTTTGGGAGTCTTCATTCTTCTTGAATTTTTGGAAATAGTTTGAGAATGGGTATTAGTTCTTCTTTGATTGTTCGATAAAATTCCCCCATGAAGCTGTCTGGGCCTGGGCTTTTTTTGGCTAGAAGAATCTTGATTACATCTTCAGTTTCTTCTGTTGTTATTGGTCTGTTCAAGTTTTCCATCTTTTCTCGGTTCAGTTTTGGGAGATTATGTTTTTCTAGAAATTTGTCCATTTCGCTTAGATTGTCCAATTTATTGCCATATAATTGTTCATAATATCTGTTAACAATCCTTTTTATTTCTATGGTGTCATTTATTATTTCTCATCTTTTATTTCTGATTTTGTGTATTTGTGTTCTCTCTGTTTCTTGGTGATTCTAGCTAAGGATCCATCAATCTTTATCTTTTCAAAGAACCAGCTCTTTGTTTCATTGATCTTTTGAATTGTTTTTTTGGTCTCAATGTCATTTATTTCTGCTCTGATCTTGATTATTTCCTTCCTTCTACTTGCTCTGGGGTTTTCTTTTTGTTTGCTTTATAGTTCTTTAAATTATGAGGTTGGATAGTCTATTAGAAATTTTTCTTATTTCTTGAGTTAGGCCTGTACAGCTATGACCTTCCCTCTCAGTACTGCTTTAATGCATTCCATAGATTTTGTGTTGTTGTGTGTTCCTTTTCATTGGTTTTTAGGAAGTTTTTAATTTCTTCCTTGATCTCCATGGTAACCCATTCATTGGTCAGTAACATGCTATTTAGCCTCCATGTTTTCAAATGTCTTTGCATGTTCTTGCTGCAGTTTATTTCTGGTTTTTATTGTATTGTGATCTGAGAAGATGTTTGATGTGATTTCAATCTTCTTGAACTTGTAGAGACTTAGTTTGTGCCCTAACATGTGGTCTATCTTTGAGAATGTCCTATGTGCACTTGAGAAGAACGTGAATTCTGCAGTTTAGGGGTGTAATTCTCTATAGATATCTATGAAATCCATTTGGTCTAGTGCTTCAATTATAGTCTGTGTTTCCTTGTTAATTTTTTGTCTAGATGACCTATCCAGTGATGTCAGTGGGGTGTTGAAGTCCCCTGCTATGATTGTATTGCCGTCAATTTCTCCTTTGAAGTCCTCCAGAAGATTTTTAATATATGTTGGTGATCCTATATTGGGTGCATATATGTTTACAAAAGTTATATCTTTCTGTTGGATAGATCCTTTCAAAATTAATATAGTGGCCTTCTTTGTCTGTAGTTTCGATCTTCATTTTGAAATCTACTTTATCAGATATGAGTATTGCTATCCCAGTTTTTTTTCTCTTTTTGTTTGCTTGAAAGATTTTTCTTCTATCCCTTCACTTTCAACCTATGTGAGTCTTTTGTTGTGAGCTGGGTCCCATGTAAACAACATATGTGTGAGTCATGTTTTCTTATCTTGTCAGCTACTCTGTGTCTTTTTATCGGAGCATTCAAACCACTCACATTTAAGGTGATAATTGATATGTACTTATTAATTGCCATTTTTGTTTAGTATGGTTCTATGTTTCTTCCTATTTCTTCTAAATACAGCAGTCCTTTTAACATATCTTGCTGTGCTAGTTTGGTGCTATTTTATTTCCTCAGCCTTATTTTGTCTGCAAGCTCTTTATTTGACCTTCTATTTTGAATGATAGCCTTGCTGGATAGAGTAGTCTTGGATTCAGATCCTTTTTTTTCATTACCTTGATTACTTCATGCCACTCCCTTCTGGCCTGTAGTATTTCTGTTGAGAAGTCAGCTGAGAGCCTTATGGGGTTTCCTTTGTAGGTAACCTGTTGCTTCTCTCTTGCTGCCTTTAGGATTCTATCTTTGTCTTTAATTTTTGGCATTTTAATTACTATGTGTCTTGGTGTGGGCCTGTTTGGGTTCTTCTTACTTGAGGCTCTCTGTGCTTCTTGAACTTGAATGCCTTTTTCCTTCACCAAGTTAGGGAAGTTTTCTCACTATATCTTCAAATATATTCTCTAAATTTTGTCCATTTTATTCCTCTTTGGGAACTCCTATGATGCGAATGTTATTACATTTTCAGTTGTCCCACAGTGGTCTTAAGCTGTCTTCCTGTTTTTTAATTGTTTTTTCCTTTTGGTTTTCTGATTGGCGGATTTTTTTTTTCTACTGTGTCTTCTAATTCACTGTTCCAGTCCTCAGCTTCCTCTACTCTGCTGGTTAGTCCTTCCATTGTGTTCTTAATTTCTGCTATGTCATCCTTCATGTCCACTTGGTTGGTTTTCACTGTTTCTATATCTTTACTTGTGGTGCAGATGTCCTTACTGATGCTATTGAGCTTCCTCAAGATCATGGCTCTGAACTCTACCTCTGATAATTTGCTTAACTGCACCTCCTTTATCTCATCTTCGGTAGAGGACTATTGTTCTTTCATTTGGCTTTTGTTTCTGTGTTTCACTATTTTGGCTATCACAGTGGGCTTTGGAGCCTGCCAGATTTTCCCTGTGGGTGTTTGTGTTCTGCTGTTTGTGGCTCTCTCTGCTGGGTTTGGATGGGCCTGTGTGGGCCTATTTTAAACACCACTGTCAAGTCTTACTTTTCTGGGTAGATTTGCAAGCCCAGGAAAGGTTCAGTTATCCCCTAGCTTTTTCCTGGAACCTAATAATCTCAGTTACTCGGTGCCTTTTAATATAGCCCTTTTGTTCTGCTATAAGGGATTAATTAATTTTAAAAAATAATAGTAAAATAAAATAAAATATTTAAAAAATCTATTATAGGTTGACTTTAATGCTGTTAAGTCTTAAGTAATTTCTGTAACTGATGATAGATATCAAAATTCAAAATATTATGTGCAAATTTGAATTTGAAATAACCTTTAAAACTTCTACTCTGTCCAAAGGAAGCTACATATGGCAATTTTATTTCGAAAAGTCTAAATAAAATATTTTACTTAAGGGAAAAAAAGGATTTTCAGATGGTTGAATAGATGCTGGTTATTAATGGTCCTTAATTTGCATTTCTTTGCCTCACCTGGGAAAGGCTGAATGTCTAAGGGGGCGGGCTGCTGCTTTTCCCCACAGCTCTGGGAAGGAGCACACTGGCCTCTATCCTTTGTGGCCACAACTCAGCAAAAATTCTGAGTGCCCTCCAAATCTCGGGTGTCCCCACAGAGTTCCAGCCTAGTTTGCCGTCCCTCTGCCCTAGCCACCAGGTGAGTGGCTGCGGCTATTTTAGCGCTCTGTTCTGGCTCTCTGTGCTGTGGAGTGGGCTTGGTCTTTATTCCCCAATGGTGCTGCTCACAGCTAAGACTGCTTTTGTCCGTGGGCTCCTAGCCCACCACCCTTTCATGCCTCCACAGATCCTACCAATGTCCCTGGTTATATGGTCCTGTCTTGCTGTTTTTCTGTTGCTTTTTTTCTGAGGATTTGTCTTTATTTTAGTTGTGATTTCTGTTTGGTCCTGGGAGATCATGTGTGTAGCTTCCCTTCACTCTGCCTCCATTTTCACATCCTCTATGCCTATCTTGTCTGCAGCTGGGTCTCATAGGCCTCCCTGGTGCCCCCGTACCCTGCACTTCCCCTGGGTAACTGCATCACACAGTCCCTTTGGGGAGCTGGCTCTATGCTTATGTTATGGGCTGCTGGGTCGCACAGGCCTCTTCGGTGCTTCAGTACCCCGCAGGTCCCTGAGGTAACTGGATGGCACAGTCCCTGCTGGGTTGCGTAGGCCTCTCTGGTGCTTCAGCACCCCGCAGGTCCCACGGGTAATTGGATGGCACAGACCCTGCTGGGTTGTGCAGGCTTTTCTGTTGGTTCAGCACCCCCAGGTCCCGTGGGCAGGCAGCTGGATTGCTCCAGTTTCTCTTGGGCTCCAGCTTCCCACTGCTCTTTTGGGGTACTGGGTCCCAGACGCCTTTTTGGTGCCTCCGCACCCTATAGGTCCCATGGGTGGGCAGCTGGATCCCACTAGTCCCTCTTGGGCTCCAGGTTCCCACTGCTCTTGTGCGCTGCTGGGTCGCATAGGTTTCTCTGTTGCCCTGCCACCCCACAGGACCCAGGAGCAGTTGGATTGCACCAGTCCCTCTCGGGCTCCGGCTTCCCACTGCCCTTGTGAGCTGCTGGACCCAGCAGGCCTCTGGAGCCCCAGGTCCCACCACTGGTGGCTGGAGAGTGCGGCTGCCCTGTGGGGCTCAACTCCTGCTCAACTTTTGCTGTAGCTTTTGGGGATGGGTCTCAGATGCCGGTCTGTGCTTCTGTTGCCTGGGCATGGATGTCTGCTCCCCAGCCTCTGTTCCTGGGGGTATATCTCGACTGTGATCAGGCTGCTACTATTGGGGATGGTGCCGGGCACCTGGGTGTCTGCGGCTTCCACAACCGGCACCTTGGGGGCTCCACTAGTGTGCAGTGGTCTGTGTTGACACAGAGTGTCCACTGGTCCAATGGTGCCGGGTGCACTGGTGGGCTCAGATTGCTGGGCCCTAGCCGCTCCCACTGCCTCCTCCCAGGGAAGACCCAGGATCTTCCAAAATGGTTGAGACCTCCCCTTCGCGCAGGGAGAACCACCCTGAAGAGCCACTTACCGTGGTAGCCGGCTGCTCCCATCCACAGCACAGGAACCTTTTCTCTGCGTCTCTGTACTGCACAAGTTTGGTCGTCCACTTTCACATCCACTCACACTCACCCTCCCTCCGGTCCTGCCAGCTGCCATCTCCTGTGGTGTCTACTTAGGTCCTTTATCCTGAATTTAAAGCTCTCTGTGGAATGCTACTTCAACAGAGGCAAAACTTTACTAAACACCTTTAATGATAAAGTCATGTTGCTTTTTATATACAATTTATAATTGCTACTTAATATTCTCTACTGTGAGCATCCGTAATATTTTTTTTCCATTCACCTAGTGTTATATAGACCTAGGTTGTACAACTCCCTGATACTATAAACAATGTCTTTTACAACATTACTTACTGGAAGGTTTCTTTGGCTTATGTATCCCAAGAGTGAGGTTGTTAGATTGTAGCATATTTGCAGACATGATTTCATGAGTAAATTCTTTTCCAGGAGGGCATTATTATTGTATTTTTGTTGTTTTGTTTTGATTTTTACTCACATCCTCACAGTACTTCATGTTGACCAAACTTTCTTTTGGTTGTCAGTCTGATGGGTAGAAGGTGGTATCTCATTTAAACTTGCATTTTCTGATTACTAGAAATGTACACTTCCTCGCATTTTACATGTTTTTTATATTTATGGCCTGTTTTTTTGCTTATGTGTTTCTTCTCAGAACTTTAGTCTTCCTTATTTGTGCTGTTTTGGCCATGTTAGATAAGTTCTTTCTCATTTCAAGGAAATATTCTCCTATATTTTCTTCTCCTAGCTTTCTTTTATCTTTCATATTTAGGTCCTTAATGCCATTGCCAGTTTTTTGTATATGGTATAAGGTAGTAATCCAACTTCATGTTTCTCAATATTCAACCAGTTCTTCCAAGTGTGTTTTTCTTTTCTTACTATATTTTGGAAGTATGCTTTAGCATTTATTAAGATAATTCCACAAAATAGTCTTCCTAAATTATAAATCTGATCGTGTTGCTTGAATTCATTTCATTGGTACTCCATTGTCTTACGATACAGTCTGTGGTCTGTAACATGGTTTAGGAAGGCTCTGTGAAGTTGTCTTTGCTTGTCTCTGCATTTGCTATCCAGCCTGTTGGTACTCTAAACTTGACATGTGCTTTGCCCTGGGTTACTGGCTCCGTTGGTTGGAGCGCCGTCCTGTTATGGGTTTGATTATCAGTCAGGGCAAATACCTATGTTGTGGGTTTGATCCCTGGTTGGGCGTGTATGGGAGGCAATCCACAGATGTTTCTCTTTCTCTTTCTCTCCCTTCCTCTAAAAATCAATAAAAACATATCCTTGGGTGAGGATTTATAAACAAACAAACAAACAAACAAATAAATGGACTTAACACGTGTTCTTTCTTCCTTTGGGAAGTAACACACTTTTACTGTATTCTTCACTACACTGTAGTTCCAGCAGTTCCTGTTATGTACTAGGTGTTCAATAAATATTGATCAATTGAAGGAATTTAGTTAAATAACTTGGTCTACTTGGTCCTTATCCTATATTAACTGTCTAATTGACTTTTTCAGACCAGATTAATGTTTAGGGGGGACTAATTTAGCTGACGAATAAAGGTTGATGTAATAACTACCGATAATCTCAATAGACAGTTCTTTCAAATCTTCCTCATGTTGACATACTGTATTTATATTCCTCCTTATTTGTTTCTGTAGCTTTTTATTTATCTCATTTCATCTTTAAAACAACTCTAGATAGAAAGATTAGCTATTACTTCTATTTTATGGATGTTGAATTATTGTTTAAGTGATTTGCCTGAGACTCACACAGTTAGTTTTGTATTTGAACATGCTTTTTTAGAGAAAGACTCATTTGCTCAAGCAGCTGTGTACTATTAGTGGTATAAAAAAAGCCACTTCAGACCCCCACCCCCCTTTTTTTTCTTTGCCAAGTACATTTTAAAGGAAATATTTATGAGGTTTTTTTTATTGGCCTTTCCTTTCCCCCCCTTTTTTTTTTGAGGAGTTAACTTAAGGTTTATGACTGGCAGTAAATGGGTTTCAGTCATATCAGTACTTTGAGGAGAGAACTGTGGGTAAATGGTTTCATTGAGAGATTTGCCTATGGAGCCTTAAATATTACAAATATTATAATATATTACAAACTGGAACTATGAGAAATTTGGTGTCTTTAAAATGATATGTATATATTTTTCTCATGGGATTTTTTTATATGCTGGTAACTATCTTTTAAACTTAGATTTTAACTGCTTTTGCACTTAGAATTTGTAAAGCATTTTGGCATGTGCTCTGTTCATATTAAGTTGCTTGGGAACTTGGTATTTCTAGTTAAATAAAGTTGAAATCATTTTTATTATTAAATAGGTTGAGATGATTTTTTTTAAGTGTTGAGATTTGGGAAATTTTTAAAAGGTCATATTTTAGTGCTACTTTATTATATTGAATGTTTTACTTGTTTTAGGTACTCTGAAGCATGACCTATTGACCTCAACTATCTAGTGTTGAAGGAACATTCAGTAATGGAATTAGTACTTTTTCTTTCAGTTGGTTTAAAAAATATGCTTAAAATATCAGTATTGTGTAAATCTTAATATATGCACTGGTTCTTTAAAAATATTAATTTTATTTTTCTTTGAATCATTTTTTTTCTGCTCTTTAGAGGAAGTATCATTCTGCAAAGGAAGCTTATGAACAACTTTTGCAGACAGAAAACCTTTCTGCACAAGTAAAAGCAACTGTCTTGCAACAGTTAGGTATGTATTAGTATACATTTAGTGTATTATAAGTACTGCTCTTTATGTTTATATGTCAGGGATGGTAAATATGTGGCTCATGTATTCTATTTCTTTTCCATCCTTTGCCCTGAGTTGATAGAATTCATCTGAACCCAGCGTATTTTTACCCTTTGCCAAACATTGTTCGTTTCACAGTCCATCTCATTACAGTTCATTGTGAAGCTTTTCCTTTTTAAGTTTTCAAACTTATTCTCTAGTACTTAATCCATGGGCTAAGGGGATTGAATACTTTCTTTATGCCAGATATGCTTAGTCCTCAGTGAAATTAAGTGATCTGCTTCCAGTCACTTAGAGGTTGGTGAGCTTGGTTTCATATCTCTATTGGTAATATTAACTAAAACTTTTAAGCTAAAAATTGTGGAATACCTAAAACTATGTATAGTTTCTGTACATATGCAATTCTATTCTGATGTTGAAGATGAAAGAATGTAGCCATTTGGATGTAATATGTCACTTACACAGAAGATGGTGATGGAGTTCTCCAACATTTAATTTTATTGCTTAGTTACTGAGTTGTTTCTTACCTGTATTTGGTATTTGGGTTTTTGTTTTGTTTTGTTTTTTAAGCTTTTGTTTACTTATTTTTGGTCTGGGCAAATAATTTATATTCAACATAGTAATATGAATGTTTTCATAATGTGACTTTTATGTAATTTAAAAATGATTTAAGTTTAGATTTTATCACTTATCTTCATGATATTAATACATACCATGTGCTTAATTATATAAAATAAACACATTGCCTTCATATAAAAGTTTTGTTTTTAATTTAATCTCTAGTTAGAATTTTACATGAGTTATTCATACATTTAAAATTGTATAAGTATTTATTTCTTTTTAATGATTTATATACAGTATTTGAGTAATGTGAATTTGTATCTTTAACTATAAACACATTTATTGATACAATAAAAAAGGGTTTTGTGTTCTTAAGTACAAAGCAATGCCTTTAGAATAGACATATTACTCATTTAGCTAATATTTGAGTACTAACTTCTTTTTTATCCACACTGTTTATAATTTAGTTTTTATGTATTTTAGCTACCATGAAGAAGGCATCAATAGCAGAAATGCATACAGCTTTTCAATTTAAGAAATGCATTGTAACAGTTTTGGTTTTAGTTATGTCTGAATCACCTGTCCTCTTTGGCATTGGCTCACTATGTTTCAGAGTGTATAAGTAAACTTTTCATGGTTGTACAAAGAAAAATACGTCCTGTAATTGAGTCTGATTTATGCTTGAACATCAGTTCTTTCTACTTGCTTGTTCCTGCTGCTTAAGCAGCTCCTTTTAGAGCCCGTTACTCTAGGCCCTTTTTATTAATAGTTGCTGGAGAGATAAAGAGGAACAGATGAATAATCAAGTGATTGATTGGCTTATATTTCCATAAAACACAGTAATTCAGTCCTCTTAAAATATCTTTTGCAGCACAGCAACTATAATAAATGTCAAAAAATAAGTTTCTTCGTTATACATATTATAGTCTACACACAAAGGACAGAGTTGATATTATACACTTGATTTAATCCACAACAGAAATAGGATTTCCCCAACAAATTAAGCCAAATTATTTCTGTGTGTCTTTGAAGGTTTAGAATACACTATTCCATGAGCCAGTCTTTTATTTATTTATAAATAATAATTGTATTTTTAAGGTGTACAATAGGATGTGTTTTTGAAATGTATATATTTTTTATTGTTGACAGTATTATAGATGGCCCCTATCTTCCCTTTTGCCCCCTCCACCCATCTCTTGCCCCACCCCAGGCCTTCACCACACTATTGTCTCTGTCCATGGGCTATTCATATATGCATATAAATTCTTTGGTTAATCTCTTCCCATCTCCCCCACTCCCTTTGCTCTGAGATCTGTCAGTCTGTTTGATGCATCCCTGCCTCTGGACCTATTTTGTTTTGGCAGTTTATTTTGTTCATTAGAGTCTACATGTAAGTGAGATACTATGCACTATCTAAATTTCTTTATTAAATGTTGTGTCCATTTTATATCATTCTTATTTGCAACACTTGAATATACTTTTCTTACAGCTCTGGGTTATTTTAAATTGTCAAATACTTTATAGTAAGTTGTGAATATATGTGGCCAATGCCAATAGCATAGGGTGTGTGTGTGTGTTTTTTACTCTGGACTGTCATTGATTATATAGCCTTATGTTATTTCTTGGAAATAAATGTTGGGTTAATACATTGTTTTGGAGATTCTTAAGATGAACATGAATTTGTATATGCAACAGTGAATGAAATTTAATGTCTTTATATTTTTTGTTTCATTACTTGGAATTTTTTCAGATACCTAAATTAGGAACTATAGTTTGTAAATGTTGAGTCAGTGCTTAAAATTGTTTCAATTTCTCTGGAGTAAAAGTTTGTCATAGTTTTGACTGTACCTTCCTATGAGAAATAGGCTTTCATATGGCCAGAACTGGTAATTCAAAATTTTGGGAGTATGTACACCAAACTAAATGAACTAATTGACTGAAAAGGAGTATTTTTATTTGTTTTCTGTTTGGTATTCTTAATAATAGAAGAACAGTTAAATCATTTAGGTAAATATTTTAAATCATTTACTATAGGTTGGATGCATCACACTATAGATCTCCTGGGAGATAAAACCACCAAGGAAAACTATGCTATTCAGTATCTCCAAAAGTCCTTGGAAGCAGATCCTAATTCTGGCCAGTCCTGGTATTTCCTGGGAAGGTGAGACTTAGAGACATTTAAGTTTTGTTTTTGTTTATTCCAGGTGAGAGATTTGAATTATGATCTAAAATGTTAGTTTATATTTGTAACCTGATCATTGTATTTTCCCTTTTAACTGTATTATAACAAAGATTTCTGGAAGTTAGAAAATAAAAAAAAAGCTTCTGAATGTGGTGGTTTTCTTATAGCATAATCTGGTCTACTGGACATTCTTATTTTGCTTATTGGATTTTCAAATTGCTAGTTTTTTAAAAATCTCACCAGATAGTAATTTTTTACTCAGGTATTTAAATGCCTTTTCTTCTTATTTTTAGTATTTTCTTAATGTGTCAATTTAATAGAATGGAGAATTTCTCATTCTGCCTGGTGACTACCAGTAGCCATTTATACTACTTGCTATTTATACTTTTGATTAATGATATATACCTTAGACCGGACATATTTGATTAATAGATCTAATCACAGTTCTACTTGAAATCTTGCTTTAAGAAAGTAGATACATTATTGGATTTGTTGAAAAGGAGAAGTGTCATGGTGATAAAAATAATTTTCTGAAAGTCTGTAAACTTCTCTCTGTAGTTTGAATGTATGAATTGTGTGTAGTGATTCTCTGAAATATACCTTATGTATGTATATCTGATAGATTATATTGTGGACCATCATCAGATTGTGTTTGGTTCTTACTTGGTTTTAGCTTTTATGGCATGGTGGAAAGCTCTAAGAGCTGAGAGACATAGATCAAGTCTTGGCTAGGCATTTGTTTGTGGAATCATGGATGGTACAGTTAACCCAAGGCTTTAATTTTCTTTTAACCTATTAAATCAGAGGATTGTATTAGCTCAGTGGTTCTCAATAGGGGCTATTTTGCCCCATAGGGGACATTTCATTATGTCTGGAAACAGTTTGGTCATCACATCTGTGGGGAATGCTACTGGCATCTAGTGGGACAGCCCTCTACAGTAAGATTAGCTGGCCCAAAATGTCAATAATGCTGAGATTGCTAAGCCCTGGGTTAGATTATCTGTTAGGTTCCTTCCCACTCTGAAGGTTTTAGTTTTATGATTTCTTTTGAAGTCGTCCTATTTTGTTTTAATGTAATTTTTTGTTGTTGTTGAATTTATTGGGGTGACATTGGTTAATAAAATTATACAGGTTAATGTGTTGCTTAGAATGTTTTTTGAGAAATTTTTATGAATAAATTATGTTTGTTTATGTGAATTTCAGGTGTGCAGCTTAGTGGTTAGACAATCATAAACTTTATAAAGTGGTCCCCCTAATATTTCACATATCTACCTGGCACCATACATTGTTATTACAGTATTATCAAGTATATTCCCTATACTATACCATACATCCTTTGGACTATTTTGTAACTAGCAATATGTAGTTCTTAATCCCTTCACCTTTTTTACCCAAATAAATTATATTTTAGAAGTTATTAAAGCTTTAAAGCAGTGGTTCTCAACCTTCCTAATGCCGCGGCTCTTTAATACAGTTCCTCATGTTGTGGTGACCCCCAACCATAAAATGATTTTTGACATTACTTTATAACTGTAATTTTTCTACTGTTAATGAGTGCCATCAGAAATATGTGTTTTCCAATAGTCTTAGGTGACCCCTTTGAGAGAGTCATTTGACCCCCAAAGGGGTTATGACCCAAAGGTTGAGAACTGCTGCTCTAAAGGAAGACCTCAAATATAAGTAAGCAAGTTTGGGATTTGATAACCCTAATATTTCTAAGGCTTTTCATTACTTAACCTCTCCATTCAGGTCTGTGTTGAAGATTGAGTTTGCTCCTCATTTTGGCATGTGTATATCATAATGAAAGTGTAATGTGGTAATGCTGTTACACTAGCATCAGTCATTGACTTTGTTATCACAGAACTATAGAATGTTAAAGCTGGGAGGGGGGCACCAGGGAGGTCACCTAGTTTACTCTGTAAACCCTGTCAGTTTGTAGATGTAGAAAGGGAGTTCAGAGGAGTAACATTTTTTGTCCAAAGTCATGGTTGTACAGATAACTGATCAGAGCATGTACTAGATCCTAGGTTCACAAGGTACATTTTTAATTGCACAAACCTGTCTCGGGAACCTGCTTAAGTTTTATTCGAGGAAACTAATAAAACTGGATGGCAGTTGGACTGGGACATCTCTTTGGGCACATTGGTTTTCTACTTTCACTTTGTAGGAATGGAATGTGAAACATTGGTTTGGAGAATTATTGCTTATTCCTCCCTGCGGTTAGACAAATTTGTCTATAAATCTGAGATTTGGCCTTGATTTAACAACAACAAACAGCATGTTTTTCTAATGTTTGTTATTAAGCATTCCCTTTCTTTGTGGTGTTTGTCCCTGTTTTGCATTGTTGATGAACTCTTCTCCTGCAATTCTCCTCTTATAAAAACAGTTTGCAGATGCTCTCTGATAGTTCTTTGTCTCAGTCATTAACATTTCTTATATTGCCCAATCCACAAGATTAGTGATTGCTTAGGCTTATTTTGACTTCACCCTTAATAGGTGCCTTATGTTCTTATTCCTTCTCTTCCACTAGATTTGTAAACTCAAAGGTATTATACTGCAGGACCACATCTCTTATACTTGACACATTTTAATATCCTCACCTCTTGTCAAAATCAGCATATTTCAAACCTCACTCATCATATTCTTCCCCAAACCAACTTCTTCTCCTTTTATTTTTGCCGATGATACTCACCTTCTCTCCCCCCCCCCCACCCCCATTTAATCAGGTTTAAAAGCTAAGTTATATCCCTACTTCCATCCCCTCCATGAATATCTAATCAATTCGGCACAAAGTCTTTGTTAGCCTTTTGGTTTATCATTTCTCCCATCTTTTTCTTTTGTGCCACTTCCATCACATTAACCCCAATTTTGTCCTGTTCCAAACCAGTGAGTGTGGCCACATTTTTTTACCGTACATAATTTACTTTTCTTTCAGTTTATTGTTAACAGATTAATATTTCTGTAAAGTTCTTTCATCATACCATTCCCCTGAATAGAAGAACAAGTGTCAGAGTATTCTTGGGCTGGATTTAAAACTCTCTATTCTTTGTATCTATGTTATCTTATATACATTAGGTTTTATGCATACTGTTCAAACAACATTTTGGGTTTTTTTTGTTTTGTTATGTTTTTTTATCCTCACCCGAGGACAATTTTTTTTCGATATTTTGTTCAGATAGAGTGGGAGGGAGGGAGAGAGAGAGAAAAAAACATCGCTGTGAAAGGGGCACATTGAGTGGTTGCCACCCACACGACCCAACCAGGGCCGGGGACAAACTGCAGCTGAGATACGTGCCCTTAGTGGGAACTGAACCCGGGTTTCTCCGGACCGCAGGCTGACCCTCTAACCGCTGAGCCAAACCAGCCAGGGTTCAAGCAACATTTTGAAATGCCTCCTCTCATCATCTCTGCCTGATTTAGTGGTTCTCAGACTTTTGGCTTACATTAATCATTAAAATTTCAAAGAATATGAGGATTAAAATGTGATGGAAGGAGATTGAGGGTCATAAACACACAATACAGTAAACAGATGATGTATTATAGAATAGGACACCTGACATCTATGTAATTTTATTAATGTCACTCCAGTAAATTCAATTTTTAAAAAAATGCTATTTGGGCACGTAAAAACACTTAAAAATATTTTGTTGTTTACTCAGCCAATAGTATTTCAAAATAAGTCAATTATAGTACAAATATCAAATAGCCTAATGGAAAACTTATATATGAATGTGTATGTTGTTGTTCTATTTTGTTTGCTTGGCCAAATTGCCATATACTGGCTAGTAATTAGAAATCACTAATATAAACAATATGCATGTACACCACATATTCAGATCCCTTACTCTTACCTTTCCCCCTTTTTTTTTATCCTCACCCGAGGACATTGTTTTTTGCATTTATCTTTAGATAGAGAGGGAGGGAGAGAGGGAAGAAGAGAGAGAGAGAAACATCAACTGGTTGCCACCCACATGACCCCAACCGGGGCGAGGACAAACTGCAACCATGGTATGTAGCCTTAGCAGAAACCGAACCCAGGACTCTCTGGTCCATAGGCACTCTAACCGCTGAGCCAAACCGGCCAGGGCACCCAAGGATATTCTTGCATTTATCTTCAGATAGAGTGGGAGGGAGAGAGGGAGGGAGAGAGAGAGAGAAAAACATCGATTTGAGAGAGAGACATCCAGTGGTTGCCACCCACATGACCCCAACTGGGGCTGAGGACAAACTGCAACCGAGGTACGTGCCCATAGCAGGAACCGAACCCAAGACTCTCTGGTCTGTGTGCTGACACCCTAACCGCTGAGCCAAACTGGCCAGAGCACCCTTCCCTTTCTTGCCTTTCCAAATTCTGTAGTGTGTATTGTGATATTTTCTACCTGAATTTCTCAAACCAGTTATAAGTATTTAATATGGCATTGTGACATTTATAATGTGTCTTTAATTCTCAACTAGTAAGATCCTTGAAGACAGGGACTGGCGTACCCCGCAGCCTCCCCCCCCCCCCCCCCCAAGTGCCAAGCACTAAGAAGATAATTTATTTATAATTTCAGCTGCTGATCTATGTATTCATCAGGTATATCTGCTTTAAAAAAATGACAGGTCTTTGAAACTTTAATCATACCTTGCTACTCTTACTATTTTTGATAGTTAGCTTGATATTAACTAGGTCTTATGTTTGTATTTTTTACAAATTAAAGAATTATTGCCTTCATTATTATTGTTTAGGAAAGGAGAATTGAAATCTGATTCAGCAGTTCTTACCAATATAGAATGTTTTCTTAGTTTTTAACTATTCTTACTGTATAGAAAACGAAGATCAAGTTGTATAAGTAGAGCCCTGTGTGTATTTTTAACTCTCAGTATTGTAAATATTGAAGTGCTATGACCTTTAATTTTTTTTAAATATGTTTTTATTTATTTATTTTTTAGAGACGAAGGGAGAGAGAGAGAGAGAAACATTGATGTGAAAGGGACATATGGATCGGCTGCCTCCTGCACGCCCCCTACTGGGGATTGAGCCTGCAACCTGGGCATGTGCCCTGACCAGGAATTGAACCAGGGCCTCTCAGACCATGGGATGATGCTCAATCCACTAAGCCACACTGCTGGTCTGACCTTTAATTTTTTTTTTTTTTAATCCTCACCCAAGGATATTTTTCCATTTATCTTCAGATAGAGTGTGAGGGAAGGAGGGAGAGAGAGAGTGAGAGAGACAGACAGACAGAGACATCGATTGCTTGCCTGCCACACAACCCCAACCAGGGCCAGGGACCAAACCACACCCGAGGTATGTGCCCTTGACCAGAATCCAACACGCAACTCTTTGGTCCCTGGACCGACGCTCTAACCGCTGAGCCAAACCAGCCAGGGCTGACCTTTAATTTTTAAATAGTATTCATTAATGCAGCTTGCTTTACCACCTATAAGATAGACTATAATATAGTTTATTGAAGGGTTAATTACAGTGTATATTATTATTATATACATAATGACGTATATATTTTAGCTTATTCAGGTTTTTTATTTGTTTTGACATATAGTCCATCCTTTCAGCAAATTAATTAATCTGTATTAATGGAAATTTTTTAATTTTTTTCCCCCGCTCTTCCCCTTTCCTCTTAGGTGCTATTCAAGTATTGGGAAGGTTCAGGATGCCTTTATATCTTACAGGCAGTCTATTGATAAATCAGAAGCAAGTGCAGATACATGGTGTTCAATAGGGTAAGACTTTGTATAAAAATAATGGTACTGTGATTGATTCACAAAGACAGTTGCATCCCATATAATGTACTTTGCATTATCATGTTATGAAGCTAAGCAGTTCTTCTTTGTTGACTTAATTTTTTTCTTTCCAGTGTGCTATATCAGCAGCAAAATCAGCCTATGGATGCTTTACAGGCCTATATTTGTGCTGTACAATTGGACCATGGCCATGCTGCAGCCTGGATGGACCTAGGCACACTCTACGAATCCTGTAACCAGCCTCAGGATGCCATTAAATGCTACTTAAATGCAACCAGAAGCAAAAGTTGTAGTAATACGTCTGCACTTGCAGCACGAATTAAATATTTACAGGTAAATTTTAAGCAGCAGTTTTTTTAAAGGCACGTTTCCCTATGACACTCAGGCAGGAGGAGGGTGGCTGGAAAGTTTGTCTAGTTGTGTTGATGTCTATAATTTGTTTTCATATTTTGTAAACATACCATAGCTTGTAATATTATTTAATTTTCCATTTTAAGCAAGATACGCAGTATTTTAAAAGATGCTTTTTTTGCACACTCTGTTGGATGCATATTAATTTACATAATTTTTTCTATGTACTGTCTACATTTTTAAGTTGTCATAGCATTTTAGAGAAAAGAACACGAACACTGTCTTTCACTCTTGCTTGGAGTTTCATGAGAAGACAGCTTTGAGAACTCTAAAATTAGAGCTCATCTTTGTTTTAATTTTCACAAAGGTTTATATTTCGGTTACCCTCTTTATACTTAGTATCTTTCTGAAACCCCAAATTAAGAATCTATTTTCTTTTTTTTTTAAATTAGTTATAGCATTTAGGAAAATTTAGTGGACTTGCTCTTACTCAAGTAGGCTTGTGTTAAATTTGCTTTTTACATAATTTTTCCTAGGCTCAGTTGTGTAACCTTCCACAAGGTAGTCTACAGAATAAAACTAAATTACTTCCTAGTATTGAGGAGGCGTGGAGCCTACCAATCCCCGCAGAGCTTACCTCCAGGCAGGGTGCCATGAACACAGCACAGCAGGTGAGAAGTTGGGTTATGTTCTGCAGGTGCCCAGCTTTAAGGGTTCTTTTCAATCTGTAGTGATCAAGTATATTTTACTAAGCAACAGGAGGCTTTTATTAATGAAAAGCCCTTTAATTGTGAAGGGAATCTAGATCAAAGTAAAACTCCCTCTGATATGGGAAGCCAATTTAGAACCTTTGTGCATTTTCATGATTTCGAAGGAGATTTCTTAAAATAATACTGCAGTGGTTTGTTTCATTTTTAATGCAAGTTTTTCAAAGGAAGGTACACATTCCTCCATTGATGATTCATTTGATTTTGATTTTCATTAATTGCAATCAGCGATGTCCACATAGCTTTGAAAAGTATGCAGCTTGTAAAGTTTTATAATTTGAAGGAATGAATTAAGAATATATAGAACCCTATTTTTGTCTTCCTTCTGTGATTCTTAGGCATGTAAACCTCATCATCCAAATACTGAACCTGTATTAGGCCTCAGTCAAACACCAATTTCACAGCAATCCTTGCCACTACACATGATTCCTTCTAGCCAAGTAGATGACCTGTCCAGTCCTGCCAAGAGGAAAAGAACATCTAGTCCAACAAAGGTATATATTTTAGAGAAATAGAAAATCCTTTCAAAAAAGAAACTCCCAACTGCCCTGAACTTGTGCAGTTTGAACATCTCCTGTCCTTTATTTTAAATCTGTGGACATCAAAGAGTGAAAGTTTTGAGATTTTCCATTTCAAATTCTTAGTGTCATATTAAATACAGAATGTAGGGATAAATTTGCATTCATCAGATCATTTTATTCATCTCCCTGCCGTTAAGATTGCAACACACTTTTCATTATCACTTTCTACTGACATTGAAATAAATTTCATGTTGGATCTAGTGGACAGTGTGATATTTAGGTTAGGCATTTGGGCTATAGATTAGGGGTGGGCCTTTTTGGGTGGCTTATTAAAGGATCAGTATTTTTTAAATTTGTCATTTTCCAAGTTTATTATGCATGTAAAGCTATGTTTAAAAGAAGTTAATGTCATCTTTTATATGTAAATATTCCAATGATAGTTATTTGGCCTCCATTAGTCATTATTGTTAACTCTTTAGATTTCACCAAATATTTTAAAATTTCTTTTTATCAATTTTCCTCAGAATACTTCTGATAATTGGAGTAGTGGCCACGCAGTGTCACATCCTCCAGTGCAGCAACAAACTCATTCATGGTGTTTGACACCACAGAAATTGCAGGTATGTAAAATATATTTATGACAGATTTTTTTGTTGTTGTTAAAAAAGAGTAGAGATAGTAAGCTTTAAGTTCTTAAAGTATTCTTAAAGTTGAATACCAGTAAACTCAATTTATATGCACGTAAGTACAATGAACCCACATTTACCAAATTAATAGAGATAACTCATTCTTGTTTTCATTTATTTTTAAATGGATAATGTATTCAAATTGTTCAAATAGTATCAGTATGAATATATGGTATATAGAGTAAATTCTCTTTCCAGCTCCTGGCCCTAATCATTCATTTCTCCTCCTAACAGACAGCCAGTGTTAGTAATTTATCTTTTCAGAAATATGTTGTACATATATAAGAAAATGTGCATACTTCTCTCATATTATTTTTTTCTCCTTTTTTGTACAAATGGTAGAATGCTTAATCTGTTAATTTCTTTTACAGGCCTTTTCTTGTCAATATGTAAAGAGCTTCCTTGTTCTTTTATGGCTACAGCATATTTCTTTATGTAGATGTCACACCTTTATTTAAGTAGATCACTAGTTTTGGACAGTCAAGTTGTCTTCAGACTTTTTCTGTTCCAAACAGTGCTGCTTTGAGTGTACTTATCATAATGCATTTTTAAGCTTAAAGGGCTTTCTGTGTGAATACTGAAAAATACTATGTTTAAAGAGTAAATTTTGTGTCTTTATCTCAAAGATCATATTGCAATAATAAACCTTCTTCAGATGAATGATCACTACAAAGTGATCACTACTAAAAGTAGGGATCTTTCACCATTGACCGTCTTCACCCATTATGATGGAACAACCCCCCCCCCCCCATTTCCCTTCCTCTCTGGTTCTCCCTTCCTCTCATATTCTCCGAATCTGTGAGGTTCATTTGTTTTGTTCTGTTTGAATGTTTATTTCTTTCTTAACTTTCTCAAACTTCTTAAAAAACTTCATCTTGGGGTTGATTGCTACTGGTCAGAAAATAGTGTCTCTCACTAGAAAGCGATTCTGAGTTTATCTAATTATTTTAGGGAAAGGTTGCTTAGAATAGTGAACTCAAGCTTGTTTCTTAGATATGTCTTTGACTATATTCTTTTTTCTTCTTTTCTTCTTCTTCTAGCACTTGGAACAGCTTCGTGCAAATAGAAATAATTTAAATCCAGCACAGAAACTGATGCTGGAACAGCTGGAAAGTCAGTTTGTCTTAATGCAGCAACACCAAGTGTGTATAGCATTTTCCCCTAAAATTTGGTAGCATTTAGAGTATTGTTATTGACCAGAACATTGTTTTAGAGCATGTTCATGCCCACTTCTACTTTCTCTGATATTTGTGGAATTAGTCGTCTGTGCTCCATAATACTAATAATGGACAGGTATTTTTAGGAAAAAACAACTATAAGTTTAATTTTGAACACAAGACTTGCTATTTTATTATTTATTTACATGCTATTTTGTATGTATTCTAAGGTTTTATTTATAGTATTTAATACTTAACAGTCTATCTTAAACTGAGGTGGAATTTTTTTTTTTTTTTAAATAGGTTTTGTTGATTTTCTAGAGAGAGAGAAACATCGATGAAAGAGAATAATCTCTTGTCTGCCTCCTGCATGCCCCCGCCCCCTACCTGGGATTGAGCCCACAACCCGGGCATGTACCCTGACTTAGAATCCAATTGGTGATTTCTTTTTTTCTTTTTTATCCTCATCCGAGGACATTTTTCCATTTTTTGTACAGACAGAGTGGGAGGGAGAGAGAGGAAGAGAGAGAGAGAGAGGGAAACATCGATGTGAAAGGGACACATCAAGTGGTTGCCACCCGCACGACCAACCAGGGCCGGGGACAAACTGCAACCAAGGTACGTGCCCTGAGCGGGAACCGAACCTGGGTCTCTCCGGACCGCAGGCGGACGCTCTAACTGCTGAGCCAAACCAGCCAGGGCAAATTGGTGATTTCTTGGTGCATGGGATGATGCTCAGCCAACTGAGCCACATGGGCCGGGCCTGAAGTGGAATTCTTAGGGCTTGTTTAATTTGAAGGATCTGGTGTATAAATGTAATAAAGTGAAACTTTGAGATCCCCTGTTTTGTGATTGGGGAAAAGACTAAATTCCAGAGTCGTTTTTCATAATATTCAGCTCCTTTCTTTTGTCATTACTAAAGGGACATTTATTAAAAATAAAATCAATTTCTGCTTTTCTGAGAAAGTTTAAATAATGAACAAACACAATTTCTTGTTTTTAAGGTATGTATATTTTTACCTAGAAAAATGAAATGTTAGGATAAAATCAGGGATCATCTAGTTATACACCTTCATATTCTGGTTTTTTCCACTGTGGGCCACACAAGCAGCGTTTATTTTTTATTTGTTTTTTTTTTTTTTTTTTTTGACAGATGAGACAAACAGGAGTTGCACAGGTACGATCTACTGGAATTCCTAATGGGCCAACAGCTGACTCATCACTGCCTACAAACTCAGTCTCTGGCCAGCAGCCACAACTTGCTCTGACCAGAGTGCCTAGCGTCTCTCAGCCTGGAGTCCACCCTGCCTGCCCTGGGCAGCCTTTGGCTAATGGACCATTTTCTGCGGGCCATGTTCCTTGTAGCACATCAAGAACGCTGGGAAGTTCAGACACTATTTTGATAGGCAATAATCACATAACAGGAAGTGGAAGTAATGGAAACGTGCCTTACCCGCAGCGAAACGCACTCACTCTACCTCATAACCGCACAAACCTGACCAGCAGCGCAGAGGAGCCGTGGAAAAACCAACTATCTAACTCCACTCAGGTAATAGAACTAGCTGCCTTATTGGCCTCTCACTTAATATTTGTCTTTATTTGGTTTTATCATTTTGACGGAAAAAAAAAAAAAGTTTGATGAACTGGTTTTATAAGAATTTTTATAGTACTACAATGCTAGTACTACATTGCGACTCAGTACATGAGTGTATTTTCTTTTGAATTATAAAATTTATGCATACACAGATTATCTTAGTACGTTTCAAAGGAAAAAGAAAATAGACCATACAGCTCCCAAAATGCACTGTTAATTTTTAGTAGCATCGCAAACATTTATGTAATGTTACTTAGTTCATTTCTGCATGTATTTATCTACTTAAGATATGGTGCTATGCTAGGTAGTAGGTATTAATTCTGGTTAGGAGAAAAACAACCATTAATGAAGCAGTTATAAATTACTGTGAAGTACGACTTAGAAAAGTGCTATTAGAGTACCTAGGAGGGCACATAACCAAGATTTTAGAGTCTTCAGAAATTAGGGAATTTGGGAAGGGAGAGAGCTGGTAAAGTGTGCCTAGAATATAAATTATAAGAATAAATTACTGTAGATTAAGAGGGGAGGGTGAAATAATGCGACTGAAGGAGGTAGGGAAAGTTGCCTAATTTGTCTTGGAGGCAAAATGGAGCCAGTAAAGTCTTCAAAACAGCATAATGGATTTCATAAACATTATTTTTATCAAAGATATGTGCCACGTTTTACTCAGTAGTTCACTGTTAGACATTTAATTTCTGTGTTTTTAATTCTGGTTATTTATACCTATAGTTTTTCCTATATTTTATATTGTTTCCATGGAACAGCTGTTTTAAAATGGGTCAAATTACTTGTATTTTTATTAGTCTACAAGTTTTTTCTTGAAGTGGCTTTTGGTGGGACCATCTCTTCTAAAGTGATTAGTAGTTTTATTTATTATTAAGAAATGTTGAACACCTATGAACGCCATGTCCCATTCAAGACTCTGGGGACAAATAAAAGAAAACGTGCAAAAGTGTCTTAATTTGTATAGATAAACAGAAAGTGAAGTGTTACCTACAGAATATTATGTAAAGATATGATTAGTTCTATGCAAAAATACATTAGAAAAGGAAGCTGGAGTTTGCTGGTAGAGGATTTGCAGTTATATAACAGGATGGTCAGGGAAGGCTTCACTGGAAGGTGACATTTAAATAAAGGCCTGAAAGAATGAGAGAAGAGAGCCTTGAAGATATTTGTCATAAGAGCATTTCAGGTGTGAGGAGAACATTAGGCCCCAAGGCAGGAGTATGTTTTGAATATTTGAGGAAAATCAAGGTGGCAAGTATTGGATCATGGCTGAGCAAGCTAGCAAAAATTATGAAGAGAAATAGATGTGTTCCAACTGGAAACATGCTGGCTAAATCTTGTTCAGCCTTGTAGGCCATTATAAGGGTATTGGATTTTATTCTGAGTTAAATGGGAAACTATAGGGGGATTTTGAATGGATGAGTGATATGGTCTGACTTAGTTGTTAATCTAGATCCTCTCTGGTACTCTGGATAGACTAAAGGAGGCAAAAGTAGAAATGATGTGACCAATTTGGAGATTATAGTTATAATCCCAATTAAGAGTAGTGGCTCAGTCCAGATTGGCAGCAATAGAGGTGGTCAACTTTTGGGTATAGAGTTGACCTTTGAACAACACTGAAAGTAGTGGTGCTAACCCCCTCGCAGTTGAAAATCAGTGTGTAACTTTTGACTCCAAAAATTTACTGATAGCCTACTGCTGACCAGAAGCCTTCTCGAAAATGTGAACAGTCGATTTACACATATTTTGCATGTTATATATGTTTACATACTGTATTCTTAACAATAAAGTAAGCAAGAGAAAATAAAACATTAATTAAAAAATCATAAGAGAAAATACATTTACAGTGTTTATTGGAAAAAAAAAATCCGCATATAAGTGGTCCTGTGCAGTTCAAACCCATGTTCTTCAAGGGTCAGCTGTATTTAGAAGGCAGAACCAACAGGATTAGTTGATAGAGGGTTGTGCGAGAAAGAGGGGGTTCTAAGCTAGCCTAACCAACTAAAACAGTGGTTCTCAACCTTCCTGATGCTGCAACCCTTTAATACATTTCCTCATGTTGTGGTGACCCCCCAACCATAAAATTACTTTCCTTGCTACTTTGTAACTAATTTTACTACTGTTATGAATCGCCATCGGAAATATGTGTTTTCCAATGGTCTTAGGTGACCCCTGTGAAAGGGTCATTCGACCTCCAAAGGGGTCGCGACCCACAGGTTGAGAACCAACCACTGAATTAGAAGGATGGGTGAAACTGGGAGGATCACCAAGGGGTGAGAATGGAGAAGAGAACTCAAGACAGCCTCGGGGCATTCTTGTGTAATAGGTCAGGATATTGAAGAACTAGTGAAGTAGACTAGAATAAGAATGATCTGTGAGGTGATAATGAGATCCAGGAGAATGTTAGTAATGCTCTGGAAGTGAAGTAAATAAAGTCTTTCAAGGAGGAGAGTGTGATCAATGTGTATATTAAATAATGCACATAGGTCAAGTAAGGTAAGGACTGGAAATTATGACCATCTGAGCTATTTGGTGACATTGCTGGGGGGTCAGGAAACTACACACTACAGGCCAAATTCACCCCATGACTGTGACCTGTTTTTTTGTTGTTTGTTTTGTCTTTTTTTTTTTTTTCTCCTTTATTACAGCCCACAAACTAAGAATGGTTTTTGCATTTTAAAGTGTTGTAAAAAAATAAGAATGTATTACAGGCCCACAAAGTCTAAAATATTTGCTATCTGACTCTATAGAAAAGATTTGCTAACTTTTGGATAAGAGCAATTTTAGTGGATTAGTGGGGTAAAAGCCTAATTGTAGTTGGATTCATCATAAAGTGGAAGGAGAAAAATTGAAAGCAACTAGTATAGAGAATTCCAGCACAAACATTTATACTCATGTGGGCTACACACTGCACAATGCCAGGAGTGCCATTCCCATAGACCATGTCATAAAAGGGAAGCAGAGAAACAGGTAGTTGAAGGGCAAGTGGGATTAAGAATTGTTTTTTTGTTTAAAATTTAAGGTGAGAGAAATAAGAAATAAAGAAGTTTGAGGTGAGTGAAAAGC